>NW_019394339.1:0-336127 GCF_000612105.2 Orussus abietinus | reverse complement strand
GCATACAACACTTTTTTTGCCTTTATCCCGTTCAAATGCGAGTTTATCGATTACCAGAGTGTTCTAAATTGTTGTAAAATTGTCCTGACCCTTTCGATTCTCATATCAGAGCCTTCGATAATTGTATATTGATCGAAATATCAGAGCTCGACGCCATTTTGGTTTTGGTCTGGACTGAGTAAAAAAATTTGTTAAAAAAATCCAAATTTTGAATTTGTCAGGACAATTCTTAGATGATCAGGATGTGTCAAAGTTTTGCACAGTTTGGTCTAATACCCTTTAAAAAAAGTGTTGTATTCGAATCGACTGATTTGTTTCACTTCACCTTAAGATTGGAGTCTTTATTTTGTTACTTTAGTCCTAACAGGTCGGAGTCTGGTTAAAATGTACTGAGTTCGATTATTCTAAGTTATTAAGAAAACTCGGAGGGGTGGGAAGAAAAGGGAATGGAAATTCAAAGGAGGTCTACCAATGAGAATAAGAAATTCTGGAGTAGAGTCGAAGAGGATGACGCTTATTTTTAAGGGTATTAGACTGAACATCATTACTTTGAAGAGCCACGAATGGTTTATAAAGTTACATTCGGAATAACTAATTGGTACATACTGAACTTACTTAAAGTAACGGCCTTCTGATCGGAACCATTTTTTGGTGCCCAAAATAGTTGACTGGATTTCCGTAATGTCCAGAACAGATCATTTCCAAGTATGGCGATGCTCACAGGTTCCTTCAGGTTTTTTTGAGCATTTCTCCTGTCCTTACCTAGAAGAACAATTGAACAATCGATATTCCACATATTAAGGTGATGTGAAAGTGGCGTGGAAGTGGTTTTGTTTATAAAACTTTTCTCCCAACTCGGTTTACCGAATAGGGTGAAACTTTACAACGTGAATAGGAAGACTATAAGGAAGGTGTTACGTCTAGAGTTCGAAAATTCTCGGTAACATTAAATTGGAGAAGGTAACTGTGAAACATACCGTAAGTTACCGGAAACATTGAGAATTTAAGAGAACGTTAATTTTGTTATTTACACTTTAGGTTTCTTCGTTTAAATAACTTTTTTTTTTCAATCAACTTTAAAGTTCAAGCTATAGAGTAATAATTACTATTAGAAAATATTGATTATAGGGTCGTATTTACCTCCAGCTAAAAATATTCACGTATCTACAACTTCACGGAAAATTCCATGCGATTTGTTTCAAATGAACTGATATTTCATTCTGCGACGAAGCGAATGGGAGGTTTTGATTGGCTACGGAGAACGTACAACGGAAATTCCCCTCTACGATGTTTCCCTATAGCTAATCGAAACCTCTCGTTCGCTCTGTTGAAAAATTAAAATTCTCATAATTCTCGATAAAAAAGGCTTTGGAGAAATGACCGATAAGTTACCGGGAATTTCTCTTCGTTTCTGACGTAACTTACTGGATTTAGAACTCTAGCCACCCCCAACTACCAAATGGTATTACCATCGCGACTGCATGAACCGCTAGCGGCGATTGTTAGATGGCACCACCATCGCCAGTGCACAAGCCGCTCACATTCTCCACCGAGGGCAGCACAAAACACGATCGCGCGACCCTGCTCGTGAGTAATTCAGGGTTGTGTGGTATTCGCAGTTTTTTACGTAAAGTACGTAAGGGAAGTATTTTAAACACTTTAAGGGAGTGAAACCACTATCCAAAGTAAGGCCTGTGAGGGGTGGCTCATCCCTTAATTTTTTTTTTAATTGAGAAAATTATATTTTTCATTTCTCGTTATGAGAGAGCTTTTCCAGGTGGATTGGTTAAAAAATATTATGTTCTTGTGGGTGAAACTGCCAAATCGCCCCTTGACATGCCTTACTTCGGATGATGGTTTCACCCCCTTAAAGTGTTTAATGGCAGATAAAAAAAAATACGTGTCGCTTAGTTTTTAGTCTACTATAACATATTAATAAAGAAATCAAATCGGAGAGATCGACCTGGGATACCTTCCTTGTTAGAAATTTGATATTATACAAAGTTAAGTCAAAAGAATTTTGAATACAAGCGCCAAATTAATTATCACATTGAAAGATTTATATTGCAGTTTCTTTAAATTCCTGATAATCCTGTTTATGGCATACTTAAATTATAGGTATTCAATATGGCACATTACAAATGAAAAACTCCGTTACAGCTATTGGAAAGAATAAATAATATGATTCATTCTCGATTGCAAAGGAGTTTCAAATTTCTCTTTT
The DNA here is from genome assembly GCF_000612105.2 of Orussus abietinus. Lineage (NCBI taxonomy): Eukaryota > Metazoa > Arthropoda > Insecta > Hymenoptera > Orussidae > Orussus > Orussus abietinus. Next base: position 333,903 of record NW_019394339.1, on the reverse strand, counting down.
GTTGTCCCTATAATACAATACGCCATTAAAAGAACTATTCAAGAATTTGGGAAGGCTCTAATATTAACAATTTAATGGCGTGGCACCTTCGGAATTACCTGTAACCATTGTAGAATTTCACTTTCAATTTTCATAAAAATTACCTGTTACTTTCCGCAATTCTGTTCTGTTATTTTTGTAAGGATTAGGTTGTATGTTTTACAGCTACTTATCCGTAATACTTACACTGGGAGACATCAATGCCCTCCCACCCTGCACAGGCGATGTCGTATCTACAGGGGAGGCATTCGTGTCCTCCATTGAACAACTACTTATCTGAAATTAATCTTTGTAGACATTTAAAATTAAGTAATAATATATTATTATTATCGCACGAAGTATACAGGTTGTATGTTTTACAGCTACTTATCCATAATACTTACACTGGGAGACATCAATGCCCTCCCATCCTGCACAGGCGATGTCGTATCTGCAGGGGAGGCATTCATGTCCACATTGTACATTGGGAGACATCAATGCCCTCCCATCCTGCACAGGCGATGTCGTATCTGCAGGGGAGGCATTCGTGTCCTCCATTGTACAACTACTTATCTGTAATTCATTTTTGCAAACATTTAAAATTANGTATGCGAAAATGTATAAAATAATTGTTAACATTAGTATTTCAATGATATATCACAAACCTTTTCTAACACTTGTAGTATTTATAGAATAGTATTCCATAATTCAAATGACATTGCTAAACCAATGTTGTATATATATTTTTAAAACATTAAATATTTGGACTATATCTGGGGAACATTATCATATGTACATAATCTAATATTGTGCATAAAATATCATTCCAATGTCGGATGTACATGAGGAATATTTTCCAACTTCTTTTCTATATTCTATGAATATTTTATGCTGTCTGGGCCAAAAAATACTTATATGTAATGGTTGTCGATATTTATCTGTAATTTTTACGGTTTTGAGTAACAAAATATTGACCGTAACGTTAACAGATTTAATCTGCTCTCCGTATTTCAACGGATAAAATCTTTACATTTTGCAGATGTTTTTCTCTCCATTTTCCTGTCTGCTGTGAATAACAAGTTTTCTTTTAAGATTCTTCAAAAATTCAAGTCGCAACAAATAAATCAGAAGTGCTTACCTTGTTTTATTGGTTCTTATCTCAAGATTCATCGTGGATTACAGTCGACCCGTGGCCAAGTGTCGGCCAAAAGTCACCTTGAAAACCAGTTTGTCGTTGTTAAGAAGGTTCTTCTCTAAAGCAAGAGTTTCCGGCAAAGATATCGCGTACGAGGAAAATGTCTGCCCACAAATTTACGAAACTGATATTTCTTTCATTTGCTTCCGTTGTGAAGGATACACTGTTTAAAAAATCATACACTTTTAGTGCATAAGGTTACAGTAAAATTAAACATTTGATGTCTTAATATCGAATTACCGTACATTTATTATAAAATGCTAAGTAAATTTACAATTTTATAATACCGTTTGAATGCTTCCATTGTGAAGGATGCACTGTTTAAAAAATCATACACTCTTAGTACATAAGGTTGCAGTAGAATTATACATTTGATGTCTTAATAGCGAATTAGTGTACATTTATTATAAAATACTAAGTAAATTTACAATTTTATAATACCGTTTGAATGCTTCCGTTGTGAAGGATACATTGTTTAAAAAATCATACACTCTTAGTACATAAAGTTGCAGTCAAATTATACATTTGATGTCTTAATAGCGAATTANATTTCAATACAAGTATTTTTTAAATATTCTCCGACGATTACATTATAAATCTCTGAAAAACATTTAAAATCAAAATCACGCGTTTTGCAGCCCTAATGAAATTCCTCCTGTCTCCTGATACCAAAATGTCCAATAATAATCGTAAAGTAAGAAATGTACTATTATTATACGCGTATAAATGAAAGATACAACCTTCACTTACATTCATAAATTATTACAACCAAATATGTCATTGAGATTTTCAAGAAATATTTCAGATATCTTCGAATGAAATCTACGAGAATTCTTAAAAAATCTGTCGCTTGAGATATTTAGCAAAGATTACAAAGAAATATTTAGAAATTATTCTATGCTACTAGGGACCATTCGCGCAGACAAAAAAAAACTCTCCATTGAAAGAAATCATCCGATGAACTGCATTTCATTCATTTGAAAAAAAAATGTCGGTCCAGCGAGCCTAATTTTATTTCCCTTCACTAAACTCATTCGCTTTGATCAATTAAATCGTTTTCTTCATTTGTATGAAATATTTTCATATTAATAAGCCGCACATTTTTATTAAATATACCAGATTACTTTACCATTTGCTGTGACCCGTCACTAAAATTAAAGTAATCAACAAAAAGTTACCAACCGCAGAAGTTTGTCATATGAAAGTATTTGATTCATTATAAGTCCATATAATAACCATATTGTGTATTTGAACCAACAAATGTTGTAATGGTTCCATCAAATGGTTTCCTGCATGTTTGCATTTTTATATTATACACCTCTCCAAGTTCTTATCTTCGTTTAAAAAGAATTCTTCGTTCTTTTATATTGGATGATTTTATTATATGGGACGATAAAATTTCATAATACTTGTGTATCTATTTTATTTATATCATTTTAAATGTCCTATGTCGTTTTTTTCGGGAATTTGAAGACACGATGGTCCTCCCTCTGACGCTCTCGTTAATAACAATTGGAGTTCTCTGCGGATTTGTTGCGCTTTTCTTGTACCACTGGAAAAGATTACGTTTATACAGAGCTGCCGCAAAATTTCCTGGACCGCCGGCATATCCAATTATAGGAAACTCGCTCATCTTTATAGGAAGTACTGCAGGTTGGTATTTATTTATTTTTAAAGATTTTTTTTAATAAACCATATAACACGGAGGTCCGCCAAGTTCGCATATTACGAAAGTAACAAATTCCTGAAAGTAAAGCATTGTTTGTTATTTACAGTTAATTACTATTTCTATTCTTTTTTTAATCTTAGTATCAGTAGCATTCACAGAAAGGTTTTCGTCAGCCTTAATGCGTCATTCTATTAGTTCATTATTGGCATTTAAAGTAAAATAAAGTTCATTTTTATATTCACAGCTTTTGAAAAGTTTCATAAACAAGAACTCTTTGACGGCACATCACCTTAAGGTGAAATGAAAAACGTCGAGGAACTTGATCGACGTCGGTAAAGAAGATTTTCATGAGTTTCAAACCTTTCCTTATACCTTTCATATTTATATTGTAAAGTTTGACTCGATTTGGTACACCCAGTTCGGAGAAAAGTTTCGTGAACTCTTTTACGCAGCTTTCACATCACCTTAATTTCTAATTTTGAGATTTCTTGCAATTTCAAGATATCTTCAAGAAGATCATCGAGCTTCTGGACGCTTATCCTTCGCCGTTTCGAGCTTGGCTAGGAGGTCGTCTTTTCTTCGCAGTTCACGATCCCGACCAAGCGAAGGTAATTTTCACATGCACATTGTTTATTGCATTTACGCATGTCAAATATTCGATAAAATACTGCAAAAAAGACAAGTAACTAAAAATAAATTGATTTATTTAAATTAGCACAATCGCTGTCATTCCTTCCAAACGCTGCCCTAATAGCATAGAATAATTTCTAAATANTTTAAAAAATAGATATTATGCGTCTGTTAAATTTAAATGCGAAAATGTACATATGAACGCTTTTGTCCCTAGTTACAAAATGGCGTATCCACCGAAAGCTGATCATGCCCACATTCAATCAAAAAATATTGGAGTCCTTTGTCGACATTTTTGCAAATCAATCGATGATAATGGTCCGCGAGATGGAGGTCGAAGTAGACGGCAAGGAGTTCGGCATATTTAAATATGTATCTCTTTGCACTTTAGATATTATATGCGGTAAGTAATCAGGAAACTCATAAACGCAAACATAAAAAATTGTTATATTTATGGATTGGAACCAACATGGCGTCGTCCGTGCATATTTTTTATGTTTTATGGTTTTTAAGGTGAAGTGAAACACGTCGAGGAAGTTGATCTACGTCGATAAAGAAGATTTTTCTAAATACCTACGTTGCCGACGTTGGTTTTTATATTGACAGCTGTGTCGAATTATATTGAGTATTGTACTAAATGGCATACTCCACCTGTCGTTTTCGTACAATTATTATTAAGTATCGCTTAGTTTTTAGTCTACTATAACATATTATAAAAGAAATCAAATCGGAGAGATCGACCTGGGATACCTTCCTTGTAAGTTTGAAAACTTTTTAAGAGAAGGACCTCCACAAATTCGTTCGTCCTTGGGTGTGCACCGGATGACTTACAGCATTAATTAGCATTTTTTCTTAATGTAGAAGAACTATTTACGACCATGTATGTTCACAGGCAATTTTTCTAAGTCCGAAAACTCTTGAAAAGGAGGATCTCTACAAATTCGCTCGTCCTTAGATGGGCACCGGATTACTTACAGCATTACTTAGCATTTTTTCTTAATGTAGAAGAACTATTTACGACCATGTATGTTCACAGGCAATTTTTCTAAGTCCGAAAACTCTTGAAAAGGAGGACCTCTACAAATTCGCTCGTCCTTAGATGGGCACCGGATTACTTACAGCATTAATTAGCATTATTTCTTAATGTAGAAGAACTATTTACGACCATGTATGTTCACAGGCAATTTTTCTAAGTCCGAAAACTCTTGAAAAGGAGGACCTCTACAAATTCGCTCGTCCTTGGCTGGGCACCGGAATATTTACAGCTCCAGGTGAGGTCCTTCGAAACTCTAAAGAACGTGACACGAATACAAGAAACCCAGTTAAGCTTATTGTTCCTACGTGATGAAATTTTTCAAGTCAATCGACAGCGACAACATTCGCGACTTTCCCTGTCGTACGTAACATACCTAAGTACCAAATCGGAATTAAACTCGATTTTCTTTGAAGCGCCTTGATACCGACCAAGGCCCATACCCACACGGAACGATAGGTATAATATACGTATATTAGATTTATATGGAATATCTGTACATCCATAGGAAATCTATATCACGGATACGCACTCATTAGATATACCATACACACACGGAACGATATGTATAATATACGTATATTAGATTTACATGGAATATCTATACATCCATAGGAAATCTATATCACGGATACACACTCATTAGATATACCATACACCCACGGAACGATAGGTATAATATACGTATATTAGATTTATATGGAATATCCATACATCCATAGGAAATCTATATCACGGATACGCACTCATTAGATATACCCACACGGAACGATAGGTATAATATACGTATATTAGATTTATATGGAATATCCATACATCCATAGGAAATCTATATCACGGATATGCAATCATTAGGTATTCTTCAAATAACCGTAGATATCCAGGTTTGGTATATACATATTTATGGTTGATCTATATTCACAATATACTAAAATATTAAACATGGAAAAAGTACATACATAATAGATAATCATAGATATCCAGGTTTGGTATAGATACGTGTAAAATATCGAGACACCACGTACAAATAAAATTACGCAAGAATAAAAGAACAAACTGCCGCAAAATTAAAAATATAAAAATTACGCATTCCAATATGGCATTTGGTTTTTTCCGGGTTCAAAGAAGGAAGGAGCACTCTCAGAAGTGTCTTAATTAATTAACCAAACTTTTAAAAAATAGATATTATGCGTCTGTTAAATTTAAATGCGAAAATGTACATATGAACGCTTTTGTCCCTAGTTACAAAATGGCGTATCCACCGAAAGCTGATCATGCCCACATTCAATCAAAAAATATTGGAGTCCTTTGTCGACATTTTTGCAAATCAATCGATGATAATGGTCCGCGAGATGGAGGTCGAAGTAGACGGCAAGGAGTTCGGCATATTTAAATATGTATCTCTTTGCACTTTAGATATTATATGCGGTAAGTAATCAGGAAACTCATAAACGCAAACATAAAAAATTGTTATATTTATGGATTGGAACCAACATGGCGTCGTCCGTGCATATTTTTTATGTTTTATGGTTTTTAAGGTGAAGTGAAACACGTCGAGGAAGTTGATCTACGTCGATAAAGAAGATTTTTCTAAATTTCTACGTTGCCGTCGTTCGTTTTTATATTGACAGCTGTGTCGAATTATATTGAGTATTGTACTAAATGGCATACTCCACCTGTCGTTTTCGTACAATAATTATAAAGAAATCGAAGTAAAACTCCAGAAATCCTCTGGATTCATGCTTTCTGGGGCCCTAATTGACTGCAGAGGGACACTCTGCGCCATCTGTGATTTCCAGGTCAATTAAATTTTCACTTCGAGACCTCGTATTCCCATCGCTTTGTCACAGAAGCACATAAAACACTTTTTTTGCCTTTATCCCGTTCAAATTCGAGTTTATCGATTACCAGGGTGTTCTAAATTGTCGTAAAATTGTCCTGGCCCTTTTGTTTCTCATATCAGAGACTTCGATAATTGTATAGTGATCGAAATATGAGAGCTCGACGCCATTTTGGTTCTAGTCTGGGCTAAGTTAAAAAATTATTTGAAAAATTCAAATTTTGAATGTGTCAGGACAATTCTTAGGTGATCACGAGTCATGCGTCAAAGTTTCGGACAATTTGGTCCAATACCCTTAAAAAAAAGTGGTGTATTCGAATCGATTGCTGTGAAGGGGGTTTCACTTCACCTTAACGCCAAATTTCGGCACTTCAATTCATACTACAAACCCCCATTTATTTACAAACTATTTTAAACTACTTTTTGTATAATGCATGTTATTCCATCCTTGCGCCATGGGTACCCTGTTAATTATTATAAATATAATTATTAAATGTAACGTACACATATGAATGTTAAATCGTTTAAATAATATGCATTTTTTATAGAAACTGCTATGGGGATATCGATGAAGGCACAAACTGACAATGACTGCGTCTATGTGGATTCGGCTACCAGGTATAATAATAAGATCTACCATAATTGATCTAAAAATAATTTCAGACGATTATTTAGATGTTTACGAGAATCGTATAAAAATATTATTAACGTTACAAAATTACGCAATTATTTGGGGACGTGTGAATTGACTTTTTCAGAATGTTCGAGCTGATCTTAACAAGAATGTTCAAAATCTGGTTGCATCCCGATATTATTTTCAAATTCACACGTTTGGCAAAAGAACAACGACAATGTATTAAGTACTTGCACAACGTAACTAACAATGTAAGTAAAGAATGCCCTTTTCGCATGAAAATTATCCTAAATCTAACTAAAATATTCCAAATTAATAAACACTATTTAACAACGGCTTATTCCATCAACGGTGGGCTCTATAGTTTCGACAGGATTTGGAACAACGGAATTTCGGGTTATTGGATGCAATTTGGAAGTTGTTAAGTATTTTAGGCGGTTAGTCCCTAATTTGTACATTGAGTTTGACGGCCTCCCGTTTTCCTTCATTTTTGTACCGAATTCTATTCGTAGCCGATGCTAGAGGAATGAATTTGAGGTTCCTTTTTGAATCGCATCCAGAGAATTCTAACCCTATTGTGGGTGTGGCTGATCAGCCTAAACTGAATCTATTCCTAATGATCCTAATGATCCTAATGATGATGAATCCTAATGATATTCCTAATGATCACCGGGTCGAGGACTACTTAGTTCCGCGAGTCTATGATTCTTCCAGGAGCTTAGCTCTACGGAGGTTAGGACTGTTATGCCGCGAAGGGTATTGGGGTTCTCCTCGAAAAATTTGTTAACTCCTTTTTGGCATTTGGATGTGGTTCCTTATTATGCACAAGACAATCACTGTATGACCTACGATCCGACGGGCTCGGAGTTCGGACTAGGACTGACTGTTCTAAGTTCATGAGGTTATCCCCTAGGGATGAGGGTTTGATCACCGGATCGAGAACTACTTAGTTCCGCGAATCTATGAGTCTTCCAGGAGCTTAGCTCTGCGGAGGTTAGTACTGTTATGCCGCGAAGGATATTGGGGTTCTCCTCGAAGAATTTGTTAACTCCTTTTTGGCATATTATGTGGGATTATTTACTTGAAAGTTCAGATCGAAGTGAAGCCGGTTGCTTTGCGCTCGCAGTCCATGGCCCCCTCTCCCAGGGTCTCCCTACTTACTCGCAAATATTGCTGCGCATATCCGAATTACGCCGAACTCTGATCTCGGTACAGTGGTACACGTTGATACTTTGACCCGTTAAACAATATTTTCACGTTTTATATACGTAGAATGACCTTTTCATATCACCTTAACCCTTTGAGGCACGGAATTTTAGAAAATAAAAAGGTCCATGGTACACAGAAATTTTATTTCTTTTTAAACCACTGTGCATAATCACGCATTAAAAAGGTGGGACACTTTTCATACCACCGTATCTTGACAGAAAAAAAATTATATATTAAGTTCAGTAATTGTACTATGAAATCACGCTCTGTTTTCGATTAAAAGATGCATTTTAGTTGCGATAAAAAATTCTTGAATTTCGCCTACGACAAATGCATGTAACCCCTTAAGTGTACATGGTGCAATTCATGTTATATCATGTATTTGTATTAGGTGATTCAAAAGAAGAAAGCTGCCTTGAGCGGAACCGAAGACAGCCAAGATAATAACAAGGAAAATACACGTAAGTCTGACGAAGTGAAAGATAAATCTAAACGCGATGCAAACGACTATGATGTGTTTTTTTAGAGGATGGATTGCGTAGGAAGATTTTTCTGGACATGCTGATGGAATTGTCACACGAAGGGACTAAATTTACAGATGAAGAACTTCGCGAGGAAGTGGACACAATGATGATTGCCGTAAGCAGTGTTTGATCAACCCAATCATTGCCATAGCAATAAAAACCAATAAGGTACCTCAGGGTAATAAGGCCCACCATGACCTAAAAAGCTTGTAAAAACTAAAATATAAAGTATTTATAGAAGGGGAAATGAGCAGAGGGGACATGAACAATGTCTATTTCAGATACAAACTATACAAATAAAATATAGTTCTGAACAAAAACGTAATAAAAAAAAATTGTAGGATGATACTCCTGGGCTTTGTTACCCGCACGTGTGGATAATAAGGCCCTCGGAAATTGGTGGGAGGATGCACATTAATTTACACAGTTAAGGCAAGTTATGTCATCAAGATACTCGAATGTTGTCTTCGGGCATTCTTCATAAAGCCATTTCTTGCCCAATGATAACCCTATTTTACTCCTAATGGACACTTTTTTGTCCTCCTAACTGGTAGAGGGAGCCACAAACTTTGCACTTTTGCTAAATAGTGAAAAACAAACATGGGCCTTCCTACCCACTATTTTTTATATACTACCAAATATTTTGTACCACTCTCAGTTTACAATGGACTCGTCCACAGTCCCGGCAGTACTCCTAATGGACACTTTTTTGTCCTCCTAACTGGTAGAGGGAGCCACAAACTTTGCACTTTTGCTAAATAGTGAAAAACAAGCATGGGCCTTGCTACCCACTATTTTTATGTACTACCAAATATTTTGTACCAATCTCAGTTTACCATGGACTCGTCCACAGTTCCAGCAGTACTCCCAATGGACTCTTCTTTGTCCTCCTAACTGATAGAGGGAGCCACAAACTTTGCACTTTTGCTATATAGTGAAAAACAAGCATGGGCCTTGCTACCCACATGGGTTTTATTACTCTAAGTTACCTCAATTTACACTAAAATTATTACCTATCCTGATAAGTTAAACAAATGTTTTTTATTCAAGGGTAACGACACGACGGCAACCGTAAATTGTTTCGCCATGTTAATGTTGGCTAGCTTCCCCGAAGTGCAAGTGAGTACAAATATTAAAAATAATCTTGAATGGTGTTGCTGTTAGTTTAATCATAAAAATATCTAATTTATGTATCATTTAGGAAAAAGTTTATCAAGAGTTACTGGACATTTATGGACCTGATGATATAGAGACAGCACTCGTCAGAAATGAAGATCTGCAGCGAATGGAGTATCTTGAACGTGTTATTAAAGAGACTTTAAGACTTTTTCCAGTCGGGCCAATTCTTGTGAGACGGGTAACACAGGACTTTGATATTGGTAAGATTACTAAATTTAATTAAGTCATAAGAAAAAAAATCGCAAAGGATGCCACAGAAAGAAATAAGGAAAAAGTGATATTTACAATATGATCAAATCTCGTAAGAAGTCTTCTAAACTTTCAAGATGTTGTTATGTAAAAAAGCAGGGTTGGGAAGGTACACGTTATGTAATATACGTGGTTTTCTACGCGTATATTACAACGTATGGACTCTTGTTTGTCCTCCTAATTAACAGAGGGAGCCACAAACATTGCACTTTTGCTCTATAGCGAAAAACAAGCATGGGCCTTATTGTCTTAAGTTACCTTATAAGCACATATTTTGATATCAACTCCGTATCTGATAATTTTTAGGCGGCCATATTTTGCCTGAAGGAAGTTCAGTAGTGCTCGGAGTCATCAAGCTGCATCGAAATGAGGATTACTGGCCAGATCCCTTCAAATTTGACCCAGATAGATTTTTGCCAGAAGAAGTCGCCAAACGCCATCCTTATTGTTGGGTTCCATTCAGTGCTGGACCCAGAAATTGCCTAGGTTTATATATTTTGCAAACTACCGATGCAATTGTTTTTATATTCACCTCTAAAAGTGCACGAATTTTACTTGAAAGGAAAAACGAATTACAATTAATTTTAATCTTTTATTCTTTTAGGGCTAAAATATGCAATGATGGCAATGAAGGCACTTTTGTCTACAGTACTCCGCAATTATAAACTGATCAAGGACAATCCCGTGCCAGTGAAGGACATTCAACTGAAATTAGATGTTGTACTGAAAGCAGCTAAACCAGTCACAATGAGAATCGAAAGAAGAAATCGTAAACATCACACAAACTCAAATAGAGAACTTTAAGGGATCAAGGATCGTTCAAAAGAATAAACACACATATTCATCTACGTTAACATATATCGCAACTACATAACATTTATCGCAATATTTTTTATAGAACATCATATACAAAGTTTCTGACTGATAATATGATAAAAGAAACAAGCTTACGTTAAACAAATACCAATTTACAACTTACACGTGCATTTAACCTTTTTGTAACACGGTTAATTCATTTCATGTTGTATCGAAATAGTGTTAAGCGAAACTTAAAAGTAGTACAAATTAGGTGAATACATTATATGAAAACTGGATTGTCAGGGTGCACTGAAAAAAATCCATGGAAATTTACATACATTTTTACACCCTGTGTAACTGAAGTTTTACATTAAAAAAATGTAAAATGTAAAAATTATAAAACAGAAAATGTATAAATGCCCGTGATATTGTATATTTACTGCATTACTGTATTTTTACTTGAATTAAATGTAACATTACATCGTAATTACGGCATGTAAGACCTTTACTACTAATATTAATTTTTCATACATTTAATAAAAAAGATGACGCAATTTTATCCAAAATTATATAATTTTTCATTTTTAATTATTTTTTGGTACTTGACAAGTGTGGCGTCAGCAGCTAGGAAACGGTACCTATATACGCAGTTCAGGCAAACGCCGCAAGCGACGCTCCGATAGGGCAACGCGCAATCGCATCTTGGTTCACCGTGTAGTTAGATATAGAGTACAAGACAAGAAGAAGAAGACTAACGACAAAGTACCAAAAAGCATGGTCTATTAAGTTTTATAACAAAGTAAGTTTATATATGCCAAATAGGCTTAATAATAAGTACTGTGATTATGTTGATACAGTGTTTTATTTATCATTAATAAAGGATAAATAATAGGCGAACGAGTCGGATAAAATATTGCTACACGCATGTGGCCGAATACGCCATAATTGGTGACCCCGACGTGATCTCATACAAAGGATGAGAAAAAGAAGACGACTCGTTCGTCAGATACGCCAGACACGTCGATTGACGGAAACAAAGACAGTGAGGATAATCCTACAATTGAAGACGAAGAAGAAGATATTCAACAGGAAGCTGAACCGAGGTTCCCAAAAGAAAAAATGCCTGGAACACTTGCCGACACTACGTCAGCAGTTTCTTTGATGACATCGGAAGATATTCGAAAGCCCAAAACCATGCAAAAGGGACTAATATAGACCCTTGGGGCCCTTTGTTCTGGTACACCGAAGATATAGTTCTGTTCATAAATACCGAGCCAATATTCATACTTGCTCCCCCTCATCGCGCAGGACCTTTCGACCCTTGAAGAGAAACTAATTATACCATGAGGTAACAATTGTGATTCTTCGTACCGCAATGACTGTCAACCAACGGTAAACTTTCTTTCACACATTCTAGATTAGATCGTCCGGCATTGGATACTCAATTGGTACATGGGACAGCGAGTACAAGCAATAGTCCTGCTTTCATGCGAAGTACAAGAAGCAGTACATGTGACTTCCGAATCGACGAGAGGATTCTAGGAAACTCCAACTTTAGGACACGCTACAGTTTAGACGTTCCCTAACAATTTTCTGATAATTGTGGGATGAAAAATGTCATCTAGAGTAAGCCTCTGTGAAGGCATAAGACCCCTTCAAGAAATTCAAATCCAATCCCATAATTTTTGTATTACCATTCGTTGCTTTTACGATCATCTGAAATCACTAACTCATTATAGAACACTGTATTCATCTTCCGATAACTGCATGTGAAATATATTGCATTGGTTTCTAAACGGCATGGCGAAATTGAACTCCCACATCTTCGATGATACTCAGTTAATGGAATAATAAGAATTTTGTGAATTGTTATACATATTATACATTGAAATATAAGGCACGTTCTCAAGTACAATCATAGTCCAAGATTCTTTAAGAATTACAAACACAGAACTAAAATAATTCTTGCACGCCACTGTGGTTGGTTAACCAGATCTGTGAGCAGGAAAAACTAAATTGTGACATTTGATGATGAATTATAACCATGACGACGAAGATGTAATAAAACAGATGACAGCACAATGTAGTTCTGTTTTGTTACAAATATGTGCTGCATATCCACGGTAATATCAAGACAGTAACATAATCTAAGATAAGAGTAAGAAAGTTATGCTATATTTATATAGATATGATAGTAACAAATGTTATGCAACCTCTTAGCTCCATGTTACGTAACTGTTAGGTTATTACATTGTAACAAACATTATGTTATTTATTAGTTTTAAGTTACGTAACTGTTAGGTTTGGTGTTCAGTGTGATAAGGCTTAAAAAGAAAATTTCCAAAGCTTCTTAAATTATGCCACCATTTTAATTCTTTTTTTTTCTTAATACGATTGTAGTCCAAATGATAAAGACTCGTCTCCCTGTTATCAAGATACCTGTTTTTCGTTCTTCGGATCATTAGAACGATCACAATCGTGGTCCAGGTGGTAAAACAGCGGTTCTATAACACAGTTTGTACAATGGCGAACATGAATGCCTCCCCTGCAGGTACGGCATCGCCTGTGCAAGATGGGAGGGCATTGATGTCTCCCAGTGTACCACCTTAAGGCTTCAATGTTATGTGACAAAAAATTCCTGAAAGTACATCTGAAACACCCAAAGGGGAAAACTCTGTTCTTAAACGCAAGGATATCTCCTAATCGAGTTAATATATTAAACTTTACCTTATCAAATGTTCCAACACTTGAAATTATCAGATGTTAAAGGAATGTACGTGTGCAAGTTAGTCTACAAGATGTGGACTATCCAATGCCCCCGTCCCCATGACAATTCCACCTTCGTTTGCCGTCACCGATTTGGTTCTTAACACATGCCCTACTTGATTATTGACTTTTATCTCATCCTTGTTCCTAAAATCATGACAATTATGAAAATATGTCATTAATCATGACAATTATGAAAATAATTCCTCATAAATTCATATAAAAATATTCATCCTAGATGTAAGTACTGTCTCATCGAGAACAGTAAGTAAAAGGTACTGCTTATAAAAAATAGCATAGTGAAATGTATAAAAACTGTTCTTTACCATGACAATTATGAAAATATGTCATTAATCATGACAATTATGAAAATAATTCCTCATTAATTCGTATAAAAATATTCATCCTGGATGTAAGTACTGTCTCATCGAAAACAGTAAGTAAAAGGTACTGCTTATAAAAAGTAGCACAGTGAAATGTATAAAAACTGTTCTTTACCCAATTACGACTCCATATATTCCAAGTTCAGTTACACATTTCTCAAACTTCGGTTCTTCTGAATGACCAGCTCGTATCAAACAATTGTTAAACGACGGAGGGTAAAAACGGTCCATCAAAATCCAGCCACAACGCTCTTCGGAGAGCTTCATAGATTCCAATTTAACTCGAAGTTCGTCGTCGTACAAGTTGTTACCACCTCCTTCTCGTTGTGGCTTCAGTACAAACTTTTCCGGATTTTTTAACGCCGCAGCAATTGCTTTCTCTCCTTCCTCATTCTAGGGAAAATTATTTCATTAATAACAAATACTATCCTTGCATTTAAGACATTTGCACACACATCGAGAAATATAGTTACGGTTAAGGTGTGTGAAAGGGTCAGCCTAAATATATCTGAGAGATCAAATCATTCGTGAAAGTATTCTCCGATTCGTTTCAAATTCTACCACGTGAATATGGAGACCCTAAAGTGGGTCCTAAAACTCAAGAAATTTCATTTTTTATTTAAAAAATTATTTATTTATCATGTACTAGAACCAACATGACGTGGTCCGTGCACGTTTTGATGTTTTACGCTTTTTGAAGGCTTAGAATCGAAAGTGAAGAATTTCGGGACCTACCTCGAACAATTTAGAATACTTTACAAATGAAACATTACGAGTCAGATGAGAAAATATGGAAAGTACTTTCACAAACGAATCCAAGACAATGCTGGCTTGTCCCGTGGGTAAAGCGTTTTTAGAGGAACAAATTAATTTTAGCTAGCACCACAGATGGCGCCATTGATTTATTAGAGTAGCAAAAACCATGATTCCTCAGGATTTCGACAGTTTTACATTGATCTCTTTTTTATTACGTTACTGAAATGACACGTGGTTCATTTCGAATAATTATCAACGTAGAGTGCAACAAACTTCAACATAAATATAAATGTTAGTAACATGACGCACCAGCTTATGTTACTACTTGAGTATTCAAAATGGCGTTACCACCAAAAAGGGTAAAGATGAATTTTAATTTATCGACATCGATTAAATTTCTCGACGCCTTTCACATGACCTTAAATGGACAATGATAAAAAGAAAAATATATTAAACTATAATATCCTCTAAGCTAGTACGTACAAAATCCAAAGAATAGAGCCCAGCGAAGACATTTTTAGCTCTTCTCACCAAATCTGGATCCTGTAGATACTTCAATAAAATATTATCCTCGGACAATACTTGCTGTATCTTGAAAATACATACATGTATCATTTCTAAAAGTTATTAGCTGTACCTATATAATTCATAGATTACATGGAATACTTACTCGCTTACAACCAGCCAAATGGTACTGAATTGATGGACATTTAATGGCACGAGACCGTTCTATAAGAAACCTTGCAGACCATTCCTTCTCTGTAGGATAGAAACTGGGGTCGTAACCAGAACGGAAATATACCACTGATATCGTAACATCTCCCCTGAATTAAATTGATTCGATTAAGAATATTAAATGCAGCATATCCGAATTATAGTAACTGTGTACACTAATTATCATCTTATTTTTTAAATTAATAATTATGAAGCCTAGTGTCCTAATTTTAGGATATCGTTCGCTCAACATAATTAAACAGACTTTTAAAGAGACGGCAATATTTAAGGTGAAGTGAAACACGTCGAGGAACCTGATCGACGTCAGAAATGATTTTTCTAAATACCTGCGTTGTCGACGTTCGTTTTTATATTAACAGCTGTGTCGAATTATATTGGGTGGTATACTAAATGGCATATTCCATCTGTCGTTTTAGTACAATAATTATAAAGAAATCGAAGTAAAACTCCAGAAATCCTCTGGATTCATGGTTTCTGAGGCCCTAATTGACTGCAGAGGGACCCCCTGCGCCATCTGTGGTTTCCGTGTCAACTAAATTTTCACTCCGAGACCTCGTATTACCATCGTTTTGGCATAGAACCGCATAAGACACTTTTTTTGCCTCTATCCAGTTCAAATGCGAATTTCTCGATTACCAGAGTATTCCAAATTGTCGTACAATTGTCCTGACACATTTGTATCTCATATTAGAGCCTTCAATAATTGTATATCGATCGAAATATGAAAGCCAGACGCCATTTTGGTTCTGGTCTGGACTAAGTTAAACAATTTTCTTCGAAAATCCAAATTTTGAAAGTGTAAGGACAATTCTTAGGTGACCACAAGTCCTGTGTCAAAGTTTCGGACAGTTCGATCCAACACCCTTAATAAAAAGTGTCTTATTTAAGCGAGTTTCACTTCACCTTAAGGTCACTTATCAAGTACACGTACACAATCAATTCTTTCTTTTCCCCAAGACGAGCTTCGGCTGCAAGTTCTGTAAGAGATTTCCTGACAACACTGATCTGTGGATTCTGTCGATGAACTTCATATTCGAGAAATCTTTGATCACATATATTGTATGTGACATTTTCTACGACGAAGAGCATTAGAGCACTGTAAAACATAGTTTTAGAAAACATTAAATGCAGGGTAAGTACATGAGAGACAATAGCAATGAACTGTGATAACAAAGACTGAGAGACCCTATTGTTAACAGAATCGCTGATGAAGGCGGTGATATTCTGTTTAAGATGTTATTAAATAAAAAATAAATAATTACATTCTTCTAATTGAAGTTGTTGATGGCAGAAATTTACATACCTTTGTTGACCGTATAGCTTCCAAGCTTCCACAAGACCGCTAGCCATGCCACTAACAGCATTGTTATCTGGTATCTGAAAATATAAAAAATCATTATTGGTACTGCGTCTATCAGCATTTCACTATCAAGTCACTACATTAAGATGATATTGACATTAAATGCAACACCCAGATTAAATTTCTTAATTTTTGGATAATAGATATAAAATGTTATCGGTATGAAAATTCCGTATTTAATATTAAATATCCGATTGAAAAAAAAAAATTGATTGTCATATAATAAAACCAGAAGAATACGAAATAACTTCACAAAGAATTAATTTCCACAATTACAGTAATGTAAGGCATTTATTAAAACCAATATGTGAATCATATATCAAGCATCTATATGTACTTGAAGAAATGTTGAATTTTAACACGCAACGAGAAAAAATTGATAATAAATAACATTCAGAAGTAGGTACGTGTTGTAATAAAACAAATAAATTTTAAATTAAAAAATATTGATACTATATTACTTCTGTTGATAGTAAGTATACGTGAAATATTTCGTATTGATTTAAACAGAAAAAAAAGACGTATAACTTGTTTTACAACTTACATTTTTTATTCTACTATTAAGACCCATTTCCATTAAAATATGTCTGAAAGAAGAAATGAGAATTACCGAAAAAGAAAGCAACGAAATATCTCTAAAGACATTTTAAACTTGATACACGGACGAAGTTTAAAAATTATTTACAATTATGCTACAGCTGTTTATTTTATTTTCTTCAATACTTTAAGGATTTAAAGCTACGATTGCTCGATCATTCTAACGTTTTATTAATTTGTCTTGTTTAACAGGCATCAGCTTTGTTAAGTTTGATTAACCAATTAAGTTAAAATTTATTTTTTATTCAAGCAGAAATGTAATGTAATACCTGTGGTAATCTGTAACGGCAGTAGCTAAACCAGCAAAGCTTGTTGCAATTGTATTAAGTTCAACTTGTTTAATAACGGGATGCTCATCGTCATTGTGTAACATGTAATCCGAACGCAACAACCCAACACTGATATCCTGAAACAGAAAATTTGTTTATTTTAAATCCCTCTAATTGGATGTAGCGAAAGTAAACAACATAATATAGCAAAAGTAAAGGAGATAATCATCAACAATTTGTACTCAAAGCTTAAATGGCAGCATGGACTACAGTACAGCTGTATAATTATCTTTTTTTAATGATTTGATGATTAATAAAATTTGTTAAGAGTAATGAGTACAGATCATTTAAGAGCTTCGAACATTTTAATACAGAACCATGTTAAATGTACATCTATTAACATTTTCGTGAACAAATTAAATTACTCTTGTGCTAACGTGCTCCTATCTTATAAAATAGAATTGGTTCTGCAAAACAATATGTTAATAAATGTACCAAAAATTAATAAATATTCGACTTACCTGAGTAAAACCTTCTTTATACACCGTCTCATATATATCAAACAGTTTTTTTGTAAATTCATCACTCTTGATTGTGCTAGAACATGTTACCAGGAAATTACACTTGTTTTTAATATACAACAATACTGTACTACAAAAATGTAATAGTTAAAGTACCTTTTCAATGATTCCTTCAAGAAATCATAATCATGCGCTACTTTGTGCATTAGTGCACCTAATACTGTTTGAATTTCTACTGCTTTTTGGAACTCCGATCTAGGATAATCTGATGGAAGTAATATAAACGGTGCAATTTGCACAGCATCTTTGTTGAAAAATTCTTTCGACCGCATCCCAATTCCTGAAACAATTTGATTTTTTAATACAACAATAGATATGAACATTGTATGAATAGGATTTTTGTATAACTGAAACATGTTTAATATAACGTTACATTCAGAAAAACAATATGACAGACTTTAAGATGTTTATCAATATTTTTGTACTCTTAAATAAATTCTTAGTACTTACGTAAACTATTAGCAATACTTCAATTTACCATTTCCTTTAACTATAAAAAAATGTGCCAAGAATGCAATGCTACATTCTTTTACATTCTAACTAATAATATAAACAACCATTTTTAATCAAATGTCAAATACTTTCATTAAACAGACTTAATTTTTGTAGTCAATTAAGAAAACCTGATTCATAACAAATTCATGTCAATGTCTGATACAAGTACGTCCATAAATTACCTAAAAAATACAAGTCGTGGAGCATCATATACAACATATAATTGACAACAAATTATCTCTACCAGAGATCTATCCACTATTTTTATAAAGAAAACATTGTGGTGGTACCATCGACGATGGTAAACGTTATCTAACAAAATATAAAATATTTCATTTTTAATTAACGTACCATGAGTCAAAGCCCAATCTTTTGCTCGATCGACAAAATATTGCAAATTCATTCCACTCCATGATTGGCGCTTCAACAGATGATCCAATGATTCCGTCATTATTATATGCTTCAACTGTTGAAAATAATTCAAGTTTAATAACATCGTAATACAATGTATGTACTACGTAACACTATTAGAAATGACAGAACGTACGTGGTGTTAAATCTTTTCTATACAATTTGTATAAAAAATTTAAATGGGTTGCAAAAAGTGATGACTTGCAGTAACTAATAATCAAGATAAGCGAAAATTAGGACAACAAACACTCCACAATACAAGAGATATAGAAGTTAGAGAACTCAGGATAAAATTAAGATCTATTTCATGACAATTTGTGGTTAAAATACAAACATAAGAATTTAAAAGGCTGTCACGTGGATTTGGAATTTAAATTGCTATAGTCAGCTATAGTCAAACATTCTCAATCATGAAAAAAGAATTCCCGCTTTAGGACTCATGACTCTCCTTCACTTCGCCTCAATTCTAACATTAGTTCTAAACTACATCACCAAAGCGCTAGTGCACGTCATTCCGCGCGGGAAATTCAAAACTCAAACGCGTTGTCCATGGATTTACTGGGCGTTTATTACGTATTTTTGACGAGCGCGCTCCTTTCTCGCACTTCCGTCTCACGTGGGTTTATTCGCCGAATTACGTATTCGCTATATGAAAGAACGAGATCATCACCACTTCCGATTTAGTAATATTGCAAACAAAGGTATATACCTTGTAAATCGAACATTGTTGAGAGGTGTGGATTATAGGACAGGAAAGGCGGGAAGATGGAAAGCCGTTAAAAGTAAGAAAGAGGACTCGAATCTACTCATATTTTTTAAATATATATTACATTCATATTTACATGTACTATAATTAGAAGTTCAACAATATAATTTTCTTATCATGTCATGTAAGCATGAATTATTTAACAGTTTTCAATGTTTTATAATGTAATATAACCTCGCTATAACAAAAACTAACCCGTACATCCTAGTAAATTCTCTTTCTTCTGAATGGGTCTGAGGCATCACATAATTCCTTTCTTCTTCTAATAAGGTTATTATTACATCCTCGAATACGATTGTTCCTAAAAATCAAAACACCCAGGAGGTTTTCCATTTTGAATTTCGGTGTCACAATCCGTGGAATATGGCGTTCACGGCGCTTATTTTTCTATCTTTCCTTCTATGCTTCACTATTTCGCTTAAAAATTTGTGTCGAGCCAGTTCACATGAATGGTCTCACATTTTCACCACCAAAAACGTTCCGTAATACCGTCAGCTACTCATTTTTCACATTTTCGCTCAATTTGCTTTACATAATAGACCCCCGGTTCCGCATCCGATAAATCCCGGATTTAGGAGCACGATGAAGACATGATCAAGGTCTTAAGTGTCGGTTTGAAATGTAATGGAGGCCTACATCGACTATTCCGTCTCATAACCTCACAGTCCGTGACTTCTCAGTTCTCCGATCTCCAGGTGGCTTGCACTCCGTTTTCCTCGCGTGTGTATGGCGTGTGTATGTCCGTGTGCGTCCGAGTCCCAAGGCTGTGTCATTGCATTTCATTAGTGATGTGGAACTTTTCAGTAACAGAAATATGACGAAAATGGTCCAGTCGATAACATTTTTATACGTCGCCGTTTGTGCACTTATCGCAACAACGTCTCTATGTTCCGCTGCGATTTCAGATAAGCGGTTATGTTACGACCCCAACTGTTCCGGTAATTGAAGCCATACTTTCGACTGGCCTTATTAATTGATACCGAACGCATATATTTTTGTTTACACGACTAATTTAATTTTCTTCTATCGTTTCTCGGTTTATTCCCCACAGTACCGGTTTCACTGGCCAGGACCATCATTCGGTACAACTCTCGGTATGCAGGGATCCTCGGATTTAACATCAACCAAGAGGTCGAGGTATTCAGTAAGTCCGCAGGGAACAGGATGGATCTCTGGGGTGTTAAGGTATGCTCCGTTGCATTTCTCTATAGAATAACAATCTCTAAATAGGAACTATGTTATTGTGCATTGACCGTTTGAGTCCCAGGGGTCATTGAAAAAACAGTGTCGAAAAATGCTGAACAATGCACTGTCTTAACTGAGGGCGAAGAGAGTCAAGCGGGGCGATAGAGCTCGCTATTTCAATTACTCTAAGAACACTGTCAGTTGTCCATCGCGTTCAAATGTACAGGGTTTTTTCTATATGAAATCTAAACAGCGTGATCACGCTACTTGGGACTCAAACGGTTAAAAGACAATATAGAATGCTTTATGAATTCATAATTGTAACATTTTTGGCTTTATGAATTCATAGCTATGGTATCTATAGCTTTTGGAATTCTATTTTATTCACTTGGCACTTGAATTCATATGATGCACTGACATTAATTAGTTTTGATTTATTTCGTAGTTCGAAATAAAGTTATAGTGTTTTTCCTTTAGATACGAAACAAACGAGGATATGCCCCTTATAAGTTTTTACGAGAGTATAAGGTTTTTCATCACAACTTGACATATGAGGTATCAACGGAAGAGGCAAAAGAGCCAATCGATGAAAGTACTCCTCATAAACAACCGAATGGTAAGAAATCATTGGATGAAAAACGATCAGATTCCATCTCTGTAGACAAAGATAAATCTGGTCAAGCTACTACACTAAATATAGAAGATATATCTCCATCTTATGAAGTAGTGGATGGAACAACGATCTATTATACATCTGATGAATTGTCCGATCAGCCTAGTTACTCTACCAAAATTGTGGAAAATGTGCGATCGAATGAACAACCTATTCTTACTGTCCTTCCACTTATGATTACGGATGATATCGTGACACTTGCTTCTCCTGAACCAGAAAAAGAAAGCACGGCATCGAAGGAAACAACTGTGCCAGGCATTGCCAACATGCCATCATTGCAGGTTCCCAGCGATAATTCGGAACAAAAACTTTCCGATGTTGAAAAAGATCTACACTCAGAGAAATCAGAATCTAAATCTCTCGAACAGCCTGCATCGTTACATCAATCCGTCGATTCTTCAGCACCAGCTGATAGTATTGAAAAGAAAGAAACTGAACCTGTGAATGATGATATAGTTACAGATAATACTAAAGAGGAAAAGAAGGGTGAGAATGATAATTTAAAACAGAATGAAGCAAAAGAAGGTGCTTTTAGTCAACAATGTGCTGAAACAGAATTCTCGACTAAAGAAAACGGTGTAGAAATTGGAGAAGAGGTTAACGTGGATTCGAATGTAAACGTTTCTCTTCCACTAGAAGCAACGGAAGCTTCAACGGTCTGTGATAATTGTACGACTGAAAAACTTCACGTAGAAGAAGCTTCTCCTAACTTTGATGAGAAAGTCAATAGAGAAGCGTCAGCTGTAAAATTGAAAGGTATCGATTCATCTTCCAACACGGTGCCTTCAGTGAGTGTTCCTGTGGATGCAAAGCCTGACGAGGTAGTCCAGGATGTAATTTCTTCAAGCGAAGATAATATTGCACCCATAGAAGAAACTATTAAGGAGATTCCAGATGAATCTAAAACTGATGGAAATACCCATGTAAGTTTAAACGAAGATACCAACAAAGATGAGCAAATGACGGAACAGAATGGAGAAACCATAGAAGAGAAGCCTATCCTTCCTAAGGATGATGTAATAGTGGATAACAGCCAGGATAAAGTGCCAGATTATGTAACTAATGATGTTACCCCTGAAAAAGATATCACTGTTCGTGAAAATCAGGACACATCGGTAGATAATGCACGGAATGGAGATATAACTACTGATAAAAATGAGGATACAGTGGTTATAAGTGTCAAGGAGGATGATTCACTTGCTGATAAAATTCAGAATACAACGGCAGAAGTACTTACTGATTCTGTTATCGATACTGAAAGAGTGAATGACAACGATGTTCAACCACAGGTGGATAGTTCCATAGATCGAGGCAACCATAGTTATGTTAAATTAAACGATTCTCTTCCTGATGTTCCTATCGAATTAAATACGCAAGATAGCCAAGAAACATTACATACAAATCTGAAGGATGAAAATGAGGCTACTGGTAGCGATCATCCAAACATTCTTATGCAACATATTGCGAGCTTCAACCAGTTTTTCTCTAATCGAAATTTACTGAATGTAGAAGAGGTTCGCCAGCCTGATAATCGTAAGTCATACCATTACAGTTTTTAGTGCTATAAGACAGTTATAGTGAAGCTAAAGTATTACTGATTAACTTTAAGGTGATGTAAAAGACAGGTTTAAGGTAAAATGGTACATCATTTTTTCTATATGCCTTTTTTTGCGGAAGCAGAGAAACTTTACACCCAAAAATGTTTGTATTTATCCCTGCGAAGCCAGATTTTTAAATTATTTCTTAAAAAAAAATATGAATTATGAGTAAACATTCGTTCCGCAGCCCACATATCTCAGACGCTTTTAATGTTTTTCGCTTTTTGAAGACTTAGAATCGAAAATGAAGAGTTTGAGGCCAAGCTCCAATAATTTACTATAGACCTTTTTTTTATTTATCATTTATTATAGAATACTATAGAAGTGGAACATTATAGAGTCAGGTGGGAAAATATGCAAAGTAGTTTCACAAACAATTGTAAAAGAATGGTAGCTTGTTCCCTGGGTAACACGTGTTTTCAGAATCAAAATTTAGTTGCAACTAAACATCACAGATGGCGCCGGTGGTGAAGTATTCAAAACCATAAATCCATAGGATTTCGACAGTTTTACTTCGATTTCTTTATAATTATTCTATTGGAAAGACATATGACACGCTTCATTTCGTATAATTCTCAACGTAGAGTGAAACAAACTTTGACATAAATATAAATATTGGTAACGGGACGAAGTAGCTTATATTCCCACTTGAGTATCCAATATGGCGCTACCACCAAAAAGGGCATAGATAAATTTTATTTCATTGACGTAGATTTAATTTCTCAGCGTCTTTCACACAAAGTTCTCAGGTAATTAAGAAACTTGCAATTTGAACGGGATAAAGACAAAAGAGTGTAATCTTTTCAGAAGTGTCGCAGACTGATGCAGAAAAATCTACCGAGATCGATCAGCCTGTAACCGAAGTCTCTCCTCAATATGAAGAAGTAACCAATGAAGTAGTGATAACAGAACACGTACCGATAAATACTACCCTTGATGAAGATGTGGATACAAGCAATACAGAAACCGAATATCAGGGTAACGTATAACATTTTTTTTTCCTTTGTTAGAAAAATATCAGTATGTATGCATTGTTGTATTGTTCTTGACGTACGTACCTGTTTGCCGTGTTACAGTGGCAGAAATTGGAGAGTGCAGTGCGGACTTTAATTGTCCGAAGGATACAGAGAGTCAAGTAAAGGACGTTAACGAGGTTCGTTCGCTGCATTATTAATATATTTTATTGTAATTATGTGATGTTTAATTTTGATTGATAATCAATGATTATCAATTGATAATAATGATTGATGTTTAATTTAATGGCTGTGAAAAATGCCAATGTGATCGATACATATATAAGTGCGTAATCGTACATGTATAGTTGAAATAGACGGATCGTGTATTACCGATCCTTTTTCATTGCCATTTGCTAAAATCATGTATTCTGAATGGCAATATCTCAGGATTGATTCATGGAAAAATTGCTGTGATCTAGTTTTTTACATGCAAGCCACTGTGGAACTTTTCACAGAGAACAGAAAATCAGTTCCCTTGAACGATAACAATAACCTTGTCATTACGAAACATGAAAGTGAAGTATTTATTAAGCACGTCATGTAGCCCTTTTGTAACATAATTACAGTTTAAATTGTTAAGACAAGTTATTTAAGGTGATATGAAAGAATCAGTCTATATATATCTGAGAAGTCAAATCGTTGGTAAAAGTATTCTCCGAATTGGGGGTACCGATTCGTTTTAAATTTTACCACGTGAATGTGGTGGCGCTAAAGTAGGTCCTGAAACTCACAAAATTTAATTTTTCATCAAAAATTTATTTACTTATTACGGAGTAGAACCGACATGGCGTGGTCCGCGCACATTTTCGATGTTTTACGCTTCTTGGAGGCTTAGAATCGAAAATGAAGAGTTTCAGGACCTAGCTCGGACAAGTTAGAATACCGTAGAAATGAACTATTACAGAGTCAGATGGGAAAATATGGAAAATACGTTCACAAACGATTTTAAGAGAACGCTGACTTGTCCCGTGGGTAACGGTGTTTTAGAAAAAAAATTTAGTTGCAGCTATACGTCACAGATGGCGACGTTGATCATAGACAGTCGTCAAAATAATGAATTCACGAGATTTCGACAGATTTACATGAATCCTTTTATCATTACTTTACCGAAGTGATATAAGGAACGTTTCATTTCGTATAATTTTCAACGTAAAATGTAACAAACATCAATGTAAATGCATATGTCTGTAACGTGGCGAGCCAGCTTACGTTACCACTTAAGTATTCAAAATGACGTTACCACCAAAAATGGTATTGAATTTTAATTTATCAGCCTCGAGTAAATTTCTCAGGGCCTTTCATATCATCTTAAGGAGAGCAGTGTTTATCGAATCACCTAATACATAGGATACAATTAATATGCATTTTTGTCGATAGGAAACTGAATATAAGCCTTCTGAACCGGAGGAGAGTGCCATTATACATGCAGCAACTTCTGGTCGAAGTTACTGGGAAACGTTAACGTATGTTGGTATTACAGCATTTACGACGCTTCTGTTCTCGCTGGGTTATTATTACATCGAGGTACGTTTAATCAATGTAATGAACAGTTCGTCTTCATATAACTTGATTGAATATTAAAGAAAATCTTCGCTTATTTCCCTTGAATTTTAAATATATTAAATGTTTACAGTATCGTTGAAGATACAAAAGTTTAACGACGCTTTTGTTATTTTACGTCATGTATTGTTGCATTGTCTGTTATTTTTATTACATAGAATATGAGGCGAGACAACCAACTCATAGCAAGGATAAACCAATTGGAGAAGGAATTGCTGGTATCCGTTAAGGAATGCATCGTGCTGGATGAAAACCTAAAGTCTACTAAAAGTAAAGTAAGATCAATTTTTAAAACCAGTATATATGGATTGATATTCTTTACACGTGTACATGATTCTTACATTGTTAACTGATTTTCAGTTAAATTCTATCGAGGACGAATCTTTTGGGTCCAATGAGATGGTTATATCTTTGAAATCTGATCTAGAAGCTTCGCAGGTAATATGTTCTTCAAAGTTGTACTTCAAATGTATCTTGCAGATGTTATTTAGCTTTTCATTAGTCGAAATGAAACTTCTTATGTGGCGCCTGAGCCTCGACCACTTGAGAAGTAAAATGCTAGAAAAGATGAGACGTAACGGAGAACCAATAATTTTGGGTGAAAAATAAAATACTGTCGGTTTAGACAAGACGTTGAAAGAATTCACCATTTTGTCGGTTATTTTTTTTATGTAAAAAGTATAATAATATAATCACTTCGACCTGATATTGGTTTAAGCAATAGCCATACTTGTATAAAATAAGCTTCCAAAATTTTAGACCGTTGCTTGTCTTATCTTTTTTAATTTTATCTGTGCCGCATGAAAATTTATCGTTTTGAGAAAAACGCGTCTAATGTCTTAAATACTAAAAAACATTAAAAACTTCCACAAATGGCTTATCTGCGATTCCTGTTTCATACATATTGGTAACATATACTTTAGAAAAGTGAAATAAATACGTGTTTTATTTTTTTTGAAAGTATAACGTAGAGCGATCCCTTAATGTGATTTTTGCCAGGTGCTCAAGAAATGAATATGCACATTATGTATATACAACTAGGAAAGAGAAATAATATAAATTATATTTTAACGAATACAGACAGCAAAGGCAGAGTTGGAAGAGCAAATTGTCGTTCTGGAGAAAGAACTAGAAAGCGCTACGGAAGCTGGTTTGGAGTTGGAACGAATGCTTAGGGAAATTCTCTCCACGAACAACGAAGACAACCCTCTTGCTCAAACCGTGGAGGATCTGCAATCCCGTCTAAATGCTCAACAAGCAACAAATGAATCTTTAATCAACAAGCTCAATCTCAAGACACAAGAGGTAAGCTTGTAAACGAAATTTTCTTTCCTTCTTTCAAGCTTGCATGTTCTTTTCTACGGAATTCCCCTTTATTTTTAAGCTGAATTAGTCATGTCGAATTATCACACGTGTGGATTAACTCCTTATGCTTTTGTTTTATTTCACGTTCTCGCCGCAGCATGAATTCGATAAACTTGAGGTTTGTGCAGTCTAATATAATATATTTAACAAGCCAGCGATATCATTTATTTGATAAACTGATGTTCATGGCTGTGTATATCGAACAGACATACATGTACCGCAAAGATGAAGAGTAATAAGTCCATTTTTAGAAACTTTGGAGAAAAACTTACTTTGAGAGGAAATTAGAATCAGACAAATAAATAATAATTACTTCATATTGGTAAAGGCAAAGAATTCAGAAGTCTCCATAGAAGCCCAGAAGGATACCAAAGAATTCATAAGTCCCATAGAAGCCCAGATTCTATGTTAGCGCTTGATGCTCTAAAAGTTGGCTAACAAACCAGAAGTGGGGGTAAAAGAGAGATCGCATGTGTTAGCCAACGATATCTCACATTCGGGAGGAAGAGAGACGCATATAGAAAGGCAAGTATTGTGGGTAAGATAAAGAAAGAATACAATTCGCTATATATCGCCATAAGATTAAAAGAGATGGAGAGATGACTACAGCGCCACCATCTGTTGACTAACGTACTATTTATCGAGCATCGAACGTCCGTATCCTTCTGGGCTTCTATGGAGACTTCTGAATTCTTTGAGGATACGGACGTTGGATGCTCGATGAATAGTACGTTAGCCAACGGATGGCGGCGCTGTGATCATCTCTCTGTCTCTCTTAATCTTATGGCGATACATAGCGAATTGCATTCTTTTTTTATCTTACACCCAGCACTCGTCTCTCTTCCTCCCGTATGTGAGATATCGTGGGCTAACACATGCGATCTCTTTTTTACTCCCACTTCTGGTTTGTTAACCAACTTATAAAGAATGAAGCGCTAACCTAGGATCTAGGCTTCAATGGGACTTCTGAATTTCTTGGTAAAGGCTAGACTTAACCCTTTCAGCGCTATAAACGGTAATATATAAATGGTAATAAAAAAAATAAAGCTCATATATGCTCATGTATGAGTCATGTGTCAAAGTTTCGGACAGTTTGGTCCAATACCCTTAAAAAAAAGTGTTGTGTTCGAATCGACTGATATGAAGGGGTTTCACTTCACCTTAAGAGCACCTCTACAGTACAAATCATTATTAAATGCTATGTAACAATATTATTCGCTAAATTATTTTCTGCAATTGCGGCTGGATTAAAGATTCGATTATAACGTTTCAGAATGAAGCCCTCTCGTCGGAATTGGCGAGTGCTAATGAAAAGTGGCAACAATTAGAGGTAGAGGTTTCGTATCTGAGGGAAGAACTGAAGACCTTAAAGAATGAAACACAACGTGCACTAACGGATAAAATAGAAGAATTGGAGAGTAAAATTGCTGAGGTAAGCACAGGATTTGAAGTAAATATATGATTCTTTGTCGATGAAATATGAACCGTACGGTGAGGAAATTATCACTCGTTTCAGATGTCGGCTGAGAAAGTCAATATACGGAAACAACTGAAGAACAAGGAGATGGAAGTGAAAGACCTTTTGGACTTAGTTAACCAAATAAGTTCCAACAGCCTGGACCTCGACAAAATTTACAATGTTTCTCGAATTAAAGCCGAAGCGAGCCAAATTCTCGAGGAGAGGGACGAGTTGAAAATCAAATTAAGCGAGGTTGAAGGAGCTCATCAACTGCTCGAAGGTGTGCCTGAATTTCTTTTATTTTTATCTACAATTATTTTACTACAAATCATTCTTTTCATTTATGTTATAGAGAGTTCCCCGTAAGTAGAATCCTTGGCAGCAAGTTCATTTAACAAATGATTTATTTCCTTTATAGAACACATGAACCTGGTTAGGGAGGAAATCACGTCTCTTAGCGAGCAGTGCAGACTTGCGGAGAAGGAAAAGAGGGAGGCGGAAACGCGCCTGGAGGTTCTGTCGAAGTTCTTCAAAGAGAAGGAAGCCGAACGGCAAAAGTAAGGAGTTTGCATTTTTAAAAGGTGTTATTTTTATTGTATAGTCTTTTATTGTTACCCTTTTTATTGTATAGTCGTACGAGGAAACGAAAAAGTGCCCAAGTTACACCCGACGTCTTTTGGGTAGCACATAATTGCATTTTATCACAAATAGATGCAATTTCGTGCACAAAAAGTCGACTATTTTTCAGCGCTTTTCGTTATTATTAACCGTGAAAGAGTTGATAATAAATATTAACTTCACTTTAGGTCGTAAAACGTTACCACGTTATATATAATCATGTGATTTCAGTTCCATAATTATTTATTTATTTTAGGGAGGAAGCGGTGTGGCTGCAGAAACAAGGAGAAGTCACTTCGACCGTAGAAAGGATACAGATGATGCAGGACGAATTGCATAACTATAAGTAAGCCTTCCAAAATTATATATTTATCTAATCATATTATTACTCCATTGAGGTGAAGTGAAACACGTCGAGAAATTTTATCGACGCCGGTAAAAAGGATTCTTCTAAATACCTACGTTACCGACATTCGTATCGACAGCTGCAGTCGAATTATATTGGGTATCGTACTAAATGGCATTCTCCATTTGTCGTCTTCCTATAATAATTGTAAAGAATTAAAACTCCAGAAATCCCCTGAGTTCATGGTTTCTGAGGCTTTAATTGATTGCAAAGGGACACTGTGCGCCATCTGTGATTTCCATGTGAACTAAATTTTCACTCCGAGACCTCGTATTACCATCGTTTTAGCACAGAAGCGCATAAGACACTTTTTTTTGCTTTTATCCCGTTCAAATGCGAGTTTATCGATTACTAGAATGTTCCAAATTGTCGCCCAATTATCCTGGCACCTTCGTTTCTCATATCGGAGCGTACAATACTTGTATATCGATCAAAATATGAGACCTCAACGCCATTTTGATTCTGGTCTAGGCTAAGTGAAAAATATTTTTTGTTTTAATCCAAATTTTGAATGCGTCAGGACAATTCTTAGTTGATGACGAGTCGTGTGACAAAGTTTATCCAGTACCCTTAAAAAAAGGGGCCTTATTCGAATCGACCGATTTGAGGGGGGTTTCACTTCACCTTAATATCCACAATCATTTGTCATAACTTGATTGTGAACATTTAACTTTTAGACAGCAAGTTGAAATGTTGAAACGGGAAATATTTGATCAAGAACGGGAGTACAAAAACCAGATATCCATCCTGGAAACGAAGTCGCACGAGCAGTGGGTATGTGGACATTTGCTCTATATCTGTTGAGAAAACGAGTGGAAATAATAATATGCCATTCTAGGTTTTAAAAGGTATTACGGTGATATGAAAAGGTTGTATATTTATTTATGTATATAAAACGTCAAAATATTTATGGAACTTTTTTCCAAACTGGGTGTACCGAATCATCTAAAACTTCAGCACGTGAGGAAGAACGCGATGCTCGTTAAATTTAATTTTTCACAAAAAAATGTGATCTTGGTTCTAGTCTAGGCTAAATGAAAAAAGTTTTTGTTTGAAAAATTAAATTTCACGAGCATCGCGTTTTACCTTAAGGCCTTTGTAATCACTTACCGAAGTTTCAAATGATTCGATACACCTAGTTTAGGGGAAAATTTTGTAAATAATTTAATGTTTCGATGTGTAAAATAGAATGACCCTTTCATATCACCTTCAGATGACGTAGATGGTAATATAATTTTATTATTATAGGTTGTTGCACGACAGAACGAACGACGTTTGGAAGAATCGAAGGCTGAAGCAAGTCAGCTTCGCCATCGATTGACATTGGTGGAGAAAAACATTAACGAAGCTGAACCCGAAGCCAAATTGCATCGTAAGTGTTTACACAATTCCCTGATAATAATGCTCGTTACTGAAAATCTAGTACATATGTAAGTTCAGTTACAAGTGTTTACACAATTCCCCGATAATAATGCTCGTTACTGAAAATCTAGTACATATGTAGGTTCATTCACAAGTATTTAGTTCTAAATAATCCCGGTAGAGTGCGGTTCATCAAAGGAACAGATTCATTGAACCTTGAGGTCAATTACCATTAGACATGAGCACTTGTAATTACATCTTCTCTTAAAGAAATATTTTTCAAGCATTTACTTCATTTACAGACATGTTCGATGATATAAAAAAATGCAGTATCTTGTTACGATAGGAATAATTATCATTCTAACCGTTCAAAATCCATAGTAGCTAATTGAACGTAATAAAAATTGGCACATCTCTTTTTATGGATAGAGGATAAAGTTTTCAGACGAGTTGATAAACGAAATTACTACGAATATTACAAGTGACCACCTCGAATCATGAAAAATAATCTCATCTTAGCAGAATGACTTGAATTAATTCAGAGTCTAAGGACTGTTTAAGGTGAAGTGAAACCCCCTTCAAATCGGTCGATTCGAATACAACACTTTTTTTTAAGGGTATTAGACCAAATTGTCCGAAACTTTGACACGTCACTCCTGATCATCTAAGAATTGTCCTGACATATTTAAAATTTAGATTTTTGGGACAAATTTTTTAACTCAGCCCAGACCAGAACCAAAATGGCGTCGAGCTCTCATATTTCGATCAATATACAATTGCCGAAGGCTCTGATATGAGAATCGAAAGGGTGAGGACAATTCTACGACAAATTAGAACACTCTGGTAATCGATAAACTCGCATTTGAACGGGATAAAGGCAAAAAAAGTGTTGTATGCGGTTCTATGCTAAAGCAATGGTAATACGAGGTCTCGGAGTGAAACTTTAATTTACCTGGAAATCACAGGTGGCGCAGGGGGTCCCTCTGCAGTGAATTAGGGCCCCAGAAAACACGAATCCAGAGGATTTCTGGAGTTTTACTGCGATTTCTTTATAATTATTGTACGAAAACACCCGGTGGAATATGCCATTTCGTGCAGTACTCAATATAATTCGACACAGCCGTCAATATAAAAACAAACGTCGGCAACGTAGGTATTTAGAAAAATCTTTATCGACGTCGATCAAGTTCCTCGACGTGTTTCACTTCACCTTGAGAACAGTCGCGGCAGAGAATAGGTAACTCCGCCCTAAATTTGAACTTCAAGTCCCCGATTTAGGCCAGGAACCCCAGCGGAGCTCCTAGGAGACGAAGGAACGCCGACGAGATCCCCCGGCTTACTTAACCTCAATTCCCAAACAGGTCTGGAGGCGAACGGGGAGACAGTGGCGTCGCCGGCGCTCTACCTGGGCGCGGACCAGTCGGGCTCGCCGATAATGTTTAGCGGTTCCTCGGGCGTGCCCCCGCCGCCGCCGCCGCCGCACTCGTACATGTTCGAGCCCCCGCTGCCGCTGTTCCTGCCGCCGCCGTTGCACTCCCCGGGGCTGTCGCCCTACGACGTGAGCCAGCGACCGCCCCCATTGGGCGGCCGCCTCTCGTCGCCCCCTCCACTGCCGCCGCGAGCGCCAATCGGCGAGCGGTACAACGCGACCGGCTCCCCTCCACCGCCGCTGTCGCCCCCACCACACCTCCTCCCCTACGGCCATAGGCGCTCGCCTCCCCCACCCTTCCCGCCTGGGCGTGGCCTATCCCACCACCCGCCCCCGCCGGCCCCATCGGCGTCGATGATGCCGCTGCACCTGGGACCCTCCTGGCCGAAGGAGCCGCCTATGCGCGCCCCTGGCTTCCAGCCACACCAGAGGGAGCAGCGCTCGCGCAACCACAAGAAAGGTTTGTCCACCTCGGGGAGAAGGGCCAGTGCCACCTGCTTTTTCCGACACGACCTAACGAAAGCACGAATCGACGCCATCGCGACTTATGGGCTCTCCTGGATGCAAATGTGACTGCTTATTTCGACAACGGGCGTGTACACGGGTCTAAAAACTCTGAGGATCTTTTGTTCTTAATGCTGCCGCCGTATGAAGTATTCGCCTTAATTTGAAAATTCAACTCCATGTGTGTTAGGACCTCATTTATAGCCTCCATATTCACTTTGTAAAGCTTCAAACGATTCGGTAGCCCCAGTTCGATGAAAAGTGTGAAAAGTGATTGACTCTTCGGATGACACTTTCACATCCCCTCAATTTGAAAATTAAATTTCATGAGTGTTGGTACCTCATTTATAGCCTCCATATTCACGTTGTAAAGTTTCAGACGATTCCGTAGCCCCAGTTCGATGGAAAGTGTGAAAAACGATTGTCCTCTTAGATGCCATTTTCACATCCCCTTAATTTGAAAATTAAACTTTATGAGTGTTGGTACCTCATTTATAGTCTCCATATTCACGTTGTAAAGTTTCAAACGATTCGGTAGCCCCAGTTCGATGAAAAGTATGAAAAATTATTGATCCCTCAGATGCCACTTTCACATCCCCTTAATTTAAACATTAAACTTCATGAGTGTTGGTACCTCATTTATAGTCTCCATATTCACGTTGTAAAGTTTTAAACGATTCGGTAGCTCCAGTTCGATGAAAAGTGTGAAAAACGATTGTCCTCTTCTGATGCCACTTTCACATCCCCTTAATTTAAATATTAAACTTCATGAGTATTAGGACCTCATTTATAGCTTCCATATTCACGTTGTAAAGTTTCAAACGATTCGGTAGTCCCAGTTCGATGAAAAGTGTGAAAAGTGATTGACTCTTCAGATGCCACTTTCACATCGCCTTAATTTAAACATTAAACTTTATGAGTGTTGGTACCTCATTTATAGTCTCCATATTCACGTTGTAAAGCTTCAAACGATTCGGTAGTCCCAGTTTGATAAAAAATGTGAAAAACGATTGACATCTCAGGTGCCACTTTCACATCCCCTTAAAGAACCTTCTGTACGTGAACGCAGGAGGGACAACAAGCGACAATTTAATTCCGTTTCTCTTACACGGACCTTCGCCTACCGCAGCGACACCTATGACTCAAAGTTTCATGAAAATCACCCGAGAAAATTTCTCGGCCTCCAGCAAAGAAGTTTTTGGACCTGTATACGCGATTCCGATATGAACACCCGACCTTCTTGCACGCTCTTCCCGCATGGTTAATGGACGTTCTCTTCTCTCTGTTTCTGTCCTTTGTATGCATGCCAGGACGCAAACGCTTCTCAAAAGTCAGGCAATTCTGGAGCACTATGGAGGGGAACAATGCGAAATAAGCGCGCATCAAAGGTGGAGACATCTGTTCCGTGTAGCCATAACTAATACAGGAGATTTGATGCCGTTCGCGTAAGAAAACCGGGCTATTTCATTTTTTATCTTTCTTATAAACAATTTCTTATTTTTTTTTAGAAATTATAGAATCCCATGATTGTCAAGACCCTCCTTAGGGTCCCCAGCATTCCATGGTACAGTTTCAAATGATTCGATGCATCCAGTTTGGAGAAGTTTCATAAACGATTGGTTCTTTAAACCCCGCTTCCACGTTGCCTTAAATATCGTGAATATTTTGCACTTTTACAGTCTACGCTGAGAATTGTACGAATTGAAGCGTTCCATGCGTTATTTCGGTAAAGTAGTAACGAAGAGATCGATGTAAAACTGTCGAAATTCCGTGAATTCATGACCGTTTATATTTTGACGAACCAGCGTCGCCATCTGTGACGTTTAACTGCAACTAAATTTTTCCTCTAAAAACCCAGGCAGCATTCTCTTGCAATCGTTGGTGAAAGTATTTTCCATATTTTCCCATCTAACTCCGTAATATTTTATTTCAATAGTATTCTAAATTGTTCGAGGTAGGTTCTGAAATTCTTCTTTTTCGATTCTAAGCCTCCAAAAAGGGTAAAATATCGAAAACGTACACGGATCCCGCCATGTTGGTTCCAGTCCATGATAAATAAATTAATTTTTCATGAAAAATGAAATTTCATGAGGACCAGGACCTACTTTAGCGCCTCCACATTCCCGTGGTAAAATTTGAAACTAATCGGTACACCCAATTCGGAGAATACTTTCCCCAACGATTTGACTTCTCAGATATTTGTAGGCTGACTCTTTGATATCACCTTAATACCATAATTTACACCGGCTTTCCTTAATGAACTAACTTATTGATTGATTTACATGAGTGTTTCATGAGTATTTTCATTTCCAGGTTCCTTACATTCATCGAGAGAGTCGCTGGACGAGATGGAGCGCAACGGGAAAGTTTAGCCTTTCTGCCAGTCAAGGAGACTAGATGATACCGAGATTCTGTGAAATTATCTTCGATGGACTTCAGTCTGGAAGGTGCAAAACTTGGGACGAACGTATTTGAAACATACGTGCAATGTTGGGACAGAATCGCTCTGGAAGATACTACTATTCATAGGCGGGATTTTTCAACGTAGCTTCGCCGCCCCCTTTCGACCAGACTTGTAACTAAATCGTTATTTCGCATCGTTACGCCGAGTAGTGAGGAAGGCGTATTATAACTTGTAATTTTTAAACCGAAGGCTACTGCAGTAGGAGATTTTTATATATGTATCCAGGAACGTGGAGAACCTGTATGATTTTTAAAATCATATTAATAGCGAATTCAACGATAGTCTGTAAAACAATTCAAATGAATCTGTAACGAACTGGTAATCGTTGTATGTGATTTTGAGAGGTCAAAATAAAATGTAATTTATTCTTGTTCTCTTGTTTTGGGAGATATTTTTTTACTTTTCGTGGGTCGGTGTTTTAAGGTGAAGTGAAACATCCTTCAAATCAGTCGATTCGAATACAACACTTTTTTTTAAGGGTATTAGACCAAACTGTGCAAAACTTTAACACATCACTCCTGATCATCTAAGAATTGTCCTGACACATTAAAAATTTGGATTTTTCAAAAAAATGTATTAACTCAGTCCAGACCAGGACCAAAATGGCATCGAACTCTCATATTTCGATCAATATACAGTTATCGAATGCTCCGATATGAGAAACGAAACGGTCAGGACAATTTTACAACAATTTAAAATCCTCTGGTAATCGATAAACTCGCATTTGAACTGGATAGAGGAAAAAAAAAGTGTTGTATGCGCTTCTTTGCTAAAACGATGGTAATACGAGGTCTCGGAGTGAAAATTTAATTGACTTGGAAATCACAGATGGCGCAAGGGATCCCTCCGCAGTGAATTAGGGCCCCAGAAGGCATGAATTCAGAGGATTTCTGGAGTTTTACTTCGATTACTTGATATTTATTGTACGAAAACGACAGGTGGAGTACGCCATTTGGTACAATACCCAATATAATTCGATATAGCTGTCAATATAAAAACGAACGTCGGCAACGTAGGCATTTAGAAAAATCTTCTTTATCGACGTTGTCAAGTTCCTCGACGTGTTTCACTTCACCTTAAGCCGAAGTGAGATCCCCTTCAAATCAGTAGAAATAATAATTAACCTACCTGAAAGTCGTGAAATTTTATTTTTCATACAAAATTGATTTATGTTTCATGAACTGGGACCAACTTGGCGTGGTCTGTGCATGTTTTTGATTTGTTACGCTTCTTGGAGGCTTAAAATCGAAAATAAAGAGTTTCATAACCTAGTTCGAACAATTTAGAACACCGTAGAAATGGAATGTTACAGAGTCGGAGGGAAAAATATGGAAAATACTTCCACCAACGATTTTAAAAGAATACTGGCTTGTCCTGTAAGTAACGGTGTTTTAGAAAAAAATTTAGTTACAGCTATACGTCACAGATGGCGACGTTGGTTCTAAACAATCGTCAGAATAATGAATTCACGATTTACGTTACACTTCACCTTATCAGTGAACTCGTTTTTTAAAACCCATCAAGCCTTCCGTTGTTTCAATCCAAACCTGGTAGATTCTAAAAACAAAAGAGCAAATGATTATTGCAAACACAAGAAAAAGAGAATCATTGGTTACAACTCCTGTAAGCTTATCGTATTAAAGAACTCAGTTGTTTAAGATTAGGTATAATAAAAATACATGTAATATTACAATGAACATTTAAGCCTGGTGACTAATCCTTGGATTAATGATCTCTAGAGGGTACTTAGGTTTTTTAATAACACCAGCGAGTACAGTTAAATATGAAAAGAAAGGTTCTTCGTTCTCCGACAGAAAAACATAACACCTGGAAGTCAGATTCACTTTGGAATTATATTTAATTAATTGATAGCAATAAAATTACTCGCAGAAATAAACAGAACATCGATCGATAACATAAATTCGAATGTAACGGAGATTGTGTCTATGGTATAGTTATTTGCAGGTTGCCATGCAAATACTACATTTTGCGGCAGACAAGATTTCACGGGTATAATAATCCCTTTTATCGTTTGTCAACTGACGTACAGGATTGCCTAAACCTTAGAGAATAATCGTTAACTTTCACTTAATAAATTAACTGGAAAAAAGCCGATCAGTTCTGGAACCAAAAGAAGGATAATGTTCACGAATGTGGGACACGATGCTAAATGAACGATAGAGCCGATTTCTATGTTGCGGTAAAACTAATCGGAGGCAATAAAACTCTAGAGATAATCCCGTTAAAAAAGAAAAAAAAATGAAAATAAAATAAGAAGTTGAAGCCGATAAAAACCGAAGGAATGGGCTCTAAAGCAGCCAGAGTGGATAGAAAATCTCTGCATTCTTTTCTCTTCCGTCATGATAGTAGGAAAACATTTCTTCGATTAGCGTTGACGTCATGATTATGAACTTGCCCAAAAAGTTATTGCAGTTTCTCATATTTAAGGCCTGACGCTTCGTTTTCGAGTAAACTTGCCTCTCCTTTCTGTCCATGTTGTATACAATTTTAAAGCGCAAACTTCGCTCCACATATTGATATCAATAATTGCGTTTTAAACATTAATTTCTGTGTTGTTAAGGTGATATGAAAGTGTCGTACGCACACTGGGAGACATCAATGCCCTCCCATCCTGCACAGGCGATGTCTACAGATGATGAAGAACAAAGTCTACTCTTTAAAACAGCATCCACGAAGGAACATAAAGGAAAAAGAAGTTTATTTCAAAACGAGGCGTCAAATCTTGACCAGCATAAACCGCAATAACATTCCGAACGAGCAGATATTTTTGCTTAATTCCTCAACTGTTATCACGCTGTGCCACGAAGCCCCCTTTAGATCCGCAGGATCCTTCCTCATTCGTTTCCATTCTCCCATTCGTTCCACCGAGTCGCTAGCCTTAACAACGAGACGTGGTCGAATAGTTGCCGGGGGCGCCGCAAGATGGCGCCCGGCACGACAGGCGCCGTCGGGAAGAAACAGTCGGGAATTGGGCAAAAATCGGTTTATTAAAGAACGGAGTTTCCTTTTCGAGAGGGTGAACGGTTCTCGAGCCTACGTAGCCTAAGTTTCGCGACATAATATATATCTATATATATATATAAACCGCCTCGACTCGCCCCGGATTCGCCTCGTCTCTCGCCATCGTCCCAACTCTCATCCGGGAGTCTGGCTTGGATTTCGGCTCCCGTCGCCACTTACAGGTATCGTATCTCATCGCTGACAGAGGCCGGACAGGTGTGGAGAGAGAGGGAGAAAGGTGAGAGAAAAAGAGAGCAGAACTTGCGTGGCGATCCGCTTAGTGGCCGAAACTGCGATTCGCTGTTTGGACGATGACTCGACTCGGGCTCGCTTAAGGTCACGCTTGCAGGAATGTGCCCGGAGACACGGCGTGTACATCCTGGGAATGTAACGTCTCTCCCTGCGGGAAAAGAGATCATTCGTTAAAAGCGACACTCTCCTGGGTACCGTCATCCCCGATAACGATCGGGCCCGACTTAAGGTGAAGTGAAACACGTCGAGGAGCTTGATCGACGTCGATAAAGAAGATTTTTTTAAATGCCTACGTTGCCGACGTTCGTTTTTATATCGACAGCTGAGTCGAATTATATTGAGTATTGTACAAAATGGCACACTCCACGTGTCGTTTTCGTACAATAATTATAAAAGAATTGAAGTAAAACTCCAGAAATCCTCTGGATTCATGCTTTCTGGGGCCCTAATTCACTGCAGAGGGACACCCTGCGCCATCTGTGATTTCCAGGTCAATTAAAGTTTCACTCCGAGACCTCGTATTACCATTGCTTTAGCATAGAGCGCATACAACACTTTTTTTGCCTTTATCCCGTTCAAATGCGAGTTTATCGATTACCAGAGTATTCTAAATTGTCGTAAAATTGTCCTGACCCTTTCGATTCTCATATCAAAGCCTTCGATAATTGTATATTGATCGAAATATGAGAGCTCGACGTCATTTTGGTTCTGGTCTGGGCTGAGGTAAAAAATGTTGTTAAAAAATTTTAATTTTGAATGTGTCAGGACAATTCTTAGTTGACCAGATGTGATGTGTCAGTTTCGGGCAGTTTGGTCTAATATCCTTAAAAAAAAGTGTTGTATTCGAATCGACTGATTTGAAGAATGTTTCACTTCACCTTAAGATATGAAGGCACCGAGAAATTTGATCGACGTCATCTATACTCTTTTTGGAGGTAACGTCATTTTGAATACTCAAGTTTAAGTCTTTTACTCTTTACGTTGTGAATTGTACGGAATGAAGCGTTCCATATGTCATTTCGGTTAAGTAACGATGAAGAGATCTATGTAAAACTATCGAAATCTGGTGAATTCATTATTCTAACGACTGTTTAGGACCTACGGCGCCATATAAGGAGTATGACGTCTTTTAGCAGCGGTCCGATCATCTTTAACTAAATCCATAAAATCCAAAAGATCCATAAAAGTCGTTTACAAGCGCTACTAAAAGTGAGATACGAGCAAGGGCCTTAGTCCCCAGAAAAACAATTTACCTCCCAAGGAGAGTTTCAAATAATTAACAGCGACGATATTGCAAAATCAAAAAGGACTAATGTCGTGTCGCTTTGTTTATCATCCTCGGAATGCAGCTAAATATGTTTTAATACTCTGTGCAGCATTACCGATCACTTAGACGTTTGTACATATCCGAGGTCATCAGGCATCGAGTTCAGGCGACGTACGTGTAGACCTTCCTGCAAGCACAAACGTAAAATATTAATTAATAAAACTAATGAATAAAATTCCCAAGTGTCATACCCAATATAATTCGATATAGCTGTCAATATAAAAACGAACGTCGGCAACGTAGGCATTTAGAAAAATCTTCTTTATCGACGTTGTCAAGTTCNAATAATTAATAAAAAAAGTGTTGTACTCAGATCGACTGATTTGTAGGGGATTTCACT
Source organism: Orussus abietinus (assembly GCF_000612105.2). Lineage (NCBI taxonomy): Eukaryota > Metazoa > Arthropoda > Insecta > Hymenoptera > Orussidae > Orussus > Orussus abietinus. Next base: position 293,227 of record NW_019394339.1, on the reverse strand, counting down.
TCATCTTAAGTGGATGTAATCACTCTAATTTACCTGTCTTCTGGTGTGCGAGCCAGGTATTCGCGTTCGATTAGACCCTCAATTCGCTTCTTGATGATGACCGGCGAAGGTAGGAATCGAATTCGTAGCTGTTCCGTTACTTCCGTCACAAGGATGTTGTGCTAATATTAACATTTCATAATTGTAATGAACATTCGTTCGCAACAATGTCAGAGGAAAGAAAAGTTAATACATACAGGCATGCGTTTACGAGCCTTCATGATGCGCACTATGGCAGCTTCGATTTCGTGTTTGCGGTCCTCATCGACTTTATTTCGAGTTTCTCTCCTTTCTGGCTCCGACTCTCCTTTAGCTGCTACTGTTTGGATCTTTACCCTGAAGACATTTTCAATTTTTATGTTTAACAGTTCTCATCCTATTTGAAGCATTTTCATGATCGACGTAAAAATAAAATCCAACATAACATGACATGACATAACCTGATGTCATTAAAATTGTAACACCTACAAATAGTTGAGATAAATACACAAGATTTTGTAAAAAAAGAAAGATCTACTTCGTCACAATAACGAATGATATAACTTTCACGTATTTTCAGCATGAAATAAAATTTAAACCGTGTCCTAATTTCATCTTCATCAGGTATATCAATTAACGTGATATGAAAGGCACTGTGAAATTTAATCGACGATGATAAAATAAAATTTATCTATATCCTTTTTGGTGGTAACGCCATTTTGGATGCTCAAGTAGTAACATAAGCTGGCGCGTCACGTTACCGACATTTATATTTATGTTTAAGTCTTTTACAGTCTACTTTGAGAATTATACGAACTGAAGCGTTCCATGCCATTTCAGTAAAGTAATGATAAAAAGATCGATGTAAAATGATCGAAATCTGGTGAGTTCATTATTCTAACGACTGTTTAGGACAAACGTCGCCATCTGTGACGTTTAACTGCAACTAAATTTTTTCTCTAAAAACGCGTGTTAACCCTGAGACAAGCCAGCATTCTCTTGCAATCGTTAATGAAAGTATTTTCCAGTTTTCACATCTGACTCTGGAATATTACATTTCTACGGTATTATAAATTGTTCGAGGTAGGTTCTGAAACTCTTCTTTTTCGATTCTAAGCCTCCAAAAAGCGTAAAATATCGAAAACATACACGGACCACGCCATGTTGGTTCTAATCCATAAGTCAATTTTGTATGAAAAGTGAAATTTCATGAGTTTCAGGACCTACTTTAGCGCCTCTATATCCACGTGGTAAAATTTGAAACGAATCGGTATACCCAATTCGGAGAATAGTTTCACCAACGATTTGGCCTCTCAAATATATAATAAATAATAAATATATAACAAATGAGCTGACTCTTTCGTATCACTTTAAATCTATAACCACCATTAATATTTACTTTCCATTCTTGGTGTTGCAATTTGAAGAACCCTAGTGTAATAGAACGCAGAGAGAAAGATATAGATAAAATACAAACATGACAGAGTAGAGAACAATATAGGTAGAAGGCAAATAAATAAAATAAAAGTATAATAGAATAGAAAGTTGTACCTATGCAGTTTGCTGGTAAAGTTGTCATTTACGGAGAAGTAATGGCTAGGCTCTATCTCTTTCGTGCGCGGATGCTTCAGAAGGATCCGCTGGGTGGCTTTGCCCATCGCCAAGGACTGCAGTGCTCTTACTAAATCCCTTTCCGGTATATCTGTTTCATTCTGAATCTCCTGGAGCGGATTATAGACAAGAACAATTAAAACATACGTCGCAGAGGCCTTTCAGGAGCCTCGGATGTCGAAAGAAAACGAGAAAACAATTATATCTATCGAACAAACCTCGTACGTAAGCCTTTCTCTATTGTTGAAAAGTAGCAGGACGCACATCTGATAAGTCGAAACCTGGATAATGTGTTTCCTGATATTTTCGCTACCGCTACTACGTTGGCTGAGCAAACTGTTACTTCCACTTCCACTTCCGTTTCCTATGGAACTCGAAGAAGAGGGCGTATCGAAACCTCCGGTGCTGACTTCCTCTCTTCGTGGCCCGTGGAATATGGCATTCAGATCCGCATTGCCTGTTAAAAAAATACGGCAATTAAAACAACCGGTAAAAAAGTCAATAAAATAGTTACAGTGCCCGTCCGAAGATGAAAAATGTACGAATTGAACTACATTTCGTCCCATAAGTGTGAAATTACATTGCGTACCATAAATGTGAAATTTCATTTTGTACCATAAATGTGAAATTACATAGTGTACCATAAATGTGAAATCACATTTCGTACCATAAATGTGAAATTACATTGCGTACCATAAATGTGAAATCACATTTCGTACCATAAAGGTGAAATTTTATTTTGTACCATAAATGTAAAATTACATTGCGTACCATAAATGTGAAATCACATTTCGTACCATAAAGGTGAAATTTCATTTTGTACCAAAAATGTGAAATTACATTTCGTACCATAAAGGTGAAATTTCATTTTGTACCATAAATGTGAAATTTCATTTTTTGCCATAAATGTGAAATTACATTGCGTACCATAAATGTGAAATTACATTGCATACCATAAATGTGAAATTACATTTCGTATTATATGTGCCATAATCCAATAACTTTAAAAAAACAGTGTTTTATTCGAGTCGACTGATTTGAGGAGGTTTCACTTCACCTTAAGGACACCAAGCAGCTCTTTTTGATTCAACCAACCTAATTGCGACTGCAGCGTTAACTGTCGACCGCTGTGTTTGGCAAGGTAAAATCGTCGGAAGGCCTCAAAAGCATTTCGGGGTGCAGCAGGTATGGTGCATTTAGGAGTCGCAGATTGTGTCGGCCAGAATCCAGTCGTTAACACTCTTACGCTTAAATCCACCCCGAACAGATTTGTCTGGAAGAATATGAAGTAATATGATATATCAAGAAAATGTCAAAACAGAAATAAGACAGTTTAGTTGAGCATAATTTTTAAACGAGATATCTTTGGCCACATGGTAGAATAATTTTAATTATTCCCAAGGCCATGCGCGCTAATCTATATACTGACTCGATAGGTGATACCTAGATGATATGAAAGATTCACATGTTAAGATGATATGAAAGGTTCACATCGTAAGATGATATGAAAGGTTCACATCTTAAGATGATATGAAAGGTTCACATCTTAAGATGATATGAAAGGTTCACATCTTAAGACGATATGAAAGGTTCACATCTTAAGACGATATGAAAGGTTCACATCTTAAGACGATATGAAAGGTTCACATCTTAAGATGATATGAAAAGTTCACATCTTAAGATGATATGAAAAGTTCACATCTTAAGATGATATGAAAGGTTCACATCGTAAGATGATATGAAAGGGTCAGTAAGAAGTTTCACATCAATAGTCCGTAAGCACTACACGAACTTTTATCAATATTATTAACATAATTTATAATACTCACCCCAGAGGTTAGAACATGCTCCTTAAATTCCTCCATAATGGTATTGCTGACAGTCATGTCTTTGAACATGCCCTCGAGTTTTGACGTAAACTGACACCCGCACTCGGTCTAAAATATAATCACAAGAATATAAAAAATATTACATTAGACATATGTATTTTCTAAGCTAAGTACAAGAGATAAAACTGCTTCTCCCATTTCTAGAAGTCCAAGATAGAAAATAAAACGCACCTTCAACTTGGATATCATATTTTTCTCGCTATCGTCGGACATGGATTTGTTCAAAAGAAGCCTTTTCGCTAAATGTTGCTTGTAGTACCGTTCAAAGACATCTTTCTCCTGAAGGAATCTAAAAAGCACCATCGTCTTATCCAGAATCCCTTCCACCTCTGGCTCCGACATCTGCATTAAAAAATTTTAATTATGCATACACCGTGCATTATTAGATGAATAATATATAAAACAGTGGTCATTCAGTTTTACTTTGTATCGGATTAAATCTTATACATGAAGCTCATTTCAGATGCAATTTACCCCTTTAGTGCCCTTCTTGAGTTTATCGTCGACGAACAACGACAGGTACTCCGGGCTCTTTGCGTTCAGATTAAGAAAGTGCTCAAAGTCCGACGCTATCATCTGCTTGAAGAGTTTGTCATTGTTGAAGGAACACTTGAGGAAATGATCAAAGCGGTCCTTCAAGTTCAACAAGTTTTGCACAAAGTGAATCGCATTCGTAGCGGACTCGTGTTCTTGTTGAACTATCGCCCGGCCCTGTTCTCTTAAAAACTGAGAGACGCAATCACCAACAGTACGTAACCCATCGTTCACTCTAGAAAATAACTTGTACATGCATCCGAGATCTTCTGTCTTCATGTTCTTCAGCATATGTACCACGCCGCTGTTTTCCATCTACAAATACGATTAAAAAACACCCATTAATTCAATATTTACCCTTGTCCCGTTCCACGGGGCACTTTGTCAAGGTGATGTGAAAGTGTACTCAAAGAGTTCTCGTTCATGAAACTTTCCTCCAAACTGGGTGCACCGCATCGACTCAAACTTAACAATATAAATGTGGAGGGTATAAGGAAGGTCCTGACACTCACGAAATTTTAATCTATTTTAAATTTGTTTATACGCATTTTCACATTTTTTTTTTTTAATGAATTTTCATGAGTGTTGGGACCTTCCTTATAGCCTCCTCGTTCACGCTGTAACGTTTGAAACGATTCGTTGCACCCAGTTTGTAGAAAAGTTTAATACGAGTTTCTCGCTCAAATGTATTTGGCTCGAAGCTCTACCGAGTTTCTTGATGGACGATTGACTCTTCAGATGCCACTTTCACATCCCCCTAAGTTTGATTAAGTTAAATAAGGATTCATTGAGGTGAAGTGAAACACGTCGAGAAATTTTATGGACGTCGGTAAAAAATATTCTTCCAATACCTATGTTACCGACATTCGTATTTATATCGACAGCTGCGGTCGAATTAAATTGGGTATTGTACTAAATAGCATCCTCCAAATGTCTTTTCTGTATAATAATTATAAAGAAATCGAAGTAAAACTCCAGAAATCCCCAAGAATCGTGGTTTTTGATGCCCTAAGTGACCGCAGAGTGCCACCCTGCGCCATCTGTGATTTTAAGGTCAACTAAACTTTCATTCCGAGACCTCATATTACCATCATCTTAGCATAGCAGCTCACAACACACTTTTTTGCCTTTATCCCGTTCAAATGAGAGTTTCCCAATTACCAGAGTGTCCTAAATCGTTGTACAATTGTCCTGACGCTTTTGTTTCTTATATCAGAGCCTTCAATAATTGGATATCGATCGAAATATGAAAGCTCGACGCCATTTTGGTTCTGGTCTGGGCTAAGCCAAACATTTTTCTTTGAGAATCCAAATTTTGAAAGTGTCAGGATAATTCTTAAGTGTTCAAGATGCATGTATCAGTTTCAGACTATTTGGTCCAATACTCTTAAAAAAAAAAAAAGTGGCATTCGAATCAACTGACTCAAGAGGAGTTTCACTTCACGTTAAGACAATAGATGAATGTACCAAGGGTGGAAAAGAAGTAAGACTTTGGTTTAATAATTAAAAGGTCATATACCTCCACTATAGTCTTCATATGTATTTTGATAAGCTCTTCCTCGACAACTTCGACTATTCGTGGCTCTGTAGATTCGTCCAAATAGTGCTTCGCTCTCTCCGACTCTTCGCTAATCCTAGCCTCCACCTTTTTTATGTACACCGAGGCGCTATTCTCAGCTAAAAACTTTTGAGATTCCATCTAGAAAGATAGACAACGGCAAGGTACATTATTAATTTGCCGTAAAGGTAGCAAACGGGAAACGGATTTAAACAAGAACTATCGACTGACTCACTCTATAGAATTCCGCACTTTGCTGTAAAAATGGCCTCTCGAAGTCTTCTTCGTACACTTGCCGACTGTTGATACCCAACAGCATCAGCATCTGGCACGCATTTTTAATCGCAATACGGTCTACAACTTCGCCTCTCCTCTCTCTTGCCACCATGCCGAGTAACGTTTCTCGCAAATGATCCCTTACGCATCCATATCTGACCACCTGTACATTCAAATCAACAAATCAATATTAAATCTATGAATATAAATCACAACAACGAAACTAGAAGCGTTAAGATGATATGAAAGGCGCTGAGAAGTTTAATCGAGGTCGATAAAATAAAATTCATCTAAACCCTTTTCGGTGGTAACGCCATTTTGAATACTCAAGTGGTAACATAAGCTGGCGCGTACCGTTACCGACATTTATATTTATATTGAAGTCTTTTACAGTCTACGTTGATAATTATACGAACTGAAACGTTCCATATGTCATTTCGGTAAAGTAATGATATAAAAATCGACGTAAAACCGTCGAAATCTCGTAAATTCATTATTCTAACGACAGTCTAGGATCAACGTCGCCATCTGTGACGTTTAACTGCAACTAAATTTTTGCTCTAGAAAGACGTGATAGCCCCGAGACAAGCCAGCATTCTCTTGCAATCGTTAGTGAAAGTATTTTCTATATTTTCCCATCTGACTCTGGAATATTTCATTTTTACGGTATTATAAATTGTTCGAGGTAGGTTCTGAAACTCTTCTCTTTCGATTCTAAGCCTCCAAAAAGCGTAAAATATCAAAAACGTACACGGACCACGCCATGATGGTTCTGATCCATAAGTAAATTTTGTATGAAAAATGAAATCTCATGAGCTCCAGAACCTACTTTAGCGCCTCCATATTCACGTGGTAAAATTTGAAACGAATCGGTACACCCAATCCAGAGAATGCTTTCACCAACGATTTGACCTCTAAGATATACATAGATTCACTCTTTCATATCACCATAAGCTGATATGAAAGGGTCATTCTATATATATAAAACGTCAAAGTATTTATAAAACTTTCCTCCAAACAGGGTGGAATCATTTTAAACTTCATCGAGTGATTATGACAGCCCTAAGGAAGAACATGGTGCTCATGAAATTTCTGTTTTCCAAAAAAAATGTGTATTCTTGGTTCTAGTCTGATAAATAAAAAAATTTGTTATTACAAATGAAATTTCTGAAGCGCTACATTCTTCTTTAGAGCCTTCATAATCATGTGCTAATGTTTCCAACGAATCGGTTCATTTAGTTTGTAAAAAAGTTTTAGAAATATTTTCACGTCTTATGTATATCGAATTTTCCCCAAACTGGATACACCGAATCATTTTAAACATTAACACGTGATTACAAAGGCCCTATGAAAGAACGTGATGTTCGTGAAAATTAATTTTTCAAAAATGAATTATGGGCCTCCATAATTACGTGTTAGAATTCCAAATGATTCGGTGCACCGTTTGGGGTAAAGTTTTATAAATATTTTCATGTTTTATATTTGTAGAATGACCCTTTCATATTACCTTAAAATGATTAAAAATTAATCTCTGACGAAAATATTGGAACGCAAATGTATACTTTAATGACGAGTTGACTTGCCCGGATAACTGGATCATTTTTTACCAAAGAGAAACAGATATTGATAAAAATCTATAAGAATAAATATCCGTTCCTATTTTATTAAGGTTAACGCAAGAAACTGTAGCTTCGATCCATGAAACAATATCCCAATCGAGAGAATGACTCAACAGAAAATTATTACATGATCAGGAAAAAGAAATCTGATTTTATGTAATAATTATAACAGTTTACATCGGTACAAAACAATTATTTATTTTCACTGTAAATGATTCCGCTATAGATGTGCTCATTTCAATCTTAAAACAAATTCCGTGCTTTAACCTCAAAACTGAATAACAAACTGATTTTGCCGATAAACTATAATAAAATCAGTTTTTGAGTCGTTTTAATATTGCACATTGATATAATTGAGATAACCTGTTAATATTCGGAATGAAATAAATAAGGGAAAAGAATATTGATTTCACATAATAATTGTAACGGCTTACATCAGTACAAAACGATTAATTATTTAAACTGCAAATTATTTCCCTACTTTAGATGCGCTCCTTTAAACTTTAAAACAAATGTTGTGTTTTAACCTCAAAAGTGAATGACAAACTGATATTGCCGATAACCTATAATAAAATCAATTTTCGAATCCTTTTAATAATATATATTGATATAATTCAGATACCCTGTTAATATTCAAAATGAAATAAATACATATATAGATATGTAAATGGTTTCACCTGATCTCTAAATATGATAAGACCAAGATTATAAACATTGTCGACATCGTTCTGCTGTACATAGACTCGATCCATATACATCAAGATATCTCTGATCATGACCATTGACGTCTGGTGATCGTTCCATGCCTTGTTTAGCGTTTGAAGGAAATTGTTATGCAGCGACCGCAGCACATCTTCGCGAACTTTATTCTCCAGATGTTGCGTTACAACTTCCTTCAACCCGGTGTAGAGACGTTCACCGTACTTGTGTAACACCATTGTATAAGCATTTCGATAAAGCTCCTCGAAGCTGAGGCCCGAGTTGTTTTTCTTTTGGATCTCTTGAATGGCATTTTTCAACAAAGCCCAAATATTCTCCACATACTTCTCGTCCATAGTTGTCTGAAATTAGAAATAATCTTAATACCAAAATTTGTCTTCCAAACGATTAAAGCAATCTATAATTAATAATACAGATTGCATGGATTAAAATCGATGCAATGGTAAATCCAGACGTGTTAAAGATAAAACTGTTATTCGGCAATAATTTATGTCACCAGATAAAACCGTGTACTCATTACTGACAAACCTGTCATGGAACGCATACAAACAAATTATGTGAAGCAACATCGGAAATTAATTAATGAAAGAAATATTTTAATCAACAAGTTCTGCTTCGCTAATAATTTCAGATAAAAATAACCATACCAATGATCATTTCCTTATCGATGAATCCCTGTTTACATTGAAAAATATTTACCAATGACGATGTTCATAGTACTCTCGACACACCTTCACGACCCATAAAAGAACTTATATGTAGCTTAACAGAATCAATTTTAGCTGCGATTACCAACAAGACAAATCTTGCTTAGCTTTTGCAACAATTGATATGATCGGAAATCTTGACAGTTATAAATGTCTCGTCTGATTTTAGACTTAAGAATTTTGAAGGAAGCTCGAGAGGTTTATTTTGCCGAAAGAAAAAGAACGAGGTGAAGTCAGACTGTCTCTTGTTCAAATGAATTTTCAGTTCCTATCAAATTTGATTAGATCAACCGATTCAAATATACTTATTGGTAAATTAGACAGGATATATTATAAAATTAATTGAAAAAAGTATATAATTAAACTGTCAGTGATTTACTGAAAATATCATAAATTCATTCTCGAAACATGGCATATAGCTTCACAATTTAGCCATATATATCATGCATTTATGTATATAACTTCTTTCTACAAATAATTAATTCTACAATATAAAATAAAAATTGTATTTTACGGAAAACGTAAATAATGCACAAGTTAAAATATCATTTAATTCAAAGTTTCTTATTTCGACAAAAATTATTCCGATACGTTTTGCAGCAGCATTGAGTTGGAAGAAAAAATTCATCGTAATACTAATCTTCCGTTATACATCTATATTATTTTCACAATAATTAAGTTAAGTCATTGTTTTAATTTTCATAGATATGAAGTATCTCTTCTATGATAATTACATGCTTACGATGCTTGCCAACGTAATCTTATTTTTACACATTAATGAACAAACGACAAAGGAAATTTAAACAGGTCCAATTTTGATTCATAATTATTTAAAATCATTAGTTAGATTAAGTATCCAGTATTCAATTATAAGAATCATTCTACATATGTATTTCCTGCTCAAAGATATACATAACTGCTATCGCTCTTTAAAAACTCATTAAATCATACGAGATTTGACCTCATATATCATTCAAAGTAAACATTTCCTGTCCAATATATTAAGGTGATATAAAAGGGTAATTTTATATATATAACACATAAAAATATTTACAAACTTTTTCTCCAAATCGGATGCAACAAATAATTTCAAACTTCAGCACGTGATTAAAGATCGTAGTGCTTATAAAATTTTGCTTCTAAAAAAAAATGTATTCTTGGTTCTAGTCTGAGTTAAATAAACAAACTTTTCATCAAAAATGACATTTCATGAGCACCACGTTCTTCCTTAGCATGCCGAAGTTTCCATCGATTCGATGCATTCAAATTGGAGAAAAGTTTTATAAATATTTTGACGTTTCATGTATATAGAATGACCCTTTCGTATCACCTTAAGAACTAGGTACAGTTTTACGATTAAAGTAAAGATTTGATTACGTTCTGATACTACTACCAAATAATGTATACAGTGAAAATAAAACTGAATCACCTGATTTCAGCAAGAATAAAGATAACACCTATTGAGCATGAGACAGCAAGTTACTTTTAAAAATGCGATAACAGGAGGAAATGATTCCATAAATCTATATAGGCGATAAAGACGAAACAATTTCAGATAAATATACATAGAAATTGATGTAAGAAAAATGCATTTTCAGTTATTTTCAATTCCTCGCGTGAGAATTTCACTCATCTAGTCCAAATTGTCCAGAATGAACCTCAGAAAAGATAAATGTGCCATGTTAAAAAAAAAAAATGTCATATTTAAACGTTGTAAGTGGTAATATGAATTCATGCGTTATTGGTTCTTAAAACATACTCGGTATTTTATAAATGAAGGTATAAATATCCTTTGTAAATATAAAAGCAGAAATGAACTTGATCGTCATCCATGATTCATCACGGTAGAAAACAAAGACTGCTTTACCAAATATTCGATTCAACGTAAGAAACAATGACGAAGGAAGTTTCACTTAAACGTTCTTTTCCCAAGTACATGGAATATCTTTGTGTTAGTCCAATCCACCCCCTTTAAAAAAGAAATGTGAAGAAAAAGAGATCCTGCCAAATAAGAGAAAGAGTCGAAACAGAAAACGCATTCCACGTCATGCCTGCAAGCAAAACCTGCAATTATTCCAAACAGCTATTTATAGCACAAATTGCAATCATTCACTCCAGGGGTACTAAAAATGAGGAGCCATTGTTTACAATTCATTACAACATAACAAAAACAAGTGCCCATCGAGCGTAAATCATTGAAGCAATCCACGGTACCTCTTTTTTTTCAAGTACGTGAAATATATTTTTGTTACAGTCCAATTCACCCCCTTGGGGAAAAAAAAAAAAAAAGCCAAGAGAAAGTCCAAACAGAAAATACACATTTCACGGCATACCCCCAACGAAACCTACAATCGTTCCTAACAGCTATTTAAAGCACAAATTTAAATCATCCACTCCAGGAGTACTAAAAGTTACATTGGTTATTGACCAAGATCCATCATTGATCACGACGAAGTAAAACCCTCAATAAACATTTTACAGCATAAATTGCAACTATGCATTCCAGGTATATTAATACAAAAATGACAATGGTCGTCGTCAACAATTCATTGTGCCATAACACAATCGAATCGGCAACAAAACCCACGACTATTCCTAATGGCATTGTACAACCCAAACCACGATCATCCAACCAGGTGGTACTAAAAATTACATTGGTCATTGTTTAAGACTCACGTGGGCAAAACAAAGTGGAACCCTGAACAAAACTAAAAATTCCTCCCAGCTATTTACAGAACGAATCGTAACCATCGACTTGAGTGGTATTACAAATTACATCGGTCATTTTTTAAGACCCATGTGGTCATAACAAAGTGGAACCACCCAGAAAATTAAGAATTCCTTCCAGTTATTTACAGCACGAATCGTAACCATCCACTCTAGTGGGATTAAAAATGACATCCGTCATTGTTTACCATCCATCGAGCCATAACAAAGGGAAGTGCCCTTGAAGCATAAACCACGGAAGCGACCTAAGGTACCAAGAACCGCGAAGGAAGCGAAGTTCCTGGTGCCTTCTCCTCGGCTCGCTTCCTGGGAAGCGGTCTCGGTAAAAATCTCGAGGGGGAGAGGGGTCGTACCGGGAACGCGCGTATTCGCATTTTGCTCTCCTTCTTGGGAAGGGTGCTACTCTTCATCATGGTCTCGGCGCCGGCGGTCCGGTCGGGGCGGCTCGTTCGAAGGAGTCACTCTCTGGGCGTCAGCATCGGTGCGACTGGCGAAGCGGCGGGCGGCCTCGAGGGCCGAGAGGCGCATTCATCGGGCGAGGGGGTCGAGAGAGGCGCGGGGTGCGCGCGGGCGGCCGACCGTTGAAGACTGGCGTGGACTGGCGTGGACTGGCGAGCGCAGGAACGACTTGGGGACGACCGCGGAGGCCGCGCGCGACCTAGACCCACCGGGAGACTCGCGACGCCCTCGGCCGCTACAGGCTGCGGGCAGCGGCGCTACGGCCGATCGGACTCGGGGCGGCCTCGACTAACGGCCACGAGATCGACGCCGAGCATCGCCTCCGGGGAGACGAGACCACGATCCTCGCGCTTTCCTCCGGGCCTCGATCACGGCTGGCGACGACTCGCGGACACACTCGAGGGCAATCCCGGGCAATCCCGAGAACACGGCTCGGGTCGTGGAAAACACTTCTCGCCACGGAACGTGCGAGTGCCAGAGCGGCGTGCGGGAGGGCTCTCGCGCGCGCGACCGCAAGGACGTGGGAGGAGGAGGTCTGCTTTGCAACGGACGATTATACGGGCATGGTTTACACCGTTACTTGGTCCATGCGTTTATCAAAGACGTGCTATCACGGGGTCTATTACGTAAAGCAAATTGAGCGAAAATGTGAAAAATGAGGAGCTCACGGTATTACGGAACAAACCTCAGATCTGATTCCCCTATTCGAGTTAATCGGAGTTTACGGCCCGGTTCAACAAGTCTAGATAACTGAAGTTTAACTGATTTATTCGCAGTTTAAACTTATTATAAACCACTTAAATTCCAATTATCTCTAGTTTAATAAGTTTACAGCAGATTTAAAACAAGGTTTAAATAGTTTAAACTGAAGATTAACTTGTTTAAACCGAAGATGAATTAGTTTAAACTGAAGATGAATTAGTTTAAACCGAAGATTAACTGGTTTAAACCGAAGTTCAACTTGTTTATATACGTTTTAACTCCAAGTTTAAAGCTGAGTATAAACTCGTTACTAGGTCCAGACCCAATAAATCCCGGATTTAGGAGGACGATAGAGATGCGATTTATTGGATTCGGACCCGATAAATCCCGGATTTCGAGTAGGATGGACACGTAGTAAAAGTTAGTGGGATTCCGGCCTTCCAATTATAGGGCGTAGGGATTTCCCCGAAGGTTAGGTTGGCGCTCCTGATTGGTCCACGTCGCTCTCCTCCGGCTAACCTGGATAAACGAAGGTGGAGGCGAGTCATAGCTGGCGCTGGCGCTGGCACCTGACCTGGTGGTGAACGTTCGCGTCAATTAACGTAAAGAAGAAACGTCAAGCGGATTTGCACGCGTCGACGAGGAACGACGCGTGTTCGGTCGGATTCTCAGGTCTTCAATCGTGATTCCGAAGGCGACTTTCCCGTTTCAGGACCGACTCCAGGGTAAGGGGAGTCGTCGGGTACATTTTCGAGTATGCGATGCCTGCGCGCAGACGACGCGGTTGCTCGGAATCGTACAACGATCCCCTGATCCTGAACCTGATTAGCGGCTGTGACGGCTACAAGTTAGGTTACGATGATCACGAATTGGGGCTAGAGGACCACCAGGAACCCTACCAAGAAGACGTTTCGTTTGGGACGAATTCCCCTCCGGCAGCGACCATGACGTCCAGGGATCGGACCAACGAATTCGTCAATGCCATCCGCGTTATGCGGGGCAGGATATCCAGCAACCCAAAGAACCTCTCCGACACTCGTCAGGCTCGACGGTTTCAGAGTTACTCCAACTTCATGATGATCGCTAAGAACATCGGCAAGAACATTGCCAGCACGTACACCAAGCTGGAGAAACTCGCATTATGTAAGGATGGCAACTTCGTAGTTAAGTTAGGCTACTGTTGCTGGATATGCAACGGCTACCGAGTTGTAAGTTTAAGCATCGCGTTCCATGTATCGTCAGGTTTCGAGTCGCTGCGAATCTTGCGTGGTCTTGAAATGACGTTAATTACTTAGTTTTAAAAGATACCTATCCTGCATATATCCTTGTGGTTGACGTTTCATTACCATGAAATGTGCAACAGACGTATGCATGTAAAGTTGTAAAATTCAAGGTATTTTAATCTCGAGGAATTAGTACATCTGATTTTTAATTAAATTTTGCGACATCTAAAGAATAGATTAACATTAACAGGATTAATATAACTTGCATTCTTTTTAACTATAATCGTCAGAATTAGGGAATTTTTAATTTCTTGTAACCTGAAATGTTTTTCTCCTGTTTCAGTGGCAAAGAAAAAATCGATATTTAATGACAGACAAGTGGAAATAGATGAACTGACCAATATTATAAAGACAGATTTAAGTAGTTTAAATCAACAAATAGCAAAACTGCAGGAAATGAGTAAAAACCAGCGAGATGGTTCGAGTTCCTCGCAGATACGACACATTGCCTCTCATTCTTCTTCGGTAGTCGTGACGTTACAATCGAAACTGGCAAACATGTCGAATCATTTTAAGAACGTCTTGGAAGTACGATCCGAGGTAAATAAGCATAATCCTAAGATATGGATTAAGGTGCTATTGTCAACGAGATCATATCAAATTGATTTATTGTCTAATTACAGAACATGCGAGAAGAACAGAATCGACGAGACCAATTTACACAAGGATCTGTAACTGCATTGGTACCATCGACAGTAGTCTCTCGTACTCAAAACATGCTACTTTTACAAGAACAAGATGCATCGCCTTCTGTTAGTATAGATCTCGAAACAGCTTCGGGTCAGCAACTTACAATGCATAGGCCTATGTATGACGATACGGTTAGTGTTTTAACCATTGCTTCTTAAAAAGACAAATGCTACTTACATCTTATAAATAGTTTTACGGTGAAATTTATTTAGTTTAATAAAAAAAATAATTGTTAAATTGATATCTACAGGATGCCTATGTAAGATCAAGGGCAGAAACCATGCAAAATATTGAATCGACCATAGTTGAGCTGGGCGGTATCTTTCAGCAACTAGCACATATGGTTAAAGAACAGGAAGAGATGGTTGAAAGGTATGGGTAAATTTACATTTCCGTCTACAGTAGTAATTAATTTTAATTAATTTTTTATCCCGTTAAAATGCGAGTTTATCGACTACCAGAGTGTTCTAAATTGTCGTAAAATTGTCCTGACCCTTTGGATTCTCATATCAGTGCCTTTAATAACTGTATATTGATCGAAATATGAGAGCTCGACACCATTTTGGTTCTGGTCTGGGCTAAGATAAGAAATTTTACAAAAAACTAGTTTTTTGTAAAATAATTTCTCAATTGTTGATTACCAAGTACCATGGCAAATGGGAAATATTATAACATACGTTTCCTTAATGTTCCAGGATAGATAGCAATATCGAGCATACCGAAATGAACGTGGAAGCAGCGCATTCGGAAATTTTGAAATACTTTCAGTCTGTGACAAATAATCGGTGGTTGATGATTAAAATATTCGCAGTTCTCATATTTTTCTTCATATTCTTTGTAGTATTTTTGGCATAGGATAAACACCACGCGTAGCAATAATTATTATTGTATAATTTTGTATAGAGCAATAGTTTGTAAAAGACGGGTAACTATCAACGGTCGTTGAATTCAAGGCATTTTCATTTTTCTTAAACCGATTTCAAACTGGGGAAAGGTCAGATCCTTAACAAACATATACCACAATGTGCTCGATACAATGTCTACAACCAGATGAACATTTCCAATGATTTTGCAAGTTAAAAGTGTCACTTGTACATTGTACTGTATATCTTAACATTAAATTAAATGCGTCGAATCAGCTCGGATAATAAATGTGTACTTTTCAAGATAATTATTATTTACAGTTATTTCTGTCCAGTATGTAGATATGTGTGTACGTTTTATTCGACAGGGTAAATGCAAACGGTGTTCCAGCTCCGTTAATTTAGAAATAATAAGTTACATTTTCTTTTATTTTTTATCAAGGATTAAGATGATATGAAAGGCGCTGAGAAATTTAATCAACGTCGATAAAATAAAATTCATCTATACCCTTTTTGGTGGTAACGTCATTCTGAATATTCGTGGTAACATAAGCTGGCGCGTCACGTTACCGACATTTATATTTATGTTGAAGTATTTTACAGTCTAAGTTGAGAATTATACTAAATGAAGCGTTCCACGTGTCATTTTGGTAAAGTGATGACAAAGACATCGATGTGAAACTATTGAAATCCTATGAATTCATGACTGTTTATATTTTGACGAACCAACGTTACCATCTGTGACGTTTAACTGCAACTAAATTTTTGCTCTAAAAACACGTCTCAGCCGCAGGACCAACCAGCATTCTCTTGCAATCGTTGGTGAAAGTATTTTCCATATTTTCCCATCTGACTCCGTAATATTCCATTTCTACAATATTCTAATTTGTTCGGGTTAGATCCTGAAATTCTTCATTTTCGATTCTAAGTCTCCAAGAAGCCTAAAACATCGAAAACGTGCACGTTGGTTCTAGTTCATGACAAATAAACAAATTTTATATGAAAAATGTAATTTCATGAGTTTCAGGACCTACTTTAGGGCCTCCATATTCACGTGGTAAAATTTCATACTAATCTGTACATCCAATTCGGAGGATACTTTCCTCAACGATTTGACTTCTCAGATATACGTAGGCTGATTCTTTCATATCACCTTAAATAACTTATGTTATAACAATTTAAACGGTAATTATGTCACAAAAGAGCTACATGACGTGCTTAATAAATACTTTACTTTCATGTTTCGTAATGACAAGGTTATTGTTATCGTTCAGAGGAACTCATTTCAAATAGTCTCCTAGATATTACTCTAATATCTTGTTTCAAATGTTCGGCCGCAAAACTCGACCGAGTTTTTAATCTCACAGATTTTTATTACGTGAAATTTCTGACTACCTTCGCTCGCATGCGTAAAATTTTTAAATCGCCAACCGGATCAGACTTCAAGCCAAGCATTTCGTTTTGACCGTCTTTCGCTCCGCATATTTAAAAATTGTTTAAATTACTCTCACCGCGTGTATGTAACTAATCGAAAACGGAAAATATGGACAGTACAAAACTCCATAGGTATTACCGATCTTCTGGATATGATCTTAAAGGACTGGTAAGAACAAAAATATTACTATATTAAAGTGTTATAAATAACCTTATTGAAGGTTCGATGGAAATGGAACTATTTAAAAAAATTTTTAAATATCCGTTTCTTATGTTTAGTTTGATTTAGTAATTTTGATTATACTTCGCAACATATTCTTAAAAGTGTAGACAGATAATTCTGCGATGTTTATCAAAACTGATGAAATCAAAATTATGTAAGAAATGAAGAAGTAAATGTTATTTTTGTTATATGAATTTTTCCTTTTTTATACAGATATATCGACTTCTAATCACCGACAATGATCTTAGACTAATCCTACGGTTTAGTCCTTACTGCGGAATGATAACATTTGTAACGTGTGTTGCTACGTTAATCGTAGTAGCGTGTGCTATATTTGTAAGTATATGTCACACTTTCCTTAGATTAGTTTCTAATGTATAGACATGCCACAATTAAAGAAAGCAGTTAAATAACATTTTTTTATAAATGACATAACATTATAGAATTTCACGAGTGTTTGAAAAAATTGTTTTTGCAGTTTAGATCATTTGGAAGCGTAATGATACAAAGAGTAGATAGGCATTACCATTAACTAAAAGAAATTTCATTCCTTTTGAACTGCATGTTATCGACATGTATGTACTTTTTTCTAGTAACATTTCCATACAATTTGTCATATCTCTTCATAAATTTTTAGAGCTCAACTGCAGTTAATATGAACAAGAAAGCTTATTACTATTTGCAAGATGAAACAACGAAGGTAAAATAATTAAGAACAACTTCGAAAACGAACCTGACCGTTTTCTTATGTCTCGTAGAAATTGCCAAGAAAGGAAAGCATTTCAAACATTAGACCAGCGTTTAAATGTATCCAGGAGCACGTAAGTATTCATCAAATTCAACGATTATTTTTGCAATGTGACTTAAAAATTTGTTGAAGAGGATACGTATACAATAAAAATCTATTACTCAATTTACTGTATTTTCAAATTTACATAAATCTGTATTTGGTAATATCGATGCGATGTAAATGCTGTAGAATATTCCATGATATATGATAATTTATTTTCAGTTGAAGCTAACGGGGGTGTTTCAAAAAAAAATCAAAAGAATGGTAAGTGTATGTAGTAAGTTGCGGCATGTTTTTTTTTACATTTTACGTTTACTTCTAACAGTTGTGCAAGGAGAAACTGGAGATCGATATAATGAACAGTCGAATTCACTGTATCAACGAATTGCTGAAACCGGAGGTGAGTTGATTCACAATGAGTAACTGATAAAAATATAATCACCATAACTCAGCTCATGGTGTTTATGAATCAAGAATTAAAGAATAAAAATAATAGCGACGTACGTCAGCATAATTCTATGTTTAATATCTTTTTATCGACCTTCCTTAATCGTTAATACAATATTTTAGACACAGTCTCAATGGAGAAAGTCCAGATCGCCGAAAGTATTCTGTCGTAATATGAATTCTATTTCATCAAAGTGATGCTTAAATGACCACGAAGATATAAACACAAGAGTACATGGTAATAAAGTTCAATTAAAACGTTATGTACAACTCATGTAATGCAGGTAGCTGTCTCGCATCTGTTCACATCTTGTGGAAAAACATTGTATAAATTAATGTGATTAGCGTATTAAAGTAATATATCCTGTACTATAAAGTTTTAAATATATTAGACTTATTTAAACTTGTAATTCAAATGTTCACATTCATTAGCGCTACGATAGCAGACGTTAAATTAATTCTCTTCGACATATGCTACTCAACATTGTGATAAATTCAAAATATATAATTCGAACTTATATATGTACATTCGTACATGCGTCTTAATTACCTCTGGCCATAATTCTGAGTTAATTTCATACAATTATCTATTCATAAACAAAAAAGCAGAATCATGACGAATAAAATATTTTCTTCATCGCAATATATCGACTTAGATTTACATTGAAATTTTTCATATGGGGCTGACTCAATTTTTGTATGTATTACCTAAATAAACTGTTTAGTCGGCTGATTCTATATATGACAAAGGATGACGAGTCAAACCCGTTGACATGCGTATTCACGGGGTTGAGTTTCATTTTACGAGCATTCTGCCGGTTCTAATGAAAATACCCAATGAAAATGGATCGAATAACTGAAATCACGTTTGAAAATACGGTACTGCGAAATTTCCCTTCATCTATGCCTTCCACATAGGCAAACAAATAATATTTATCATCGTTGTAACAAGAATATACTGGAACGCCGATTGATCGTATTCCGTTATGAATCAGTCAGTTTTGTTTTCAAATTTCATCAGTTTCGGTCAATGCCACCCGTTTTGTCCATTGACTATAAAAGTATGGACTGCTAGTTGCCAACTTCACACGGGCTGCCAGGATATCAGCGCCATCGTGGACAAAGAACTAACGATTTCGTATACCCGGAATTAGAGGGCCTATTACGTAAAGCAAATTGAGCGAAAATGTGAAAAATGAGGAGCTCACGGTATTACGGAACGTTTTTGGTGGTGAAAATGAGAGACATTCATATGAACTGGCTCGTCACAATTTTTTAAGCGAAATGGTGAAGCATACAAGAAAAGATAGAAAATTAGCGCCGTGAATGTCATCTTTTATGGATTGTGATACTGAAATTCGAAATGGAAATCCTCGCGGGTGTTTTGATTTTTGGCAACAATCGTATTCGGGGACGTAATAATAACCTTGTTAGAAGAAGAAAGGAATTACGTGATGCCTCAGATCCATTTTCGTTAGAAGAAAGAGAATTTACTAGGATGTACAGGTTAGTTTTTGTTATTGCGAGGCTATATTACATTATTAAACATTGAAAACTGTTAAATAATTCATGCTTACATGACATGATAAGAAAATTATATTGTTGAACTTCTAATTATGGTATGTACCTTTATTTGAAATATTACTAGACCGGAAGTGCTAGTGATCTCGTTCTTTCATATAGCGTTACGTAATTCAGCGAATAAACCCACGTGAGATGAAAGTGCAAGTAGTGAGCGCTCTCGTCAAAAATACGTAATAAACGCCCAGAGATGAGTTGGGAAATTGTTCACGGGCAGGGTCGCGCGATCGACTTCGGGTGTGTACTATAAGTACCATAAGTATGTATACTCATTACACTCTAGGATAAAAAGAACAGACAACGCGAACAAAACTAGTGACTCGTACGAGTTCCTGGCACCGTGTAAATTCGCCTTTAGGATTAAGGCATTAATCCGATTGGTTAATCCGCCTCAAGGCCATTCCAGGTTCCGCGCTCCGCGTGCATGGAAATGAGGCATAAGCCAGGTGGGCAGGTCTAGCAGTCGGCATGGTCCGCGGTTTCGAGCGAAGACGCGGCGCGGGAGATGTTGCGAAGGAAGACAGAGGCAGCGAGGCAGGAGAGCGAGAGAGGCGAATAAGTGTCCTTAAGGCGGGAGGGAGAGAGAGGGCGCGAAGTGCGGAAGGCAAAGGCAGGCGAAAGAAAGAGAAACGGCGAGGGAAAGAGAGGCCCAGTGGAGAGATTCGGTGGATCCGGCGGATCGGCCTGGCCAGTGGACGAAACCTCGTCTCGGCGCGGAACAGCGCGGAACCTGTCGGAAGAGACTGGAGGAACGGGAGGAACCGAACGGCCGCTCGTGCGCGGGAACCCTCGGCGTCGGACTGTATCGGTGTTGCGTTTCACCTCTCGTTCGCCTGGGCGATTTCTATGAAAGTACCGTGTCTCCCGAGCGCCCAGCCGAATCCCGAGGCTTTGTTTACCAGCAGGAAGGACCTGGGGCCGCGGTAATCAGGATACGGTACGTCGTCGGTCCAGCTCGCGCCTACTCGGCGCAGGCTCGCGCGCGACCCGATCGGCCGACGCGCGGTTCCTCGTCGACGTCGCCGACGTCGCGGACGTCGCCGACGGCGCCGCGGGATCCGGGGCCCGCTCCCCGCCGCCTAACCCCGCGACCCTAACCACAAACCGAGCCTGTTGCTTCGGTTCTTGCGATTTCGGTCGCTTCGCCCGCTCGCCGGCTTCGGCCAAGGCCCGGGCGCTCCGGGCCCCGACCCAACGGCAAACATAACCTGCACTCGAGAACGTCAGATCTAGGTTAGGTGTCCAACGCGCACAAACCGTCGAGACTTTCCTTCGCGAACGTTTATCGTGGATTGCCTTTGACAAACGATTTTTCTTTCGGAATGGGAGTTTTACCATCTTGTAGCTTCGTGTTTGTCCTGCACCTCTTCGGGGCCATTCGGAATATGTAGGACAGCGGAACGGTTGGAGTAGCGTAGCGATAGTTGGACTTTATTTCTATGTATGTATATCTAGGATGAGAGAGGGCTGCGCTTGAATAATTAAGGGATGTAGAGTTCGTCGTGGTTTATTTATTTCGTAGCGTTTTGGAACAGTCCTTGGTATGTGGCTCTCTTTTTTCTTGCGATAATTCAGATGCTTCTTTTATCATGACCGTGCTCAGTTTATGATCACATG
This sequence comes from Orussus abietinus, assembly GCF_000612105.2. Lineage (NCBI taxonomy): Eukaryota > Metazoa > Arthropoda > Insecta > Hymenoptera > Orussidae > Orussus > Orussus abietinus. The sequence continues at coordinate 271,479 of NW_019394339.1, read as the reverse complement.
GGAAGTAAAAACAACCATTTTGGATTATTAACGTCTAAAGGTTAATGATTTATCTTTGTTATGTAAAAATGGGCTGAAATGTGTGCCGTCTTGATATGTGCTTTGGTTGTTTTTATTCAGCTTGTACATTGTTTGAATAAATGTATTACGTGATCGCTTTGGTATTGTTCGTGGTCGCAACTAAAATTATGGAATCACATAAATTATCATTTGTGGGATCGAAAATCCATAACTGTTTATTCATTGTACCGTAACACGTTCTGCTAAAAATTATTTTAATTTTATATTCTTTTTTGGTACAGATTATGTTATTTTTTTAAGAATTAATGAGTACTTCTAAGCAAATAACGTACAGTTAACTTTTAATGTACTCTTGATGGTCGGTCAGAATTTCATTTACATAATTAAAAGAGCAATTTCACTTGTGAATAATTCATTGATTAAACTGAGTTGTTTTAATTATAATTATATTTTGATTATATATAACTTATGGCCCTACAAATACCTATATGTAATGTTATTATCCGATGATATCCTAAGCAATTAATAAAAGAAATCTCATATTCTGTTACTTAGATCAAAAGTGGAAGAACGAAAGAATTAATCGGACGCAATGGCGTTATCCGAGCAGGCGTCAAAGTTATTAGACTTCAACCAAAAGTTGGATATAACGCTCCTCGACAATGTAGTAGGATGTATGTATACCGGGATAGGTGACGACCAACGAGCCGCTCAAGGAGTATTGACCGCCCTAAAGGAGCATCCAGATGCTTGGACTCGTGTTGATACAATTCTTGAATATTCACAGGTAATTGTAAACTAGACGTTAAGTATCAAGAATCTGTGCTATATGAGAATGCCTGCATAGGCTTTTTTTATCTCGTAGATTATGTATTAACGGTATCAAAATAGTATGAGCTTACCTAGTCTTCTTCTCTGTTACGCATCGCCTTTATTTGTCTCTCAGAACCAACAAACAAAGTACTATGCCTTACAAATTTTGGAACAAGTGATAAAGACCCGATGGAAAGTGTTGCCAAGAAATCAGTGCGAGGGTATAAAAAAGTACATAGTAGGACTTATTATCAAAACCAGTAGCGATCCTGAAACCATGGAAGCTTCTAAAGTATATTTGAATAAATTGAATATGATATTGGTACAGGTAAGTCGTGATCAAATACATAATGGTATGTTAAAGGAATTAATATCGAAAGCTTCTGTAACGTAAGGTGTTTTAAATGCAATTGAAAGAAATATTTAATGAGTTTACGGATTTATAAACATCTTTATTAAGACCAATTTAAGTTCAGTATTGTTATCCTGTATTTTAATGCAATTATATTTGTTCGAGTAGGTTTTGAAACGGGAATGGCCCAAAAACTGGGAATCCTTCATCGGCGACATTGTTGGCGCAAGTAAAACGAACGAGAGTTTGTGTCAGAATAACATGACAATTTTGAAATTATTGTCGGAAGAAGTGTTTGACTTTTCGAGTGGGCAGATGACTCAGACCAAAGCGAAGCATTTGAAGGACACAATGTGCAGCGAGTTCTCACAGATTTTCCAACTTTGCCAATTTGTAATGGACAATTCACAGAATGTGCCATTGGTTGCGGTAACGTTGGAGACCCTTTTGAGATTTTTAAATTGGATTCCACTTGGGTACATATTTGAGACGAAGCTGATCACAACCCTGATATTTAAGGTAGGCTCGTTAGGCTAAGTTTAAAGATCATACGATACTCTCAATAGAATCTGCAGTATCAACGAGTTTTTTTTTGCATTCAATACCTTTTAATCTCAAATGTATATAACAAAAAAGATACTACAAATTTGTCGATACTTCAAGTTTTTCATAACTCTTCAGAGAATCCGCATTTATAAAAATTCAAATTTTCCCTTTGTCATCGCTTAATTACTAAAGTATAAAAATAAGATTTACAGATTCATTGAATTCAGAATGTTTGGAATTATAATGCAGACATGCTATGAATCTCACCTTAAATTTCTTATTATTCCTGAAAAGAAATGAAGCAATGGTCTAATATTAAAAGTCGGTAAAGACATGGATTGTTTGATTATTACATACTACAGTAATCTGCTGTTACTTATGTACAATATATTGTTATTTAACTTCAAGAGCAGTCACTCTACTTTATAAATAGTCATTCAAACAAAATCAAACTGATCACAGAACGGTACGCTTTAATTAAATATCTAATTGCCTTAAGGTGATGTGAAAGGATCAATGTAAATACATCTGAGAGATCCAATCGTTGGGGAAAGTATTCTCCGAACTGGATGTACCGAATCGTTTCAAATTTTACAACATTAATATGGAGTCTATAAAGAAGGTCCTGGCACTCGTGAAATTTCACTTTTTGTACAAAATTTTAAAAATACATATAAATAAATTGTTAAAAAATTGAAATTTCATGAATTTCAGGACCTTCCTTATAGTCTGCATATTCACGTTGTGAAGTTTGAAATAAGGTAGGTATACCAGTGGTCGAACACGTCCCAGCTGCCGAACACCACCTTAGATATTTCCTTTTATTAAGCATTCCATGAATAATGCTTGTTCGAACACTGGTACATTCGACTTTTCCATGTCTCCGCAGCATAAATAATAAATTACTCAATATATACATATATATAGCATGTATTTTGGAAACTAGAAATTCTGTTTTTTACATCGATTCAAGTCATCCGTACCTCACATCGGTCCTTATGTGCTTAATCTTGATCTAAGTGTTCGGCCATTGGTACACTTACCTTAATTCGGTGACCCCAATTTGGAGAAAAATTTCATAAACGAAACCTTTTAGACGCCACTTCCATATCCCCTTAAAAGAAATAAAAACCTTTTGCAGTTTTTGAACGTGCCGATATTCCGGAACGTCACCCTGAAATGCCTGACCGAGATCGCCGCCGTGACCGTGACGAGTTACGACGACATGTTCGTCGTCCTCTTCGTGAACACGATGCAGCAGTTGGAGCAGATGCTGCCGCTGGACACGAATATACGTAACGCCTACGCGATGGGCCAGGACCAGGAGCAGAACTTCATCCAGAACCTGGCCATGTTCCTCTGCACCTACCTGAAGGAGCACGGCCAGTTAGTCGAGAAGAAGCCGTTGAACGACACCCTGCTGAAGGCGCTGCACTACCTCGTGCTGATATCCGAGGTCGAGGAGGTCGAGATATTCAAGATCTGCCTGGAGTACTGGAACGGCCTAGCGGCCGACCTCTACAAGGAGAGCCCCTGCATGTCGCCGTTGCCTCTCTTCATGGCCAAGAGCAACATGGCCATCCCCCCGAGGCGACTCTTCTACTGTCCGGTCCTGACCAAGGTCCGGTACATCATGATCAGCCGGATGGCCAAGCCCGAAGAGGTTCTCGTCGTCGAGAACGAGAACGGCGAGGTCGTCAGGGAGTTCATGAAGGACACCGACTCGATCAATCTTTATAAGAACATGAGGGAGACCCTGGTTTACCTCACGCATCTCGATTACGTCGACACCGAGAGGGTCATGACGGAGAAGCTTCAGAATCAGGTTAACGGCAGCGAGTGGTCCTGGAAGAATCTCAACACGGTAATTATCCCCCCTGGATCGGAATGTGCCTCAGGGTGGTTCTTACTTTCAATGTTTGCATTTACTTCGCGCTATTCACCCCTAGCTTGGTTCTATTTTACGTGGAAATAATTTCTGTGAAATTTGAGCTTAATCGGACCTAGGGAAAGAATGCCCCTGAGCTCTTGTAATCAATTTTATTTGTTTTTCTTGCAAAATATTAATTTTATGCAAAAAATCTTTATACAAAAGTTGTAGATCTATTAATAATACGCATATTATTATGGACGCCTTTCCTCGTATGACTTATTGTTTAAAAAAAAAATGCAAAAAAGCGGATCACGAATACTACAAGTTGTCTAGTAGAGGCTTATTTAAGGGGTTCCCATAAAGCACGTAGTACTTTTAGTCTGTGTCCTCTATTTCTGAGGGTTCTAGTCCAAGTACTACGTGGTTTGTGGAGGCAAGAGCGTTCCATAGTAACTTAGTATAGTAATAGTTTAATTTAGTATTTTGTTCCTTTTTTTAGTACAGTATAGTTTCGCATTTCTCTCAGAAACAGTCATACGACAAAAAGTCGTACATAATAACATGCGCATTTTAAATAGATCTACAACTTTTGTATAAAACTTTTTTGCATATAATTAATATTTTGCAAGATAAATAAAATTGACTTTTTTTTTGTTATGGCTTTCTCAACTTCCAAGGGCCCAGGGGCACCCTTCCCCTTTGTTCAATTAAGCCCAAATTTTACACAAACTATTTCTACACACAATGGAACCAAACTAGGAGGGATGGCGAAAAAAAAATGGCAAGAAAATGTTTACTAAGAATAAATAAGAGCGACCCTAGTGCCTCATATCTGATAGTTGGTTCCTTTTGGTGCCGTTTGTTCGCTCCGTAGTTGATAGTTGATCATCCAGTGTATGCAAATTGGTTGTTCCGTGGTTTTTCCTAGTTATGCTGGGCAATCGGCAGCATTTCTGGCGCTATGCACGAGGAGGATGAGAAGCGATTCCTGGTGACTGTAATCAAGGATCTCCTTGGCCTGTGCGAACAGAAGAAGGGTAAAGACAATAAGGCCATTATTGCCAGCAACATCATGTACGTCGTTGGACAGTATCCACGCTTTCTGAGGGCGCACTGGAAGTTCCTCAAAACCGTAGTGAACAAACTCTTTGAGTTCATGCATGGTAAGGATGTTTTGCTTACCGCTCCTTGGGAAAGAAATTGTTAATCCTTGAAGAAAAAATTCAGTCCTTTTGACCCAATATCGTGCCATTGATTTGCACTTTGCATGCGCAATCTGGCACTTTACCATATTCTCACGTGAGTAGTTGCGATTAATAATAGTTGGAATGAAGAAAGAAAGATGAATGTTTTTTTTTTTTTTTTTAGAGAGACTCATATTTTTTGTATACAATATATAATGTGATGGACTAAAACGACTCAATTTCTGTTTAAGGGTTAAGTATAGTGATAAACACAATCGATATGATTGTTGAATTTCATTAGGGATTTGGGGTAATTAGCAGAAAGACAAAAAGAATTAATAGTTTATCCATCGTTAATTATACATAGGAAATAAAGAAATTTCTTAAGTTCATCGTAAGCTCACTGTTGAGATAAGATCTTATCATTGTCTGAGGTCAATGCATGAAACTATTGAAATAACTAATGCGTTTCCGTGGCCCGTGAATCGTTTCTTGTCTACGGAAAGTTTTATCAATAAGTAAAGCTACACGTCTATAAAAACAAATATCAAGTTATATCGTCACCTTGCTTTTGTCACTCGAGCAATAAGAACGAGAAAGATAATTTCCCTTAATCAAAATGCCTGTAAGTGAATGCAATTTTCTCACTAGATTAGATCCAGATAAGAAATAATCCTTCCGATATGGGTATTCAATTATCAGAGGTTCAGGCAATTTCTCGTATTATCTCCAATGACGGTGAGAAACTAAAATGCCGGCAGGCTTCGATTATTACGTAAAGAATCGCGTTATCTAAAGTGAATTCGAATAATAGTTTGCAGGGTTACCGTGAATATCTTATTTTAATATAATTTCTCTCTTTGTGCCTGTAGAAACACACGAGGGTGTTCAAGACATGGCTTGCGATACGTTCATCAAGATAGCGCACAAGTGTAGGCGGCATTTCGTGATGGTGCAGGTGGGGGAGGCAGTACCCTTCATAGAGGAGATCCTATCGGATATCAGTAGTATTATTTGTGATTTGCAAACACAACAGGTAAGAGATCTCCCTACCGTAGGTAAGGTGTTTCCGATTAGAATGACTGGGAATAATGGCGTCTCCTTTTTCCATCAACCATCAGGTGTATACATTTTACGAGGCTGTGGGCTACATGATAAACGCTCAGGTTGATACCGTGGTTCAAGAAAAGCTTATAGACAAGTACATGCTGCTGCCCAACCAAGTGTGGGACGATATCATCAGCCAAGCCGCCAAAGTAATTAATCGGAGTCTATGCGGAGTAGCAATTTCGAGTTAACTTAAAATAAACATTTTCTACGACCGTAAAAAATCTGTCCTTTGCAGAATGTCGACGTATTGAAGGACCAAGAAGCTGTCAAGCAGCTCGCGAGCATCTTGAAGACAAACGTTAGGGCTTGCAAAGCCATTGGCCATCCGTACGTGGTGCAGTTAGGAAGGATATATTTAGATATGTTAAATGTATACAAGGTAATGGCGAATGTACTTCGTACCGTTGCGATTTTACTTAGCCCTTTAGTTACGAAGCGCCACTATAGAGGCCCCCTTTATTCCCATGCAAAGTGAGAAATGAATATCGTATTCATATTAAATGTTACCCATGAAGTATTGTAAGGAGACATAACGCCAATGGTCGGTTTCGCAGAAAGTGGCCCCATGATCTCAAATTTTCGCTGATCTAACGATGCGAGCGCTACTTGCGGAGAATCAGGAAACTCCACTCCTACATATCCAAAACATTTCTCATCAACGTAAAAGACCTAAAATGCTTTTAATTTTGCAATTAAGGTGCGCAAAGTGAAACGATAATCCACGTATGATGTACACAATATGATGTTTTAACGTTATACAAACTATCGAATACGCTAGGCGGATAATTTTTAATTGCAAAATTTCATCGAGGAGGCGCTCTCGGTCCTAGATCGGAAATAATCTGAACATCTTGGACCTCTAAAGTGGGGAGGATTTTAATACATGGCGTTAGATCTCCTTATACTACTTCATGATATTGCCCACCGCGGTGAAGCTATTTATACAGACGGTAAATCTTCACGTCCAACTTAGCCGTGGTTAAAGGGTTAACGTCGATTTAGGTATTTTTCTCATCGCTGTAAAATTGTTCTCTATCTGCTATATTATATGTATTCGTTAACAGGTTATGAGCGAGAATATAAGTGCGGCTATCGCATTGAATGGTGAGGTTGTTATGAAACAGCCATTGATTAAAAGCATGAGGGTTGTCAAGAAAGAAACACTCAAGTTAATCTCCGATTGGGTTAGCCGATCGAATGATCATCAAATGGTGAGTGTACTAGCGATTGGAGCGAATAGCGTCCCTAAACTTGGTGAAAGAAAAATGTCTTGGCAATTCGTCATTGGTCAAACCATAATTAGTGATTGACGTGTTCGTTATTCCTTCTAGGTGTTAGAGAATTTTATACCGCCTTTATTGGATGCTGTGCTGCTAGACTACCAGAAGACGCACGTTCATTGCGCCAGAGAACCAGAGGTGCTCAGTACTATGGCCACAATAGTAAATAAACTCCAGAACCACATAACCAGTGAAGTACCAAAAATATTTGATGCCGTGTTCGAGTGCACGCTCGAGATGATCAACAAGGACTTCGAAGAATTCCCGGAACACAGAACAAACTTCTTCCTACTACTGCAGGTATAACGATAGGTCGTCGCGTAGTGGAGAGATCTCGTTCATTTTCTCTACGTGTCCCGTGATGACTGGATTTTACGTCTCAACAGGCTGTGAACGTTCACTGTTTTCCTGCGTTCCTTTTCATTCCACCGGCACAATTCAAACTAGTCCTAGACTCCATAATATGGGCCTTCAAGCACACCATGAGGAACGTAGCCGACACGGGATTGCAAATCCTACATCAGCTACTGCAGAATATCGAGCACGAGGAGCAGGCTGCTCAAAGCTTCTACCAGACCTACTTCACAGACATTCTACAGCATGTATTTAGCGTAGTTACTGACACATCTCATACAGCTGGTGAGTCCGGAATATCGGCGCTTATTTTGTCGATAAGTTTCTGCATTAACTGCTCGTCAACTGCAAGTTCATAAGACGAGTTAATACTTTCGGTACAAAGTATACACTGGTACAGAATATGTTAAACGTATAGGCTTTTAAGATGATATGAAAGGCGCTGAGAAATTTAATACAGGCCGATAAATTAAAATTCATCTGTACCCTTTTTGGTGGTAACGTCGTTTTGAATACTCAAGTGGTATCATAAGCTGGGACGTCGCGTTACCGACATTTATATTTATGTTGAAGTTCTTTACAGTCTACGTTGAAAATTATAAGAAATGAAGTGTTCCATATATCATTTCGGTAATATAATGATAAAGAGATCGATGTAAAACTGTCGAAATCCTGTCAATTCATTTTTCTAACGACTGTTTAGGACCAACGTCGCCATCTCTGACGGTTAGCTGCAACTAAATTTTTGCTCTAAAACACGCGTTAGCCCCGGGACAAGCAAGCATTCTCTTGCACTCGTTGGTGAAAGTATATTCCATATTTTCCCATTTGACTCCGTAATATTCCAGTTCGACGGTATTCAAAATTGATCGAACTAGGTCCTGAAACTCTTCATTTTAGATTCTAACCCTCCATGAAGCGTAAAACGTCGAAAACGTGCCCGGACCACGCCATGTTGCTTCTAGTCCATAATAAATAAATCAATTTTTGGTGAAATGTGAAATTTCATGTGTTTCAGGACCTACTTTAGGACCTCCATATTCCCGTGGTAAAATTTGAAACGAATCGGTGCACCCAATTAGAAGAATACTTTCCCCAACGGTTTGACTTCTTAGATATATTAGGCTGATTCTTTCATATCACCTTAATGACTCTTTCAAATGAAAAACTAATTATTGCAGTTTTCGGATTAATGAAATTAGTGAAATTAAGGGGGAATGGTACATCATTTTCTCTGTGTGTGGTGTCGCACCTACGAAAGCTACAAGCGAGGAAACTTCGCACCCAAAAATGTCTGTACATAATGTACTTTGAATAACTCGAATGGATGAAATCATAGCCTTTTGAAAATATAACTTTCCCTGTGGAGCCAGATTTTTCAATTATTTGTCAGAAAAAATACAAATAATGAGTAAAAATTCATAATGATAGCCTACGAATCTGTCATGGCGGTCCAACATGGCCTGTGTCGTTCCTCGTTCAAGGCTCATGGCACTTTTACACGGAACCACTGATGATAATAAAAAACAGCGCTACGCATGGAAAGTTGTACCCTCGTCAACTTTACCCCATATTACTGGGAAACTCCATTAAATAGCAGAATTCTACATTTTTGGGGGCGAATATGCGAAACCGTCAACGAGGACATTTCCCTTGCACAAAACTTAAGCGAATTTCCACCACGAGCGCTAGTTGTACGTCGTGACGTTATGCGCTGTAGAAGATGCGCAATGGACGACTGGCAGAAACAGCTAGCTACATGATCGTCCTTATCGGGACCTTTGTAGAATTTTCCATTCAATGCAATACGTACATGCTTCGTGGAATTGCGCACAACTTATAAATATCGAGTTCTTTTCTTGCGTAGTACAATAGATATCTGTTTTGTAATGAATTGCTTCATTATAAATGTCTTTATTTCTTTACGTTAAGTATGAAATTTTTGGCCGATTCCCGATTTGGCACCCTGTTACTCTTACGCTCGACGTTCCTGGAATAAGGCTGCTTGACATCAAAATACGTCACTAGTGTTGCCCCTGCTCACCGTTACGTGGCAGCACGGTCAACTCGGGCTTTTTTTAAACGTACCATTCCCCCTTAACGCGTCGATCCAAGATCGAGTGAGGAGGTTTTAAAATAATGAGAATTGTTCATGTTATCTGCGGATATGCTTCATTCCTTGTGCGTTTAAGTAAGTTACATTCAATTAATGAATTGCATTTCATTGGCGCAGGTTTGACAATGCACGCAACTATTTTGGCATATATGTTTACACTGGTCGAGTTGGGAAGGATCAAGGTACCACTAGGCCCCATGACCGACAACATGTTGTACGTTCAGGAATTTGTTGCCAGCTTGCTCAAAGCAGCATTTCCTCATTTAACGGACAACCAGATCAAAATTACAGTTCAAGGCCTGTTCAACCTCGATCAAGATATTCCGGCGTTCAAGGAGCACCTCAGAGATTTCCTTGTTCAGATCCGGGTGAGTGTGGATGTATTCCCAGACGTAGATTATCCCTGCGAGTGTAGATTATCGTGTCGATAAACACCATCATGGACGTCGGCTATAGGGACCCCGCAAACCGATCTACTTGTAGAAGCAGCTACATTGAGAGCGAAGGAACAGGGGTTGAATTTTTTTTCTGTTTCTCATATTACATAAAATAGCTGTACAACACGATATGGCGAGACCATCTAAGTCAGATCGCATTCCAAAGACGCATACAGAATTTTAAGGCGAAGTGAAACACGGCGAGAAATTTAATCGGCGTCGGTAAAAAGGATTCTTCTAAATACCTACGTTGCCGACGTTCGTTTTTATATTGACAGCTGGGTCGAATTATATTGGGTATTGTACTAAATGGCATACCCTATATGTCGTTTCCGTACAATAACTATATAGAAATAGAAGTAACACTCCAGATGTCCCCCGAGTTCATTGTTTTTTATGTCCTAATTGAATTTAGGGCGCCATCTTGCGCCGTGATTTTAGTGTCAACTAAATTTTTAGAAGCTCATAAGACACTGTTTTGGTCTTTATCCCGTTAAAATGCGAGCTTCTCGATAACTAGAGTGTTCTAAATTGTCGTACCATTGTTCTGACACTTTCGTAGCTCATATCGGAGCCTTCAATAATTGTATATCGATCGAAATACGAGAGCTGGACGTCATTTTTGTCCTGTCTGGGCTAAGTAAAGAAATTTGTTTAAAAAATCCAAACTTTGAAAGTGTCAGGATAATTCCTGGGTGCTCACAAGTGAAGTTTCGGACAGTAAGGTCCAGTACCCTTAAAAAAGTGTCTAATTGACTGGGGGGGATTTCATGTCATCTTAAAGTGTGCCAATTACTAACGAGATTCCTTCGTGCCCCCCAGGAGTACACGGGAGAGGACGACTCGGACCTGTACCTAGAGGAGCGGGAAAACACCTTGCGAGCGGCTCAGGAGGACAAGAGGAGGCAGCAGATGGCGGTGCCGGGCATCCTGAATCCTCACGAGATGCCCGAGGAAATGCAGGACTGAGTCCCAGACGGCCCCGCCGAGCCGACCCGTCCCTTCGTTTTTGTCTAAATAAAAAGGAGAAAAACTCTGGTAGCCTCTGTTCCGCGTTTGCCCCTCGATACGCCTCGTACGGTCACCCCGAAGCCGGTAAAAAAGGAAAAAAAAGAAAGACGACGCCTCCGCCTAAAGAAAACTATCCGGAAGCCGCCGCGATCCCTTCTCGCCGCCACTGCCAGCGCCGCCACCGTCGACTCGAGCGCCACCTGGAGCTAGCCGCGAGCACGACCACCGCGTCGCGCTCGTCGAGAGAAAGAGAAAGAGAGAAAGAGAGAAAGAGAGAGAGAGAAAGTGAGAGAGAAAGGGAGAGAGAGAAAGAGAGAAACAGAGAAAGAGAGACTCTTCTCTCGACTCGTATTCCTGATCGTCGCGACGCGGCGAATGCATACTACTACTACTACTGATTAACTACTTATTAAAAAACGGGGGAAAAAAGGAAAAAAAGAAAAACAAGCTGACGAATGTAAAATACTTATAACGCCCTAGTTGAGGAGATGAGACGGTGAGACGTGGTGATTGTTTGTCTGTTATAGGATGCGCGCGAGAGGGAGAGCCCGAGAGAATTTCCGTTGTGGATATGATGTGGGAAAGAGAACGAAAGGGGAAAGAGGATACGTGAGAATGCCTGCTCGGCGATGCTATTTCATGGACTCCGGGGTCTGCGTGGCCTCGCCTTACCGGTCACCCGTGTGTGCAAGGGACGAGCGCTAGAGAGAAGTGTGTGAGTGCGTGGAAGAGAGGGACACGGCTTGGCCGATCTCCCTGTGACTCGGACTACTGTCGTATTCGCCCTGGGTGAATATTCTTAACCGCGGGGCCTATTCTCCTCTCCCAGTTTGTACTTTAGAATCGCGGCCCGAGGCGCCGTCGCCGAGGGGAACCCCCACGCGGCTCGGTCGAGATTGCGGGGCCTTAGTTTGCGAGACTCTCGGCCAGATGGCGCGAGGGGACTCCTCGCGGCGGCGCCGCCGCAACTCCAAGAATGGGCCGGCCACGCTCGGCGGACGCAGACCGATTTAGAACAAAGGCAAGGACGCAAATGTTAGAGCGTGATAAGTCGTGATATGAAAGTCTCATGTATATCATACCGCCATACCGAAAGTTCCAAATATTTCTACAACTTTTCTCCTAATTGGGCGTACCGAATCATTTGAAAATTCCTCACGAGATTACGAAGAACGCGGTGCTCGTGGAATTTCATTTTTATGAAAGAAAAATTGTATTTATCTCGGACAAGAACCAAAAGGAAGACATTTTTGGCTCGGAAAGTGGAATTTCACGAGCATTGGGATTTTCCTTAGGGCCTCCATAACCATGTGTTAAAATTTCAGATTATGCGGTACACCCAGTTTGGAGAAAAGTTTTATAAATATTTTCACGTTTATACATGTATGTAGAATGACCCTTTCATATCCCCTTAAGGGGACGTGATAGTGGCATCTGGAGGGTCAATCATTCATGAAGCTTTTCTAGGAACTGGGCATACTGAATCGCTTCAAACCTTACAATGTAAATATGGAGGGTATCCTGACACTCATGAAATTTCATTTTTTAAGTACAATTTTGAAAATATCTATAAACAAATTTAAAAAAATGAAATTTCATGGGTATCGGGATCTCCCTTAGAGCCTTCATGTTCACGTTGTAAGGTTTGAAACGATTCGGTAGAGTTTGGAGAAAAGTTTCATAAACCAGACCTCTTTGACGCCACTTTCACATCACCTTAAGGTGGATTCACCTAGCCGACATATGTCGGGGTCGATCCGACACGGAATTTTTTATATGGTTCAGTGACCCTGTTCATGGTACCTGGTGCGTTTCACGAGTTCTGTCGGTGCTGGATAAACAATGGTGTAAACAATTGCATCGAAACGCGTGTTAGGATGTGGCGACAGTGGATCAGACCTGATCAGCTCCGACAAAAAGGAACGTATTATATACGGATGTGGCTACACAGATCAAATCAGATTCGATGAAATGTGAACACGTCCGTAAGAAGTGATACGTTCATTTCTGTCGGCATTAATCTGGTCTGATCAGTTAGCCTGTACTGTAGGTACAGTATTAAGGTGTACACACAGTATCCGATGTGTTGGTGTCGACCTGACAAAGCTTCGTTTCATGGCACTGTTCACGCTATCCTCCCTATGAACAGCCTGAACAGCCATTGAGAGGCATGTTACAATGTTTTGTCGGATCGGCACCGATATGTATAGGGTGAATCGATCTACAAAGTTCTGTCAGATTGGCACCGGTTCCTGTCGGTCCGTGTCGACCTAAAGATCAATTTATACTGATCGGGCATGACGCGAAAACGTAAAGTTTCCGGTCATACAAATAATTTCACACGCATTTCTAACAGAAGTATTTATATTTAACGGATCGCCCCCATTCAGACTGTGTACACTGGGAGACATCAATGCTCTCCCATCCTGCACAGGCGATGCCGTGTCTGCAGGGGAGGCATTCAGGTCCACCATTGTACACCATATCCAGCATTGAGAGGATATTCCTTAACGCCATTCAGTTCACTTTAGAATTTAATCTCTGAACTAATGTATCACTGGGAGACATCAATGCCCTCCCATCCTGCACAGGCGATGCCGTGTCTGCAGGGGAGGCATTCAGGTCCGCCATTGTACACCATATCCAGCATTGAGGGAATATTCCTTGACGTCATTCAGTTCACTTTATAATTTAATCTCTGAACTAATGTATCACTGGGAGACATCAATGCCCTCCCATCCTGCACAGGCGATGCCGTGTCTGCAGGGGAGGCATTCAGGTCCGCCATTGTACACCATATCCAACATTGAGAGAATATTCCTTGACGTCATTCAGTTCACTTTAGAATTTAATCCCTGAACTAATGTATCCTCCGCTTTCGTCGGAACTTTAACGCCACGTTTCCGTGCCATGTCTGATCCTTCTCTAATTTCCGATGTCTTGTCAGCGTCCATGCGTTCGGTCGCCGTTGTCCCATCGAAATCTTGCATTATTCTATGGTTGTGAATTTAAATTTCGATCGTTTCGTTGAGCGGGATTGTATGCGATGATCTGGAACAGTAATGTTAGGAGAATCTTGCGATAGAAACGTTGGTGTAAAAATGAATCGCCGTATTGTCGACGTTTAACCCTTTGTGCTGGAGAGGCAACTCGAATGGCAAAGGGTTCATTGATTTTGGACTAAGGTTCCATATTCGTGTGATTGTACCGAGGGTCGATGTGATGTTCACTTGCGTTTGCGTTCACCGGCGTGTCCTATCCCTATTCGGCGTTGTCTCGATGTAACGTGTACGACGAAAGGCGCAAAAAATGATGAAAGGAACGACATACGAGGACTCTTTACCGTACTACTTGGACGCCGGGGAGTGTCGTTGCCGTGGGCGAGATACCGCGATAAGATGCATCAGCTGGACCACGAAGTAGTATAAGGAGATCCAAAGCCATGTACTGAAATCCTCCATCTTTAAGGGTCCAAGGTCTTCGGATGATTTTTTCATCTAGGGCCGAGAGCGCCTCGGTGAATTTTTGCAATTAAAAATTATCGTCTGCCAGCGGGCTCGCTGGTCTTTTTTACGTTAAAAACAACGCATTTTGTATATCCTTGGATTATCGTTTCCCTTACGGATCTTAATTGCAAAATTAGAAGCATTTAGGTCATTTACATCGATAGGAAATGCTTTGGATATATAGGAGTGGGGTTCCCCAATTTTCCGCAAGTAGCGCTCGCATCGTTAGATCAGAAAACATCTGAAATCGTGGGTCCCGATTACAAGGCTATTTTCTTGGGAACCGAACATTCGCGTTATGTCTCTTTATACCACTTCATGGTATAAATCACGAAGTATAAGGAGATACAACGCCATATATTGAAATCATCCCCGTTTTAGGGGTCCAAGATCTTCAGATGATTTTTCATCTAGGGCCGAGAGCGCCTCGGTGAATTTTTGCAATTAAAAATTATCGTCTGCTGCGGGCCTGCTGGTCTTTTTTACGTTAAAAACGTTACATTCTGTATATCCGCGGGTTATCGTTTCACCTTACGGATCTTAATTGCAAAATTAGAAGCATTTAGGTAATTTACATTGATAGGAAATGCTTTGGATATACAGGAGTGGGGTTCCCCAATTTTCCGCAAGTAGCGCTCGCATCGTTAGATCAGAAAACATCCGAAATCATGGGTCCCGATTACAAGGCTATTTTCTGGGGAACCGAACATTCGCGTTATGTCTCCTTATACTACTTCATGAACTGGACGATATCTGTTTCGATGTAAATTGTTATAGAACGATGTACAGGCTGGTCCGACGATATCAGCGACGCGAGTGCCAGAATCGTCAGGCTTCTTTCGACCTAATGTGATATCGACTCCGTTGTTCCGTTTTCTTTTCTCTACCGCTTTTTTCTTTTATTAAGGGGGTACGTAGGTTCGACACGACCAGGTCTTAAGGTGATATGAAAGGGTCATTTTGTATATATGAAACTTCAAAGTATTTATAAAACTTTTCTCCAATCCGAATGCACCGAACGTGGTGCTCATGAAATTTCACTTTTCGGAAAAAAAAAGAAATGTCTTCTTGGTTTGAGTCTGGGATAAAGGACAAATTTTTTATCAAAAAGGAATTCGTTCAGCACCACGTGCTGAAGTTTCAAATTATTCGGTGCACCCAATTTGGAGAAATGTTTTTTAAATACTTAAACATTCTATATATGTAGAATGACCCTTTCATATCAGCTTCACAATTTTTCGAATTGAATTGTAAACAAACTAAACAAGCGAAATACTCTCACCTGTAGTATGTCGTCACTGCTACTATAATGATTATTAAAAATAAAGAAAGTTGACCGTAGTCATTATTTTGTATTTATATTGGATCGTTGGAAAAACGTGAATCGCTAAAACATCGGAGCTTTATTGGTGTATATGATTTCAAGTAAACTTTTTGTTATAAATAAACGCTATTAAATGTAAGCAATGTCTATGTCCGTATCCAACGCGTTCGGGAATATTTTGCAACGAAAATTTTCGCATTTACGGATGAAGACGTTAGGTGAAGGAAATTTTTTATGAGAAAAATCGTCTTTTTTTAGTAAATAAAATGGATTATACATGTTCAATGATGGGGAATAAATTTCAGTACGTAGATACAAGGATACTCCCGGGTTTACTTAATGGCATTTATTTCTAACAAATAGTTTACTTGAAATTATGTACGTCATTAACGCTCCACGTAATGCACACGTTTCTTCAACGATCCGATACAAAATAATGACTATGATGAACTTTTCTCTATCTTTTTTCTTAATCTTTAAAGTAGCGATAATAATACATTACAGGCGAATATTTTGTTTGTTTAGTTTGCGTATAATGCACCCCGTGAAATGCATTATTAATTAATCGCGCAAATCTGTGTACCCCCGTAAGCTATGTACACATGTGAGCATGAACGTGTACAAGGCAAGAAAAGTGAGCATACAAATGTGGACGTGTATTGTTTGTCAAGATGCTTTTGAATTGCCTCAAATGATAAAATGATTTTCGTAGACTAAAAATGATACAAACAAGGATTTCGCTTCGTCTCTCTTTGCCTTGTACAATGGCGGATATGAATGCCTCCCCTGCAGATACGACATCGCCTGTGCAGGATGGGAGGGCATTGAAGTCTCCCAGTGTACATTGTAGACATGAATGCCTCCCCTGCAGATACGACATCGCCTGTGCAGGATGGGAGGGCATTAAAGTCTCCCAGTGTACGCGTTCGTGCTCAGGTGTGAACCTGGCTTTGAGGCCGATTTAGACATATCCGTGCACTGATGGAAATAACGACTTCTTACATTTATATTAATTATATTGGGCTATTCATAACGTTTCTGTAATGGCGTAACTAAACAAGCGCAACAGATGAAGGGCTCTGAGATGTAACTTGAAAAAATATCAAAATGATATCTGGCACAGGGCCCTTGAAGAGCTAGCTATGGTTTTATTTCCATGTCAGTATCCGTATCCGTCAGTCCATATCAGTATCAGTGCGCCGAAAGTGATATAAACTAGGTGAATTGAACGCTTCTTTAAGTATTTGCGTCTTTGGTGTGTGGCCTAACGTTGCAAATTCGCCGTCTTTGACTACGTCTTCTTCGCGGTCGAAATTTGGGATTTATCAGGGCCAAACCCAGTAAGTCAAATTTTAAGGGTCGATCGAGACGCCCAGGATTGAATCTGCGTAATTATTAATGCGATTTACTGGATCCGGTCCCGATAAATCCCGGAGCGAGGAGTACGATGGAGAAGTAGTCGATTTTTCTCATTTTTCAAACTTTATGGATTCACATTTTCACATAAAATGGTTTCCTCTTCGTCTAAAATTGGCGTAACATCATCATAACAGCGTGCGTATGTTCTGGATGGATATGGCACGGATATGGTACGGATATGGCACGGATATGTTACGGATATGGCACGGATATGATACGGATATATCTAAATCAGGTTTTACGGGCTATACATTGCGCCGTGATTGCTTAGACGCACTGATCTACATACTACCTGGATATAGCTGTGCCCCACAAAATAGCGTGACAATTTTTAAAGCAACCACGCGCCTCGGATTATGAGCACGTCATCTAATATCATAGAATTTGCATATGCGGCGGAAACACCGCGTCGTTCCAAAGGAGTAGCGGTATGATTACTGGAAAACTCCAAAACATTGCAGCTCTTTCTGCACATACGCAGATGGTAGTCGCTTGGTACCGCTCATTGAAATATCAGAAAATTCGGTAGAGTCTCGCGCCAAATATATAGACACTTTGCATATGTAGTAAACTGGAACGCCCGCTGGCGTAGCTTTGTACACTGGGAGACATCAATGCCTCCCAACCTGCACAGGCGATGCCGTATCTGCAGGGGAGGCATTCATGTCCGCCATTGTACACTGGGAAACATCAATGCCCTCCCATCCTACACAGGGGATGCCGTATCTGCAGGGGAGGCATTCATGTCCGCCATTGTACAGTCTAATTACAGATTAAGTTTGGCACTCCCACCGCACAATGGCAATTGCGATTGATACTAAATTTTCGTTTCGGACGATATAAACCGTGCGCACGCATCGGTTAATTTTGGAATCGAACTGTGTCGAAGAGTCCTCCGTCGTTTCATCTTTCTCGGAGAAATGCTTTCCGAACTTCGTGCGACAAGGATGCAGGGACATCCAAATCTATCTCGCTTTTAAACAAGCTCATCGTGTATTGTTAAGGGGATGTGAAAGTGGCATCTGAAAGGTCAATTGTTCATGAAACTTTTCTCCAACCTGGATGTACCGAGTCGTTTCAAACTTTACAACGTGAACGTGAAGGTCACAAAGATGGTTCTGACATCCACGAAATTTCATTTTTTACAAACAATTTTGGAAATATGTATAAACAAATTCTTGAAAAGGTTGGAATTTCATGAGTGCCAGGATCTTCCTTATACCCTCCATATTTATATTGTAAAGCTTGAATCGATTCGGTACATTCAACTTGGAGAAAAGTTTCATTAACGAGAACTTTTTCATGCCACTTTCACATCACCTTAAGCATGACGAGCGTTCCAGTTTGCTATATGTTTCAGTGGTTCCACTACTCATATTCAGTGGCGCTGGGGTGCCTTGAGCTCGTCGCGTAACTCTTCGTATAAAGCAAATCAGCTATGCAGTTATCATACAGGGTGTAACAGAACTGGTCGCCGTTTATATAGTGCTATCCTTGTTGAAAAAGGAGTCGAAAAGTCCTGTACGATTTTTTCCTACAGTGCATAGATTTCCTGTAATAATTAATTAAAGCACAGCCAATCAATCGCGTCTCCAACGGAAGGCATACAGGAGAGGACCCCATGCTTCAATTAGTTATTACAGGAAATGTATGCACTGTAGGAAAAAATCGTACAGGACTTTTCAGTTCCTTTTTCAACAAGTATAGCGCTGTATAAACCGTGACTTCCATCCTGTATATTTCAGTAGTACCGCATTCACATTCAGTGGCACTGGGGTGCCTTAAGCTCGTCGCGTAACTCTTCGTAAAAATGAACTATTCAGCTAGTATATGGATCAGTGCTCGGACGCTACTCGCGGAGGTAGTGCCTTTCCGTATCGACGATCACTCGGAACGATCGCTGCGAACTTGTCGACCGGCTCTCTCTTTTATACTCACACGATTATGCGAGCGCGCACTTCTCGCCGGGCGGAATCCGCGATTCGCTCGACTTTTTCCCGACTCTGCGACCTGAGGACGCTTCAAGGACGAACGAGCCTCCGTGTCCGACCGCATTTGATATTCCTCGAGAGAGACTAATGGATGAAAAGAATTGGTTGAACTATGATAGGTTGAATTAATATGACGAGATACGCATTAAATTAATTGCCCAACCACGCTGTGGCGTTTATGGCGGCCTTAATCCACCAGCGTTCGCCGTGGCTTGGATCACCGTCCTCGGCCGGTGATCGTTTTCCCCAAAATGTCGACTCGGGAAGAGAAAAAGAGAGAGAGAGAGGGAATTGCCCGTCTTTCTTTGCTTTTTTTGTCCCTGTTCTTTCTTTCTTTTTTTCTCCCTTTCTCGCTAAATGGAGAGTTCACGCTACCGGGACAAAGCGAAGTCACTTTTTCACTTAAACCTCGTAGGTTCCTCCGGATGGATCGTAGGAGTTTTTAAGGAGAGATATATTAACAGCAAAAATTAGTCGCATTAAATAGTATCGTCCTGGCAGGCTTTTAGTCGATATAAATGTGCTAGACGAATATGTGTGTTTTTATCCGAGCGAAGTTGTATTATAATATTACCATTATTATTACTACTTATAACTCATTGCGAGTCATAAATTGATGCCCTGTAAATTAAAGCTGATCACACTCATTATCATTGTTTCTGAGATTATGCGTCTTTGTTCTCGTGGGGAAGAATTATGTGTCGAACACGTACACTGGTGGACATGAATGCTTTTTCTGCAGATGTGGCGCCATCTGCATGCGATGAAACGGCATTTATGTTAGCCACTGTAAGGCGGCTTTTCTGTGAATCCCCGATTCATTGTTTCTGAGATTCTACGCTTTGCCTTGTGGGGAAGTTTCCAACGCATACACTGGTAGACATGGATGCTTTTTTTGCAGATGTGGCGCCATCTGCATGCAATGTGACGACATTTATGTTAACCACTGAAAGGCGGGCTTTCTGTGAATCCCCGATTCCTTATTTCTGAGATTCCGCGTCTTTGCCTTGGGAAGTATCGACAGAGATGAGCAGGTTAATGGTAACTTTAGTAAGTTATTAGCTCTTGTATCACCGTCTCTTTCTCGCTTTCCCAATGGTTTCGTTTGTGCTTTTGGTTCCCTTTCAGCTTTAGGTGGGCCACTTCGGAGAATCTGGCGACTTACTGGTGTTTCTTCAATGTTCCGTTTTACCTGTACTTTTGTGCCCCTTTGCAGGTTTAGGTGGATCACCTGGAAGCAGCCATTTTTTATAAAATCATCATGGGCAGTTAATCGAAATCGAGCTTGCTGCACTTGTTGGTAGAAGATGTTAAAATATGTTAAAGGATGTTTGTGAATTTTTCTCGCGATGCGAATTGCGTCCACGGTAGCTTGATGGGGAAGGTTGTTCGGTTTAAATTGATCTCTCGAGCTAGTGGTTGCGATTTTTTTCGGAGGAGATACAGAGTTTCGGAGTTTTTGTGAGGAGTTCTTCACTTTTTCAGCCGGTTCTCCGGCTGCCCAGAGTTGTAACAGGTGGCAAGTGCATTAGTCGTCTGCATCCTTCACCGGAGGTCGCACAGGACGCGGTCGCTCGATCCTTCCCGTGAATCTCTCGACTCATCTCTGATTTGGCAGAGATGAGTTGGCCCCTACCAGAAATTCGTTGCGCCGCCCTTGGGGGCAAAAAACGGTGAAAGCAAACGTACGAAACCAGAGGGCAGCACACGATGCGATCGTGTGGCGTCAGCACCTAGGACAACGGTACCGCATACACGGTTCAGGCAAACGCCGCAAGCGGCGCTCCGATAGGACACGTGCAAATACACCTTATTCCGCCGTGTAGTTATATATGAGTAGAAGAAGTAAAAAGTCTAACGACGGAATTACCGCCAAAAATGTGTGCTCTATCAAAGTTGTAATAAAAGAAAGTTTATATACGCCAAATGGGTTTAATAATAAGTATTGTGATAACGTCCATAGTGTTTTATTTATCATTAACGGAATAAATGATAGACGAGCGAGTCGGGTAAAAATAATGCTAACGCGCATGTGGCCGAACGCGCCATAATCGCGCGACCCTGCCCGCGAGCAATCTCCCAACTCATCTCTGATATAACCTACATCCACGTAAATTCAAAGCTTGAGTATGCGCCTTAATGCCGGTAGTTCAATTCCGGATGCCGGATTTGTTTTGATGGCTGTTTGACGCAAATTCGTTATTTGAATCTTCAGTAGGATTAAAACATCAGCAAGATAAGGAATAATTTATCGAGATTAATGCTACGTCGATTCTGGGGACCAGGTACATGTATTAATAAGCTGTCGGTACTTCGTTCCCAACTTGTGACTTTAGGTTATACTAATTATCGTTTTAATATATCGCTCATAGACACAATTGAAGAATAATATTTGATTGTGACAAGGCTCTAATATATGAATTATTATTGATTAATTAACCAATTTTCTCGCGGCGAACATTTTAGTGGATTTGTAATTTCCATTTTTTCATTACATTGTAAAAATAAGTAATTTATCGATGCCAAGTTCTCGTTGCATTTTAAATTACCACTGAAAAACTCAGTTAAATTTGGAAGCCTGAAATTGTAAAATAGGATTTATTAATTTTGTTAATTTGCCTTAATTGTTGAGTCTCCACGTTGATTTCTGATTTTACAAGCTTAAAATGTTTTGTAACTCGATTCTAGTTGATTTCTTGACCCCGACCTGACCTCAATGCCATGAATTTTAGCTTATCAAGGATTACGGCATTACCCAGTTGGGCAATACGATTGTCCATTGTGCACGATTGCGTTCGTTACTTTTTTAGGGTAAAAACCAACATTTTATATTTGTGTATGTAACAAGATTTTTAAGACAAACTTTAAAAAATTTAAGCTTTTGTGTGTTTTTTTTGCATAGATGGATGCATTGTATTGAATATAAACTGTAGCACTCCCTGCAGTGTCATTTATAATATTTTTGAATAAGATTATCACGATTTAAGTATGGTTATTTAAATTGTTTATCTGATTGTGTTGTATATTTTTAGGAGCTGAGTTCTTCACGATACAACAATGGCGCTTTATGATTTGATTCAACAATATCGCTTAATGATCTGTACTGGAAATTCAATATTAGACAATAAAATTAATGACTGGATAAAATGCAATAAGGTAATAGCATTCAAATAAGCTTTTAAAATTGTATCTAAATTTGTATTGATAAAATTTCTAAATTCATTGTTTTAACATCAATTTTAGGATCCAGAAGCAGAGAAGGAGATTCGAGACATCAGAGACAAGGGCGATATGAAGACTTTATCCGATTTATTTCTAAAAAGGCTGGAATTCGGTACCGCTGGACTTAGAGGTCGAATGGGTCCAGGATATAGTCAGATGAATGATCTAGTTATCGTTCAAACTGCCCAAGGACTTACAAAATATTTGATGGATACAATTTTTGATGTGGAAGATTCAGGAGTGATAGTGGGATATGATGGACGGCACAACAGCAAAAGGTTAGCATCAGGGGAATCAGAATGTAGACATTTATCACTTAGTTATATTAGTGTTTATTCAGAGGAAAACTTTCGTAACTACACTTCCTAGTTTTCTGGAATTACCTTCTCACTTTTGTTGGAGTCGATTTCAATTGAGTGGAGAATCGTTTTTAATTTGAATATTTGGCTTCCAAATCACATTACTCAAACAATTTTTTACTTTCAGTGTACCAATTTTGTATTCACATGTAACAGTTTTCTTTTCTTATCCTCTTCTGCCATAGAAACCAGGAAATGTAAACCTATACTTTTTAACAACCGTTAAAAATACAGAAACGGATAAGAAATTCATGTAGTTACATGTAAACAAGCATGTGCCGTCTTTGCACAACGCTTGCTGGTAATGGCTTCCAGATTATTACTGCATGTTTTTTTTACCTAGTTTAATTAAGGTAAAAATTATAAATAAGAGATACAAATTATTTACTGTATATATCAAACTACAATTACATTGCAGCGTCCCGATAGACAATTAATTTGAAACCATTGGTTTCATTTAAAGGTTTCGATGGATCAGTAATTTATAACATCCAGATTCTTATTGCATACTCTAGACAAAATATTTAAAACAATTATTTAATGAAATAAATAATTTTTATTGCTTCTTACGGACATCTTTAATGCTTTAGGTTTGCAGAATTGACAGCGGCAATACTTATAAACAATAACATCAAAGTGTATTTGTTTTCTGACGTCTGTCCTACGCCTTTTATCCCATTTGGAATATTGACGTACAAAGCTGCAGCAGGGATAATGGTCACTGCGTCACATAATCCAAAAGATGATAACGGTTATAAGGTCTATTGGAATAATGGAGTGCAGATTATTTCTCCACACGATAAGAACATACAGGAATACATCTGCGAAAATTTGGAACCTTTGGAATCTTCTTGGAACGTTTCCAAGATCTATGCAAACCCTTTGTATGAAGATCCCTTGGAAGAGTTAACTAACACTTATATCGAGAAGCTTAAAGTCGATGTCTTGTACCCTGAAGTTAATCGAAACACTGTATTAAAATTCACATACACGGCAATGCACGGAGTCGGGTATAAATTCATGGCCAAAGCTTTCCATGCAGCTAATTTTAAGGTAATTTCAAATTCTACTATTAATTCTTGAATCATTGACAATTAAGGGGGAACTAATTTTCAGCCGTTCATCACAGTGGAAGAGCAAAAAGATCCGGACCCCGAGTTTCCAACCGTAAAATTTCCGAATCCAGAAGAAGGAAAAAGTGCTCTTGATCTGAGTATTCAGACCGCAGATTCCAATGCCTCTACTATTATTTTAGCCAATGATCCAGATGCTGACAGATTAGCTTGTGCTGTCAAGAAAAAGAAGTGAGTTTGAGAAACGTCATAATCCATTTTGGTGGCACATCTGCGTTCGGAGAAAATCCCAACTTATTTCTGTAGACTATGAAACATTGATTTATCAATTTTCGCTTATGTGGATCATAAGTTTTGTCTAGAATCTCAAAGTTACAACGATTTTTGTTGATGAGTACTTTTGTAAAGCTTTAATCATCAATTGGATATCGTGTATATTGAAAGGTGAAATTTATTCATTTCTAAAATCTCAGCGACAATTATCTTTGTCGATGAGTACTTTTGTAAAGCTGTAATCATCCTTCGGATATGTTGGATATTGTATATATTCAAGGTGAAATTTATTTATTTTTAAAATCTCAGCGACAATTATCTTTGTCGATGAGTACTTTCATAAAGTTGTAATCATCATTTGGATATCGTGTATATTGAAAGGAGACATTTATTTATTTCTAAAATCTCAGCGTCAATTATCTTTGTCGATGAGTACTTTTGTAATGCTGTAATCATCCTTCGAATATGTTGGATATTGTGTATATTCAAGGTGAAATTTATTTATTTTTAAAATCTCAGCGACAATTATCTTTGTCGATGAGTACTTTTGTAAAGTTGTAATCATCTTTTGGATATCGTGTATATTGAAAGGTGACATTTATTTAAAGCTAATGATCTCGGATTCGTTTGTCAGTGCAGAGTGGCATATATTTTCTGGAAATGAGCTTGGAGCATTACTTGGCTGGTGGATGATACATGTAATTCGAGTTAGGTATCCCGGTACCGAGCTGAAAAACACGTGCATGATATCCTCAACAGTCTCTAGCAAAATACTTGCATCAATGGCGAAAAAGGAGGGCTTTCGTTTCGAGGTTTGTATCTTCTTTAATTAGTTCATACTTTTACATTTATTCTGTGACTTTTACAGATAAATATACCCATATCATAGTTTCTTATTTCCTATTGAAGTTACTGTAAGATATTGTTCGAAATGCTGAAATATTAACGTCCAAGATAAAAAAGCTACTTGCCGATTAAGAGATGTGCACTGAATTACAATAGTTTCTTAAGAAATTTATTTTATATTCTTTCTTCTTACTTGTTAACAAAAATTGTAAAACCAAGGTATATAACTAAAAGTTTTTAAAAACTTCCTGTACTAACTTGGAAAATAATATGAAACACTTTATCAAGAAACTCGGCAGAGTTTCGAGCCAAATACATATAAGGGGGTTTGACGAATTACATAAATCGCCCAATTTTTTGTTCCATTAAAATCTCATGACGCCGCATATCATCATATTTGTTGTAATTGTAATTTTTTTTCTTATTGATTATTAATCTGATAACGATCAATTTTAGGAAACGTTAACGGGGTTCAAATGGATGGGCAATAAAGCTGCGGAACTGATCAAAACTGGGCAGTCTGTTATATTCGCATTCGAAGAAGCTATCGGATTCATGTGCGGAGACCTGGTGTTGGATAAAGACGGGATTGGAGCGGGATTACGAGTCGCCGAAATGGCTGCATATTTGGAGACATTTGGCTTCTCGCTTCTTGACAAATTGGAGGAAATCTACAACGAGTAAGTTGAGACATTGAGCTTCTTTCCTCTGCTACCGTCGCAGGTATTTTAGTTAAGGTGAAGTGAAACACGTTGAGAAATTTCATCGACGTTGGTAAAAGAGATTCTTCGAAATACCTACGTTGCCGACGTTTGTATTTATATTGATAGCTGTGTCGAAATATATTGGGCATTGTACCAAATGGCATACTCCAGATGTCGTTTCCGTACAATAATTATAAAGAAATCCCCTGGATTCATGGTTTTTGATGCCCTAATTGACTGCAGAGTGCCACCCTGCGCCATCTGTGATTGCAGTGCCAACTATATGTCCTTTAAAGCATAGAAGCGCATAAGACATTTTTTTTTTCCTTTATCCAATTCAAATGCGAGTTTCTCGATTATAGAAGTGTTCGTACAATTATCCTGACACTTTCGTTTCTCATATCAAAGCCTTCAATAATTGGATATCGATCGTAATATCAGAGCTCGACGCCATTTTGGTTCTGGTTAAGTCAACAATTTTTTTCGAAAATCCAAACTTTGAAAGTGTCAAGATAATTCTTAAGTACTCCCAAGTCATGTGGCAAAGTTTCGGTCCAATATCCTTAAAAAAATGTCTTAATCGAATAGACTGATTTGAGGGGGGTTTCATTTCACTTTAATGGATTTAAGTTAGTGGCAGGTATTTTAGTTAATGGCTACTAACATTTATATTGACTCAAACAACAGGTACGGCTACCATATCAGTGAAAATTCGTACTGGATTTGCCACGAGCCGGATACGGTGAAAGCCATCTTCGAACGACTGAGGAAATACGAAGGAGAACCAAATTCGGTGAGTATAATATTAATTATCTCTACTTTAAGGGGATTTGAAGTTGTCCCTTTTCATTTCATTCATCCTAAAAGATAGCGTAATGATGTGAGTTATTGAACGGATTTTACTGTACCCTTAACAAACTTACGACATCGATTGCAAGAGAATGCATTTATATTTCCACTTCTTAAATGTTATTTTCCGGAAGTAGCTTTTCGCGTTATTTAGAGACAATGGTTGGTTCTTTCCAGATCCTTTTTATCGAGGGTTGCAAATCCTGCGAGTTTGTCTGCTATTTCGTTTACTTCAATGTTTTTATGTTAAGTTATCCAGATTGCGATTACTGTCTTACTTCTGCGGCAGAATTGAGGGTAGATTTCTTGTATGCTTTGAACAGTTTCGTCTTTGGAGTCTCTTTGTGATTTCCAGGTCAATTAAATTTTCACTCCGAGACCTCGTATTCCCATCGTTTTAGCATAGAAGCGCATACAACACTTTTTTTGCCTTTATCCCGTTCAAATGCGAGTTTATCGATTACCAGAGTGTTCTAAATTGTCGTAAAATTGTCTTGACCCNATATATATATTGAGTGAGCTTGCCTATTCTATTCTTTTTCCGCAACAACCCGCCAAAACTCTTTCAAACCCGCGCTCCCTCTTACAGCAGCGCCGCACACGATCCGGCGCGCACTTTAGTGTCGCACTTGCGCAGGCGCTTTGAATCATAGTTCTCACAGACCCCTTATGAAATAAACGTTGATTTTGAGAAAGAAATTCTTAATTTATTAAAGAAAATGAAAGAAAAGGAAATGAAGAAATTGAATAATCAGATAATATAAGAATTTACAGAAAGTTATATGAGCGAAAGAAATAACAAGGAATAAACGATTTCAATGTAAATTTTGAAAGGGGTCATTTGACTCCTTATGAAATAAACGTTGATTTTTAGAAAGAAATTCTTAAATTATTAAAGGAAATGAAGAGATTGAATAATCAGATAATATAAGAATTTACAGAAAGTTATATGAGCGAAAGGAATAACAAGGAATGAACGATTTTAAAGTAAATTTTGAAAGGAGTCATTTGATCCCTTATGAAATAAACGTTGATTTTTAGAAAGAAATTCTTAAATTATTAAAGAAAATGAAAGAAAGGGAAATGAAGCAATTGAATAATCAGATTATATAAGAATTTACAGAAAGTCATATGAGCGAAAGAAATAACAAGGAATGAACGATTTCAATGTAAATTTTGAAAGGGGTCATTTGACCCCGCTTGGTATGTTTAGTATTAATGATAGATTAATTAAAGGGCAGATAATGATTTGACAAAATCCTTTGATCGTGGCCACGGGAATTGCGGGGCTCGTCATGGACGTTTGACTCGCACACGCGTGCATTCGGTCCAAGGTCAACCGGTAACAGGAAGCGAGGAAAGAATTACGTCGCGCCTCGACCGATCGAAAGGAAAGAAATGAAAAGGTGTTTTATCGGAGCTCTAACTTGCCTCGCGTCGCAGTCGAGGCACTCGGTTCGGCAGATTCTTATCTACGGGAGATTACGGTCAAGTTGTCGAACAAATAATGGCGGGCCATGATCGATGCGCGTGAGGGAAGTCGGTGAAGAGTCGGCATGAGTGAACAGTGAGAAAAATTCCGGAAAATCGAGAAAAATCCAGGAAAAACCGAATCATCGCTCGTGAATTTCACCTTCAAAAGGGCTCCCATCAGCAGGGGATCGCAATAAGTATTTCGATGTTAAGGGAATTTTGTGGAGAGGGAATGAGAATTTTGTGGGTCTTAAGGTGATATGAAAGCGTGATACATACATAACAAAAAGTCAAAATATATGTAATGTCCGCTATATTTTCCATTAGTAATAATTGTTTCATTTAAGGTGAAGTGAAACCCCCTTCAAATCAGTCGATTCGAGTACAAGACTTTTTTTTAAGGGTATTGGACCAAACTGTCCGAAACTTTGACACATCACTCCTGATCATCTAAGAATTGTCCTGATACATTCAAAATTTGGACTTTTTCAAGCAATTTTTTAACAGCCCAGACCAGAACCAAAATGACGTCCAGCTCTCATATTTTGATCGATATACAATTATCGAGGGCTCTGATATGAGAATCGAAAGGGTCAGGACAATTTTACGACAATTTAGAACACTCTGGTAATCGATAAACTTTCACTTGAACGGGATAAAGGTAAAAAAAGTGTTGTATGCGCTTCTATGCTAAAACGATGGGAATACGAGGTCTCGGTGTGAAAATTTAATTGACCTGGAAATCACAGATGGCGCGGGGGGTCCCTCTGCAATCAATTAGGGCCCCAGAAAGCAGGAATCCGGAGGATTTCTGGAGTTTTACTTCGATTTCTTTATAATTATTGTATGAAAACGATAGGTGGAGTATGCCATTTGGTTCAATACCCAATATAATTCGACCCAGCTGTCGATATAAAAACGAACGTCGGCAACGTAGGCATTTAGAAAAATCTTCTTCATCGACGTCGATCAAGTTCCTCTACGTGTTTCACTTCACCTTAATCTGTTGATGACACGCCTAAATCCCGCTGTAAGGTCGTTATCAAAGTCTTCTACTTTTGCATTCTGTTAGCTAAGGCTTATCTCTTATTCAAATTTTTAAAGTCCAGAGCGCCTTCCGAAAGAATTTCGACCGAACCAATATTCCATTTCTTTTCCTAGGAACTCGAAATCTTGTACTTTCTCAACGATCCTTGTTTCTAACGAATCACTTGCCTTTTCTCTCCCTCGTTATAGATTTCTCCAACGTTCCTCCTGGCTCTCCAAATTTTCTGCGAAGCAACAGCAATTGTTCAACTTCGAAAAGACAGATTTTTACCAGATTCCGACTTGTAAGGACAAGTAATAGAAATTAAAAGACTCCAAACTCGTTCTTCTCGTCCGCTCATTGCTTGCGGATCCATTACATATTTATACTAATTTTCTCCAAACTGGGTGCACCGAACTATCTGAAACTTTAACATGTGATCATGGAGGCCCTAAAGAATAACGCGCTGCTCGTGACATTTCTTTTTCTGAAAAAAATATTCCACTTATCTCGGACAAGAACCAAAAAAAGATATTTTTTTTCATCGAAAAATGAAATTTCACGGGCCGTGCGTTCTTCGTTAGAGCCTACATTATTACGTGTTAAAGTTTCCGATAATTCGGCGCACCCAGTTTGGAGAAAAGTTTTATAAATTTTTTGACTCTTCGGTATGTACATATCACACTTTCATATCACCTTAAGGTCATAAATAAAACGTCCAAATATTTAGGAAATTTTTATCCAAACTGGGTGCACCGAATAATTTGAAACTCGAATGATAACAAAAAACATCTAATTTTATCTAGTTTTTTTAGAGGTCTGGGAAAGTAAGAACTAATAAAATTCTTATTGTTAGTACGGAGAATAATTGAAAATCCGTTTGAGGGATTTTCTATGAAAAATGAGCGGATTAGCTGATAAGTTGGGGCGATGGATTTGATTCTGGCGGCAAATCGATGCTTCGTGTTCAGTAGAATTGTTCTTGTATGTTTCTTAAGCTGGCTTAATGTCGCGCTTTCGAAAGAGGATGTCGAAGGAGGCCGACTGGTTGAACGGTTTGATAGTTATCTTTTTTGGATTTCTGACGCTCATCCCTTCGCTCCTGCTCGGCATTTTGGCAATTCCCATGGTACAGTCTTTGTACTTCCTTTCCCCGTTTTTCGACGTCGACTCGGAGGGAACGATAACGTAAGTCGAGTGATCTTCAATTCGACGGTGCGTCTAATATTTCTTTAGAAATAATTACTATTAATTTTACCTTCCACAGGTGTCCTAAGTGCGGTTAACTCTTTGAGGCCCGGTCCCCCTAATAGCACAATATTTTATATATATTTAAAGAATATCCTGCAGTTTGTAAATATTTACCAGACGTTTGAAATATTTGCAAAACGTTTACTTTAGAATATTATCCCTATAATATTTATATAATATCAGCACCATGTGTTTTCATAATATTTTTCTACCGGATATACAAAACATTTCGTTTCATTTTAATACAAGTATTTTTTTAATATTATCTGCCGAATACGTTATAAACGTTTTAAAAATATTTAAAATCAAAAGGACACGTTTTGTTCCCGTAATGAAATAGCGGAACGAAAATATTAGAAAAATTTCTCGGGTTTTTTGATACCAAATGAAGTGTCCGATAATAGTCGTAAAGTAAAAAATGTATTTTTATTATGTTAATAAGTTAAAAAATATTTCTCTATGTCTATAAATTATTGAAATTAAATACGTCTGAGATTTTCAACAAATATTTCGGATATCTCTAAGGAATATCGTACATTTTGTAAATATTTACCAGACATTTGAAATATTTGCATTACCTTTGTAATGATTTTTTTCTTTTTTTCGAAAAATGAAATTTCACGGGCAGCGTTTTTCAAAACAAACCGCAATAATTTTGGACAGCCTATTACATATTTTTCAATGTTTACACCTTGTATATTTAATTTATTAAAAAATGTTTCGCTCTTTATTGCGAAGGAATCCGTCATATTTGTATGTTCATTTTCGCCTTTAGATTACGGGGTCTATTTTCGAAACTTCTTTTCATCTTTTTTTAATTTTTTCTTTTGGAATTTTTTTACTCTCACATTTTCAAGTATTTCAAATAGTTGTAATGTGTATTTCTTGGTATTAAGGCAGGATTATATTCGAATTTATTAAAAAAAAAAAAGATCCAAAATGGTGAGACCATTCTGGACTCGAAAAATGAATGAATAAATGCATTAATAATTTTGATCTGTTAAATATGTTTGCAGTATCCAAACAGCATCCTTAACGGGAAATATCGTATAACGGGCATCCGAGACTTGACAACGGGCTATGATAATACCAAACCTGGAAATGTAGCAACCCTGCCTGTTTCCAAGTCCAGTCAGATGATTACGTTTACGTTTAACAATGGATTAATTATGACTTTGAGGACTAGCGGCACAGAGCCAAAAATTAAGTACTACAGCGAATTGTGCGGCTCGCCTGAAGAGAAGTAAGTTTTTATGTATAGTCGCTTCACAATTAAGCCTTTAGCTCCTAAGAGCGCCTGACGTTTGGTCCAATATTGCCTGCACGGTCAGACGAATTTCGCCCATATGTCGAAATGGCTCCGTGTACAAATGGTTAATTTCACATAACAAACAATGCGATTCGATAAATCGTAGAATAACGCTGAGTTGACTAATACCAGAGTGATGTCTAATTCATTCTGAAATCGGAGAAAATAATTTCCATCATTAAGGGCCGATTGCTGTTAACCCTTTGGCTACTAAGAGCGCCTACAGGCGCCCGACGTTTGGTCCAATATTGCCTGCCCGGTCAGACGAATTTCGCCCATATGTCGAAATGGCTCCGTGTTCAAAGGATTAAATCGCATTACTTTTCAAGACAAACCCTGTACACATTCGTTGCGTTTTCTTAAGGCTTTCTTATGTCCACTTGTAAGTAATTTGCGCCACTTCTTGCTAGAACAATTTCCCTAGTAGCCTGGAATAATTTATAAATATTTCTTCGTAATCCTTGCTGAATATCTCAAGCGACAGATTTTTTAAGGGGTTACATGCAGTTGTCATGGGCGAAATTCAAGAATTTTTTCCCATAACTAAAATGCATTTTTTGATTGAAAACCGAAGCGTGATTTCATAGTACAATTATTGAACTTAATATATCATTTTTTTTGTCAAGATATATTTAAAAATTGGCGAGGTACAGCAATTGTCCTGTCTTGTCTTGTCATGTCTTGTAAGAATATATATCGTTTTTTTGGATGGCATTTGGGCAATTGGATGACATTTCGATGATGCGCTTACCAAACGAGCGATTACAGAACATTTATAATTATTTATACTAAATAATTTAGCAAAATGTACTAAACTAAGGAAATCATTATCTTTTTCATTTCAGGGATCTTGCGCGATTAAAAGACATCCAGCACGAAATGGTTTCCGCCTTGGTATCTGAATTTTTACAACCGGAAGTGAATGCTCTTATTCCTAGGAATTCATAAACGCGGAATTCATCGAGTGACGGGATTTTATTATAAGGTTATGTGGATATTTACGTTAATGCCGTTGCGCACATGTAGTAAATATTTAACATTAGGTCGTCCGTTATTCATTTGTCGTTAGATTTGTGAAGTATATAAATGTTATATTAGAGTAAAGAGACAGTGAGAGCTCATTAAGGGCCATGAGTTTGTTTGAGACGCTACCGTGTCTCTTGATTAAGGGGATGTGAAAATTGCATCTGAACAGTCGATCTTTCATGAAATTTTTCCCCGAACTGAGTGTGCTGAGAAGTTATATTTTTTAATTTATGAACATATAATAAAAATACATGTTTTACTTTACGATTATTATCCGACAGTGCATTTGGTATCAACAAATACCAAAACTTTTGAAATATTTCCGTGTCGCTATTTCATTATGGGAGTAAAACGTGTGATTTTGATTTTAAATTTTACGTGATCGTGGAGGCTGTAAGGAAGGTTCTGATCCTCACGAAATTTCATTTTTTATGACACATTTTTTAAATATCCATGAAGAAATAGTTAAAAAATTGAAATTTCATGAGTTTCAGGACCTTCCTTATAGTCTACCTATTCACGTTGTAAAGTTTCAAACTATTCGGTAAACCGAATTGGGAGAAAAGTTTTATAAACAATATCTCTTCGACGCCACTTTCACATCGCCTTAACTTCGTTGCTGTGTCAAATCTTTGATATTGAGAAAAAGGAATTAAGCCAACCTAAGCAGCGGTCAAGTATAAGTACGATGCTCCTGTAATTGTAACAATGACCTGCGTTATAAGGTCATTTTTCCAGACAAATTTTGATACCGAATATTTCCAATTGTTATTTCTTAGCGATATATTATTTCAGTACGATTGTCAATAAACAATACGTGACCTGAAATTGATTAATTTTGTTACTCTTGTTAGATCGTACTCTTGAAGTTGTGTTCATAATAACGTGTTTGTAATTCTAGGGAATATTACATAACTTAAAAAGACCCAGAAGTTGGAATGACAATTTCAACGTATAAATATTTATGCTAATCCTCTTCTAGGGAATATTACATAACTTAAAAAGACTCAGAAGTTGGAATGACAATTTCAACGTATAAATATTTATGCTAATCCTCTTCTAGGGAATATTATAATTTAATTCTAGGGAATATTACATAACTTAAAAAGACCCACAAGTTGAAATGACAATTTCAACGTACAAATATTTATGCTAATCCTCTTCGTCGTTAGAATCCAAGTAAGTTGTGAGATAACATTTGAGCCAATTTTCGAATGCATTCATTACTTCGTGAATTTTTTCTACCTCATAACCAGTTATCAGCGGAGGTAAAGCTCCAGGGCACCCGTAAAGATAGCATAATGATTGTTCGTACAAAAAGATAACTACCAATATATCTTCGTATGTGACGATAATTCGCAGAGATAGCCTGGCATGTCCTTCGGCTAATGCGGTCCTGTAAAACAACACTCAATATGATATTTATTTTCGTAATATTTCCAATATCTTTTCAATTAAGGTGAAGTGAAACATGTCGAGAAATTTCATCGGCGTCGGAAAAAAAGATTCCTCTAACAACTTACGTTGCCGACGTTCGTATTTATATCGACGGCCGTGTCGAATTATATTGGGTATTGTACTAAGTGGCATACTCCATATATTGTTTACGTACAATAATTATTAAGAAATCGAAGTAAAACTCCATAATTCCTCTGGATTTATGGTTTCTGTGTCACTAATTGAATGTAGAGGGATACCCTGCGCCATCTATGATTTTAGGGTCAACTAAATTTCCTCTGCGAGGCTTCTAGATACCTTCATTTTACCACAGAAGCGAATAAGACTCTTTTTTTGCCTTTATCTCATTCAAATGCGAGTTTCTCGATAACTAGAGTGTTTTTAATTGTCGTACAATTGTCCTGACACTTTCGTTTCTCAAATCAGAGCCTTGGATAATTGGATATTGATCGAAGTATGAGATCGACGACGGTAATGAAGATTTTTCTAAAAACGTACGTTGCCAACGTTCGTATTTATTTTGACAGCCGTGTCAAATTATATTAGGGATTATAGTAAATGGCATATTCCATATATCGTCTCCGTACAATAATTATAAAAAAATCAAAGTAAAACTCCAGAAATCTGGGTTCAAGGTTTTTGATGCCCTAATTGACTGCAAAGTGCCACCTTGCGCCATCTGTGATTTTAGGGTCAACTAAATTTCCTCTCCGAGGCCTCGAGATACCTTCGTTTTAACACGGAAGCGAATAAGACACTTTTTTTTCCTTTATCTCGTTCAAATGCGAGTTTCTCGATAACTAGAGTGTTTTAAATTGTCGTACAATTGTATATCCATCGAAATATGAGAGCTCGACGCCATTTCTGTTCTGGTCTGGACTAAGTTAAGCAATTTTGTTCAAAAATCCAAATTTGAAAGTGTCAGAATAATTCCTAGGTGTTCACGAGACATGTACCGACATTTTAGACAGTTTGATCTAATACCCTTAAAAAAAAAGTATGTTATTCGAATCAACTGATTTGAGGGATTTTCACTTTACCTTAATTAATTCGTATATAAATAATACTTACATTATTTCAATGCTGTGGGTAGGAAGAGAGTCTCCTCGTGCTCGACGAGAAGCTTTGAAATAATTCTGTAAAAGACATGTTGCTTTTTCGTCAAAAGATACATTCTTGCTGTTGACTATCTCCAAGAACTGAAATTTTAAGAAAATTAACATTTATTTGCAAATACATGTGCGCATGTTAGAATGTAAATTTAAAATGGTTCAAGTTCTGAAATTTGTATTAATATAATTTTAAGGGAAAACACTATCTATCGAGATTGTAGAATTTCACATGGATAAGAAATTGCGCTAAGAAAGAAAATGTCATTGAACCAAAGAAATATTTTTATAATTCAAGGAATAATTATTTCACTGAAATAAATCGTCTTAATTCCGAAGAAAATGTTGCATTCGATTGTATTCGATTGTTTGTGTGATATAATTATCCTTTGAATTGACGTAGTGATTCTTGGACGCTAAAAAAATATTTCTTCCTTTCAGTGAGATTTTTTTCTAGAGGTAGTATACTTGGCTGAGATTGGAGAAAATATATCGAGACAAGGAATCTTCCGCCTTTCCATTGCTTCTAGAGATCGTCAATGCTACACGTGATTTCAAGCAATCTTCATTATCATCTTGATGTGCAAGAAAAGGTGCACCGAACACGCTGAAGAAAAGAATGCATTAAATTGCATTAGCATCGATCATCGAGGACCAATAAAAAGCGTTAATAACAGACTGGAAGTAACTTTGCTAGTCGCTTAAGAGTGTCGCATTGTTTTTCATTGTTTAAATAATTCCAGAAGGTCCATATGGCAGGTCCAATTAAACTCCGTGACTGGATCGAGGCAGGATCATTCATTTTTGTGCTCGTTTCAACAGCGTTTTGTTCCAAACCTAATTTAAATCAATTAAATATAACGTCATGCATATTTAAGGTGAAGTGAAACACGTCGAGGAAGTTGATTGACGTCGGCAAAAAAGATTTTTCTAAATACCTACGTTGCCGACGTTCGTTTTTATATCGACAACTGTGTCGAATTATTTTGGGTATTGTACTAAATTGCATAATCCATATATTGTTTTCGTACAATAATTATAAAAAAATCAAAGTAAAACTCCACAAATCCCCTGGATTCATGGTTTTTGATGCCCTAATTGACTGCAGAGTGCCACCCTGCGCCATCTGTGATTTTAGTTTCAACTACATTTTCTCTTAGAGTCCTCGTGTTACCTTCGTTTTAGCACGGAAGCGAATAAGACACTTTTTTTGCCTTTATCTCATCCAAATGCGAGTTTCTCGATTACCAGAGTGTTCTAAATTGTCGTACAATTGTCCTGACACTTTCGTTTCTGATATCCGAGCTTTCGATAATTGGATATCGGTCGAAATATGAAATCGACGTCGGTAAAGAATGAATAATTATAAAAAAATCGAAGTGAAACTCCAGAAATCCTCTGGATTCATGCTTTCTGAGGCCCCAACTGACTGCAGAGGGACCCCCTGCGCCATCTGTGACTTCCGTGTCTACTAAACTTTTACTCCGAGATCTTATATTACCATCGCTTTAGCACAGCAGCAAAGAAGACACTATTTGCCTTTATCTAGTTCAAATGCGAGTTTCTCGATTACCAAAGTGTTCTAAATTGTCGTACAATTGTCCTGACAATTCTCTTCTTATATTCGAGCCTTAAATAATTGGATATCGATCGAAATACGAGAGCTCCACTTTGGTTCTGGTCTGAGCTAAGTTAAAAAATTGTTTAAAAAAATCCAAATTTTTAAATTGTCAGCATAATTCTTAGGTGATCCCGAGCCATTTGTCAAAGTTTCAGACTTCGATCCGATACCCTTAAAAAAAAGTGTCTTATTCGAATCGGCTGATTTGAGAGGGGTTTCACTTCACCAATTCAAGGTAAACATGTTATCTTAGGTAACTAGGAGTTTGATGGAAATGTTCTTACGATTTAAGGTGATCTTCTTTTGCGATGGAGATAAGTCAGCCCAATTACCGATAAGGCAAACGCCTCCTTTTGTCATGGCAAGGATTTTGTTATCTAACCAAGCGCACTGATCCGAGCTATGCGATTGCAAATTAGAGCCCAGGAAACTAATTTCCATGTGTCTTCTTGCAAGTGTAGCCGTATGTAGCATTACTTCTTCCGTGGCTGTGGTATTGAGACTGATACACATGATAGGCACTGGATTACCATTGCCCTTTAACAGTGATTAAAATTACGACCTCTGATAAGGAAACAATTTAATTTAAGGGCTCATCCTACTTCGATAACCGAAAGTGCAAAGATTTTTCCCTAGTAGCATAGAATAATTTCTAAATATTTCTTTGTAATCTTTGCTAAATATCTCAAGCGACAGATTTTTTATGATTTCTTGTAGATTTCATGTAGAAGATATTTGAAATATTTCTTGAAAATCTCAATGACGANTCAATAATTTTAAAAAAAATTTAATTTCGCGTGTTTCAAGACCTACCTTAGGGTCTCCTTACTCATGTGGTAAAATTTGAAAGAAATTGGTACGCCCAATTCGGAGAAAAGTTTCATTAACGATTGACTCCTAAGATTCCACTTTCACATCCCCTTAACGAGGTTTCTGATTAATGCATCAGGATTAATTATATATTCATAAAAATGTCTTAATGTGGTTTCTTCACTCACCGTAATTTTACAAGGAAATTGTTGATCTCGGGAGGCCACTGACTCGTAGCATTGTTTAAACATAATGAAACATGTTTTTTTAAGGCACAAATTTTAAAACCCTCCTTAGTTTGTTCCCCGGTTATATCATATTCTGCACCCAATTCTAGGAAATTGGAGAACGATTCTGAAAAGTATTTTCCATTGAGGATAATTAAACATTTAATGGAAATAAATTTATTTATATACAGGGTGATTCTTAGAAAGTTACCGTTGTTACTAATACTGTTTCTTTTAAACTAATGGAGGTATGAAAAAATGTTTTTGATAAGTGTATTAAGGTGAAGTGAAACGCGTCGAGGAACTTGATCGACGTCGGTAAAGGAGATTTTTCTAAATACCTACGTTGCCGACGTTTGTTTTTATACTGACAGCTGGGTCGAATTATATTAGGTATTGTACCAAATGGCATACTCCACCTGTCGTTTTCGTACGATAATTATAAAGAAATCGAAGTAAAACTCCAGAAATCCTCTGGATTTATGGTTTTTGAGGTCCTAATTGACTGCAGAGGGACTCCTGCGCCATCTGGGATTTCCATGTCAATTAAATTTTCACTCCTAGACTTCATATTACCATCGTTTTAGCGTAGAAGCGCATAAGACACTTTTGAAATATTTTTTCATATCTTTACCAGTTGAGGTGAAAATTGCATAAGTTACATTATATAAATCATCCGTTACTGTTTTCCGAGGTCCACTATCTTTTTTTTTTTTCAAGAATGGCGTCTAATTCTGTAGAAAATCATATAAATTTGTAATAATAGAAGCATCAAATAGCGCAAAGAATTACCAGGGAGTGAACATTTAAGAATTTCATGTATTCCAGGCTTATCATATTTCA
This sequence comes from Orussus abietinus, assembly GCF_000612105.2. Taxonomy (NCBI): domain Eukaryota; kingdom Metazoa; phylum Arthropoda; class Insecta; order Hymenoptera; family Orussidae; genus Orussus; species Orussus abietinus. The sequence goes on along the minus strand of NW_019394339.1, from coordinate 232,662 downwards.
CAATTTCTTGAGGAATGAATGTAGCACTTGGTGTTTTGCTTCTTCTCGCGTAACTCTTCTTAATTTTTGCTCTGCAATATTTTACTAATTTTAATACTGGGTAAGATGTCTTGTTTCCTTTTGCCTATTCATATAGTCACATTTTTAAATCCCGCGTTTTTTAAAACGCTTTCGTTTTATAAAACGCGACCAGATAGTCAAATCTTCGTTCACTTTATTTTACATTCCAGCTAATCATTTTATAAATCTCTTAGGTGTTTTATAAAACGACCAAGAACGCACAGTGGCAAAAACGACGAAAAAGTTGCTTAAATAAACAAGTTATTCAAAATTTACATGAATTTTCCCTCAGAAAAGATCACGAAACGAGTCATGCTTATGACTCCTCATTTAGAACTCACATTTACGGGACACAATGATAAATCGAAAGTACTTAAATATGGAACAAAGTTAAGTATATGCAATGTCTCAATGTTTGTCCGCATATGTGCCCATAATTATGAAAGTGGTCTAAGTCAAAATTAAAAAAAAAATGAGTTTATCAGTTATTTCACGCCATATTATTTCAAACGAAATTAATTCAATGTAATTTCGAAACAAAAAATATATGACAGACCACTTTCATAATTATATTATGGGCACATATGTCCAGCTAAATTTATTTAACGCATCGTTGATAAACAGTTGCAAGGTCCGTAGTTCATATTTGAGTCATGGCGTGACAAATTTTCCGCAAATTTTTCTTCAAATTTATTGCGCAATATGCGTACATATATTGCAGACATTTCACGCAGCAAATGTTCTGCAAGTTGTTTGTAAATCGATTCTCTCTCATCGTATGATGATGATGAATTTCAATCTGGAGTTCTTTTCTTAGATTTAACCTTTGTCTGCATACTTATGAATTATTTATAAAGACTCGGTGGAATTCTCGACTCACTCGTTCGTAATCGGTGTGACATCGATACATATGTATGACTTGAGTATTTTTATACTCTTTTCAGTTATAAACGACGATTGTGACGTCGATGCTTCGCCTTGAATTTGAGTTGGATTTGCATATTGTGATGCACGACGTGGTTGCATATTGTTTACATCCGCCTTTTGAGGCACTGATGACATTAAACTCTTGATTGCTATCAATTATTCATCAAAGATATACATGTTAATAGTTGTATTAAATTGTACGGCCCACCAAATACCCTATGTTACAGTTACATAACACTGGAATAACATGATATATATAAGGAGTGTTATTCAAAAGATACATTAATATCACATAACGTCGAATTATGAGCGTTCGGGAACATTGTTACAAACTTATAATATTAACATAACATATAACACGTTACGTAACACTTTAATAACATGATATATAACGAGTGTTGTTCAAAGATACATTAATATCATGTAACGTCGAATTATTAACGTTCGGGAACATTGTTATGAACTTATTAGCATTGCAGTTATATAATATTAACATAACATATAACATGTTACCTATATGTTATGTATACGTTACATTATCCGTTTTATAACAGGGTTATATAGCTGCGGAGGAAATAGTAATACAAATATTATATATTATGTGCATGTTACATTACATGTTACAAACGTTATGTAACGGTTATATTATTCTTACGTAACCGTATTTGGTGGGGGTATATAAAAGTTATGAAGTGAATAAAAATATTAAATGTTTAAGCTTTAAATTTCTATAGTGGGTTATAACATAAATAAATTCGGTTGCAAGTATAAACATGCCCTAATATAACCAAATTAATTACTTGAAGTCTCAATACATCGATTGAAACATCTCACCTAAATATTGTTTCTGCCTTTTCTAATCGGTTCTGAATGATTCATTTCCTATTGAATAATATAAAAATAATGTCAATACCTTTTAAGATTAATTTCCGTGCTGCTTTTTTCTCCTTTGGTTCAATCAGAACGCCACTTAATTGATATACTTGAATTACTTCAAGAACGACCGTTATGATAAGTTTGAAAATTCAAAATGGCGCCGGTCTTCCCTAAAATTGAATGGCCATATTTCAGAAATAGTAAACATGTAAATTCCGCTCTCCAATGAAGAATCAATAGATTAGTAATAGAAATANAATTAGTGTCAACATTTGGTGAGATAAAATATTGAAACATAAGTACCTACTTTTACAAAAAATAAAGCACTTACCCAGGGAATATAAATTTAAAGTATTAGTGCACGTATGTGTATTCAAAATAAAGTAATAATATATTATTATTATCGCACGAAATATTTAGAATGTTTTGATTTTTTTTAAATAAGGGTGTACGTGAAAATGTATAAAAGAATTGTTAACTTTAGTATTTCACTGTTATATTACAAACCTTTTCAAACACTTGTAGTACTTATAAAATGGTATTCCATATTTCAAATGACATTGCTAAACCAATATTGTATATATATTTATACTTTCGCAAACCTTTATGGATAAATCAAGGGTGTTTATGAGTCAAAATAATTAATTTTAATTCTTAATATCCTTGTCAAGTATCTATACAAATAATCGTAATTTGAATAGAGCTAATAATGAAGCTGGAGGTAATTAAATCTATCAAGTTCACTCATTTCACATATCATTAGCAACCTTTTATTTTTCTTATTCTAGACTGGATATTATTCTTCCAGTTATTTCAAGGTCATGGGACCGGGTAGCGATTCAACAAGTTCATTTTTTTCTCTTACATAGGTGTTTTCTTTTTTGATGATATAAATATTGCAACCATACAAAAATATAATTAAATTTTCACTAAAAGCAATCCTAGATGCATTAAATATACAATTTATTTACAGTTTCTTAAATCGATTCAAATTTTTTTCTCACATTAAAACTGTAAAATCTATTTAATAAATAGTCATTGAACAGTTATCTGTTCAATGACTCTGTCTCACTGTAACACTGTCTCATTTATTCCCTCTGCTTGTGGTTTTTGCTGTATTATTAGTTTTATTCGTCCCACTCTTCTCGTTCTTCTTTCTCGTTCGAGAAGTTTGATTTTCAATTTTAAAGGTGATGCCCTGAAATAATGGTAACATTTTTATTTAAAAAACGGCTGGAATACAAGGAGAAGTCATAAAATTAAATTTTCATGGAAATACAATATATGGCATGTGATGCAATATTTCGTGAAATATGTGATCAATATTCGTTATTTCCAAAATGTCTACGAGTAATTTGATTTGCATCTACGTTATTGCGCATACCTGTTCATCTAAAAAATCCCTTAGGCTATTAATGCTACATTTAAAGCCTTGAATTTTCATCATTGAGTGCAACGATTCTAACCCTAAAGGTGCGTACATTAGAATCATATTATAGATGACTTTATTGGCTTTAATAAATCTGCGGAAATTATTATTAATTGTCTCAGAATCTCCAAGAGTGGCTGGATCGGATTCTTCGAAATCGGCTTCTTCGGCAATAATCATGTCATCGGAACTGTCATTCAAGGTGCTGTGGAGAAATAGTAATAATGTTAATAATATTCTGCATTTTTTAAACATATTTAAGGTGAAGTGAAACCCCCCGTCAAATCAGTCAATTTGAATATGCCCCCTTTTTAAGGGAATTACACCGAACTAACTGATAATGTAGCACATGGCTCGTAAGATACAATGATTAATTAATCAATACAATGATTATAGTGAATTTGAAGCGAAACTCAAGAAATCTCCTGGATTTATGGTATTTGGTGCTGTAATTGACTGAAGAGTATCACCCTGTGCCATCTGTGATTTAAGTGTGAACTAAATTTTCTACTCGTGTTACCATCGTTATAGCATAGAAGCGCATTAGACACGTTTCAAAATCTTTATCCTGTTCCAATGCGAATTTATCGATTACCAGAGTGTTCTAAATTGTTGTACAATTGTCCTGACACCTTCGTTTCTCATATCAGAGCCTTCAACATTTGTGTATCGACCGAAATATGAGAGCTCGACGCCATTTTGGTTCCGGTCTAGGCTAACTCAATAAATTTAGTTTCGAAAATCCAAATTTTAAAAATGTTAGGACAGTTAATAGGCGATCACGAGTCATGTGTAAAACTTTCGGGATAGTTCGATCCAATACCTTAAAAAAAAAGCGTCTTATTCGAATTGACGGATTTGAGGGGAGTTTCACTTCACCTTAAGGCGATATGAAAGAGTCAACTTATATATATTTAAGAAGTCACATTGTTAGGGAAAGCATTCTCCGAATTCGGTGTACCGATTCGTTTCAAATTTGACCACGGGAATATGGAGGTCCTAAAGTAGGTCCTAAAACTCGTGAAATTTCATTTTTCATACAAAATTTATTTACTTATCATGGACTAGAAACCAACATGGCGTGGTCCAGACATGCTTTCGATGTTTTACGCCTCTTGGAGGCTTAGAAGCGAAAATGAAGAGTTTCAGGACCTAGCTCGAGCAATTTAGAATACCGTAGAAATGGAATATTACAGAGTCAGATGGGAAAATATGGAAAATACTTTCACCAACGATTGCAAGAAAATGCTGGCTTGTTCCTGGGGTAACACGTCTTTTTAGAGCAAAAATTTAGTTGCAGCTAACCGTCAGAGATGGCGACGTTGGTCCTAAGCAGTCGTTAGAATAATGAATTCACGGGATTTCGACAGTTTTTCGTCAATCTCTTCATCATTACTTTCCTGAAATTACATACGGAACGCTTTAGTTCGTATAATTCTCAACGTGGACGGTAAAAGACCAACATAAATATAAATGTTGGTAACGGGACGCGCCAGTTTGTTATCCTTGAGTATTCAAAATGGCGTTACCACCAAAAAGGGTTCAGATGAATTTTAATTTATCGGCCTCGATTAAATTTCTCAGCGCCTTTCATATCATCTTAAGACGAAAATTTGTAAGGAATTAGATTTACCTAGTTTTATCGGGGTCTTCGTATCCTTTTTTGGAATGGAACTCGTCACAGAGTGATCTTGCAGTACTTGGATTTTGACCCCTTTCTTGGGGTAAACACGCTTCTTGCATTCTACCATCCGAAGTTGAAGCAAGTGGCTGTGCTTCTTTTTCCTTAACCTTTGAATCAGGAACCCTTGGGTGGAGTTGCGCATAAATATGTTTAAGCAACTGCGTTGCATTGTGACGTTTTAAAGGCTTCACTCCATACTTGTCCAATTCTCTCTGAATGAAAAGAATAAACATGGATATTTGTTTTTAGTGGCTCGGCATCAGAATAATAATTGCGCACCTAATGGAAATCTACAAACTGGACGCACGTTTAATCAGAAATTATTAGTTCGGATGTAAATACTCGAACGGCAAGTAACAATATACCATTTACAATTTCCACGCGTGGATGCACTTTCATTTAGTAAAGCATCACTGTTAGAGAGATTTTTTTTTTTATTCACGTCGATCGACGGCCTCGGAATCATTCATACCCAGACAGCACAAATACATAGCACAGAGGTTCATAGAATATTCTTTGAAATTATTTCAATATTAATAGGATATGGACTTATGTGCTATGTACATTTTTTGAACATAGGGTGAACGTAGTTTTGGTCAGTTTTTTATATTTGAAATATATTTAACGAAATATTGTATGAACATGGAATTGATACTCCTTACACATAAGTAGCATGTCATATACATATCTGAATGATATTTTTTGCCACGCAAATAAAAATACGAAAGGTTCATGTTTCGGTACTCTATTTTTAAATAAGTGTTAACATTTGGTGAGATAAAATATTGAAACATAAGCCCCTACTTTTACAAAAAATAAAGTATTTACCCAGGGAATATAAAGTATTGGTGCACGTATGTGTATTCAAAATAAAGTAATAATATATTATTATTATCGCACGAAATATTTAGAATGTTTTGATTTTTTTTAAATAAGGGTGTACGTGAAAATGTATAAAAGAATTGTTAACTTTAGTATTTCACTGTTATATTACAAACCTTTTCAAACACTTGTAGTACTTATAAAATGGTATTCCATATTTCAAATGACATTGCTAAACCAATATTGTATATATATTTATAAAACATTAAATATTTAGAGTATATCTGGGAAACATTATCATGTGTACATAATCTAATATTGTACACTGGGAGACATCAATGCCCTCCCATCCTGCACAGGCGATGCCGTACCTGCAGGGGAGGCATTCATTGTACTTAAAATATCATTCCAATGTCGAATATACATGAGGAATATATTCCAACTTCTTTTCTATATTCTATGAATATTTTATGCTGTCTGGGTATCACCCTAAAAGAGTAATCGAAATTGTAAGCAGCTGATCGTGACTCACCTTGAGCTGAGGTGTATCCATGGCACTGTAATTTAGAGGAGGAGTGACATAATTCGTCTCGATTCTAGAATTAGGAGTAGTTTGATTACTTCCGTCTCCCCTCTGATTAAAATTCCCACAAGGTGATTCTTCTAAAACCGCGCTTTTGATTTTTTCAGGCGTCCTAGAATAACTCTTTGAAGTCCTCTGGAAATTCCCCTCCGAAGCTGACTTAACTTTGAAGCTCCTGATACTCCTTGATTTATCCTCGAAAAGATGAGAAGATTCCTTCGGATCTTTGGAAGGAATTTTCAGTCCATCGAAGCTGTCGAAGTCGTCGAGGCAAATCGCATCATCGCTGCATCTATCAAAGACTTCACATGGATCGGAATTCTTTCGTTTTCGTCCCGTAGAAATCGACGAATCCTTGTTCCTTTTTCTTGAAGAAATAGAACCTTCGACGTTTTTCTGCCACTTTTCTGAAGAAATTGCCGAATCGGATCTTCCTACCCCCTCGAGCTCTCTTCCTGAAGAAACAACCAAATCGTGCTTCTCCAAAGACTCGCAAGACTCGAAGTCATCGCTTCTGTTCAAAATAAACGGGGAATTGAAGTCCTTGCTGTGCAATTCCAATACTTCGCATGAATTCGAGTCCTTCCGTTTTTTCCTGGGGAAATTCGGCGAATCGGAAAGAGATCTCTTGATGGAATTACTCTTTCTCGTTGAAGCTTCCTCGGGATTTAATTCGATACGAATTCCACTCTCGTCTGCTGTCGAACCGTCCATTAATCGAGTAAAAGCGAAACTGGAACGGTCTCGTGGTGTGATGCTAATATCGCCTGAATTTGTGTTTTCGCGATATGCCTTTGATGTATTTGCACAATTATTTTCAGACTTTGATTTCTCATGAAACATTCGGACATCGGATGTTGTTTCTTTATCACTGTCAGAATCGTCCAAGCAAATGGAATTATCATCTTGAATTTTGGATTTTTCATTCGGCTTGTAAGTGTTTCCAGAATTGGAACAAGCTCTTAATAAGTTATCAAAATCCTTGGAATTTGCATTTTCGTAATGTATCTTTGATTTGTTTACGAAACTATTTTCAGAAGTCGATTTTATATGAAACTTTCTGACATCGGACGCGCTTTCCTTATCACTGTCGGAGTCATCAAAGGAAATGGAATCACCACGACGAGTTTTGGATTTTGTATTCAGTTTATAAGTGTTTTCAGAATTGGAAGTAGCTCTTAATTTCTTATCAAAATCTTTGGAATTTGCATTTTCATAATGTATCCTTGATTTGTTTCCGAAACTATTTTCAGAAGTCGATTTGATATGAAACTTTCTGACATCGGATGTTCTTTCTTTATCACTGTCGGAGTCATCAAAGGAAATGGAACCACCACGATGAGTTTTGGATTTTGTATTCAGTTTATAAGTGTTTCCAGAATTGGAAGCAGCTCTTAATTTCTCATCAAAATCCTTGGAATTTGCATTTTCGTAATGTATCTTTGATTTGTTTACGAAACTATTTTCAGAAGTCGATTTGATATGAAACTTTCTGACATCGGACGCGCTTTCCTTATCACTGTCGGAGTCATCAAAGGAAATGGAACCACCACGATGAGTTTTGGATTTTGTATTTAGTTTATTATCGTTATCAGAGTCGTCAAAGGAACTGGAATCATCATAGAGATTTTCCGCCTTTTCCTTCAATTTGTAAGCGTTTCCAGAATTATACCGACCTCGCATATTTTTTAAATCTTCGATACTCGCGTCTTTGCAATGCAGTCTTGACATATTTAACAAATTATTATCGGACACCGATTTGGCGTAAAATTTTCGAACATCCGTAGCTTTTCCCTTATCACTGTCGGAATTGTCTCGGAGAGTTTTCGATTTTTCATTCGCTATACGAGTGCTTCCAGAATCGGCAGGAGTTTGCGATTTTTTATCAAAATCGTAAGAATTTGCATTTTCCCGACATGCCTTTGACGTATTTGCGCAATTATCATCAGATTTTGATTTCCCACGAAGCTTTTGAACATCGGATGCTTTTTCCTTATCACTGTCGGAGTCGTTCAAGAAAACGAAGCTATCGGGATACATTTCAGATATAAAGCTCGAATCTTTTGGACGTATCTTCAATTTACTTGAAAGAATATTTTCAGACACCGATTTCAGACGTAATTTCCGAATATCGTTCGTTTCCTCTTCATCGCTCTCAGAATTCTGGGAACGTGCGGAGCCATTGTTGCAATTCGTTAATTTCTTCCCAAATTGCCGAGCATTAACATGCAATTTTTTCTTTTCATCCCTTAACTTAGGATCATTAGGCAGTATTTCCGTAGCTAATAAATTTCCTTTAAAGCCGCAAACGTTTTTGCAGATTTTTCCGGACGCATTTTCCGTATCTACGACTTTATCGATTAAATCATTCTTTTCTTTATTTTTGTAGGCTTCCGAAATGGCTGGCGATCTTTCAGGACTGGAAGATATCGAAATCGGACTCGATAAAGACACTCCGCAAATTTCTGCAAGTCTTCGCCTTTTCGACGAAACGCATTCCTGAAGAAGAAGACTGACTTCTTCATCGATGGACATTTCTTTCGCTGGAAAATTCTGCGAATCAACGAAATCTCGAGACTCGGCAATTTTATTATCTCGTTCCTTTTCATCATCCTCGATTATGTTTCCATTTATACTTACTCCTTTTTCGACAACTGTAAGTCCGGCATTTTTTTTATCGCGAAAATCAACAGTTTCCTTTGTCCAGTTTTTATTTTCCGAGCCAATATTCGTTTTATTAGGTTCAAGGTCTTTAATATCAAATGAGTTAACGCGTTTGTTAATAGTCTCCGTAGCGATCGTGTTAATTATTTCGTTATTTCTTGTTAAAGAAGATCTCAAAGCTTTTTCACTTGGCTTCATGTGCTTACGATCGAGCTCGTTTACTTTTTCATTGTTCTTAGGTTTTATATTTTTAACATTTAACATGTTATCATCAACCGTTTCAGTGTCGATGTCGATAACATCCTCATTATCATTTTTTGAACAGGAAGTGGATTCCAAAACGCTTTTGTTTGATCCAAAGTCCCTCAATCTAAATTCCTCCAATTTTTCGCTCTCCTTAGATTTTCTTTTTTTTAAATATGACGAATAAACATTGTCAACAATTTCTCTGCCGACAGTCATAATTTCTTTGCCATTTCGGGATATTAATTTTAATGGATTCTCGTTCGATTCTACGTTCCTGGGAAGAATTTCATTTGACTCTTTCTGAACATTGAAATGTTTACTTTTAACGTCATCGCCGATTGTTCTTAATTCATTTTCCAAATTTATTTCAGATTTATCACGAAACGATGTACTCTCCAAATCATGACTTAAGGGAAAATTCGAATCATTTGATACGGAGTTATCGGAATCCAACGAAATCACATTTTCCTCTCCAACTTGCTTTGTATCGTCTAACAATGTTTTTGAAGTGGTTGGATTTTTCTCATCAACAATTTCCTTGTTAAAAATCTTAAAACCCCTAAAATGGGGAATATCGATCGACGATCGTGGAGTAGAGATATCATTTTTATTCCCACTTTCTAATGCAGCCCGATATAAATAAATGCTGTTATCTTTGTGGCTTTTTTTATATCTCGAATACATGGAAATGTTTCCTTCGTCCTCCGTGAAAACGCTGGAGTCCAAGTTACTCTCATTCTCCTCGTTCGATGAATTTATTTCTTCCGAAATATCGACAACCTTATCGGTTATCGCGATTTCCCTGGAAGGACTTTTGAAATTCTTGCTCGCTTCTCGCAATAAAGACAAAGAAATCCTCGACTTATTCTTCGGGCGTTCAGGAATGAAAGAAATCGACGAACTTCCGAATTCCCTTGAAAAAGAATTATCGAGAGTACTCGATAATTCCGCTTCTACGTCTATCAATCGTTCTGGACTTTTACGAGGCTCCTTTTCTTTTTCCACATATTTTGAGGAACTTTCTGAACTGATAAGCCTTTCATTAGCATTATTTTCTGCATTTTTGTAAAGGACGTTTCGAAGCATACTCGAGGTCTTTCTTCTCATCGTTACGTTTCTCAAAATTAGGCTCTCGTTCCAGGTAAAAGAATTGATCTTATCATTTTCTTCCGGCATATCAGGAGAGTCCTTCGACTCTGTCTGAAGATCTTTTGAACCGGCGTCTTTTCCTTTGGGTGGGCAATTTTTGTATTGGCTCATCGAAAGTAATTCTTCAGTGTTTAATTCCTTTTCAAAATCCTCCCCTGAGATCTCATCGTCGTTCGCGGTATTTTGAGTAGGTCCAATTTCTGAGTTTTCGCTCGCAGATTCGTCTACTCTTTGCGACATTGACAATGAACATTTCGACACATCATCTTCCAAGTTCGTCGATAGATCTTGACTTTTCAAACGATTTGAAAAACCATCCCGTCTCATTTCTGCATTTTTGCGAACAGCCTCTTCGAAAATACTTAAGGCATCCCTCTTCTTCTTTTTCTTCGTCACAGCTTTCGAAGTTAAGCCCTCGCTTTTGAAGAATTTTTCAAAACTGTCCCTCTCGTCTACTCTTTGCGACATTGACAATGAACATTTCGACACATCATCTTCTAAATTCGTCGATAGATCTGGACTTTTCAAACGATTTGAAAAACCATCCCGTCTCATTTCTGCATTTTTCCGAACAGCCTCTTCGAAGATACTTAAAGCATCCCTCTTCTTCTTCTTCCTCGGCACAGCTTTCGAAGTTAAGCCCTCGCTTTTGAAGAATTTTTCAAAACTGTCCCTCTCGTTTCGATCCTGCGTATCCGGAGAATTTTCGGGCTTCCTTACGGCAAACTTTGAGAACACATCTTTTTCGTTGACCCCTAGGGCGAGCATTTTGGAATGATTTTGAAACAATAAATCGTACTCGTGAAGTGGGCTTTTACATTTCCTCCTGGAAAACGGCTCTTTGATGGTCAACTCGTCCTCTGAATCCGACTCTAACGAGTCCTTTGCATTTTCCTTCTGAATCCTTTCAATGAATAAACTCAGGTTACTCTTCTGCTTAATTGTCGTACATTCTTCATCAGGATTTTCATGTAATTTACTCGGTTTTAACCTGCTCTTCCGAGTACAATCTACCCTCCTTGCTGTAAATTTATCGGCTTCTATCGAATCTCTATTTTCAATGTTGTACTGACTCAAGAAGAATGAATCTCTTATGATTAAATCATCTTCGGGGTCTGCCTCTTTTGCCTTTTCGCCCTGAACTTTCTCGGTGAACAAACTCAAAATGCTTTTCTGCTTCGTTACGCACCTCGTGGCGGGATTTTCATTTAATTTGCTTGATTTTGGAGTTTCTGCTTGAGTGTTGCAATCCATACTCTCCTCCGGAAGTATATCACAGTTCGGAGTGACAATGGAATTTTCAGTTTCCTCGCTATCGAATGTTCTATAAATTTGTGTTTTAATGCTGTCAGGTATTGAAACTGTATCGCAATCATTTATGTCCATTCCCTTTTCAACTTCTCCGTCCATGTAAACGCGTCGATGCCCGACACTTTCGGGAGTTGAAATTGCACTTCGACTTTTCGAGTTTTCACCCAAAAGAAAATTTGGATTTTCTGCATTCTCCGGAGCCGCGGTCAAAATCCTGGAATTATCACCTTCGGAGATTACAGCAGGATTGAATTTTCTTGGCACATCTTCTACATCCGTTTCTTCGTCCGTGTCCAAGTTGTAGACTTCACAGTTTTCAGATGTAACAACAAAGCTGGGATCGTTTGAGATCTTCTGGTCTACTTTTTTATCCCCAACAGACTTCGACGAATCGCTTTTGTATTGGCTATTAATCTGTGAATCTTGTTGAATTAAATCCAATAGCACATTCAGATTGCTCTCGTTCTCGTCTTTCGCATTTTCGCAATCATCCTTACACGTAGTCGAGGGAAATTCTCTCGTATTATCCGAATTGTCATCTCCGGTGTCATCAAACAAATCCGGAGAAGCAACAATTCGAGTGTCATTAAATGGACATAAAAACGCATCCTTATTTCCCTTAGTGTCAAGTATTAATTCCTCATCTATGACATCAATTTCCCTCTGAGATAGTATCACTTCTTTATCAAAGTCATCATCAAAACGTGAATCCTTCGCGTCAGAGATGACGCTCTTTGCTTCATCTCCATACTGCAAAGAGATAAACTCTTTATTCGGCTCCCTGATAAGAATTTCATCTACTTCCCCATCTATGACATCAATTTCCCTCTGAGATAGTATCACTTCTTTATCAAAGTCATCATCAAGACGTGAATCCTTCGCGTCAGAGACGACGCTCTTTGCTTCATCTCCATACTGCGAAGAGATAAGCTCTTTATTCGGTTCCTTGTTAAGAATTTCATCTACTTCATTCTGAACAATGTCATTCGTGGTCTCGGGTTCAGATCGTCCAGGCTTCCGTGGGGAGCTTTTTACATTCTTATCGTTCTTATCGGACTTCACCCGATTCAAGTAATCGAAAACATCCTTGACTCTGTACTTTCTCGCCAGGCATCGAACTTCAGTCATTGCGGCTTCATCTTCAAATATGTATGAGTACTTGTCAATGGATCCACTATATACAAATTCCAGGAATGCCAAGGCTGCACAGTAATCCGTTTCCGGCCAGGAAATCCTCTCTTTCACGTGCGGAAATTTTGGATCGTCGCATGGAATGAAGTCCAGCATGATATTCGAACAGCGCACAAAAAAGACCAATTTATGCGTGAATATGTGTTGCTCATTTTTCACGTAAATTAATATGTCACTCGCTGAACTGACGTTTAAAATGTTCTTCCAATCGCATGCCAAAGACTTGATAAATGGTTCATTGATTTCAACGCTGAATTCCTGTTTACAGGTGGAAGTGGAATCGCTATGGGAATTTTTTGGAGACATCTTGTCTTCTTGCTTAATCGTAAATGCTGCTTCGGAACACGAATGTGGTGTTTCCATTTTTTTCTCCTTCTCAGAAATTTCCGCTTCCTTGACCCTGTCTTGCATCTTTGCAGGATCTACTGAAGAATTACTGGGATTCTTAGACGGTTCTGATTCACCCTGTGGAAGAAATAATAATACATATAATGGAATAAGAGTTCATTAATATCCATGATCGATTACACGGTTATTAATAATTTGTAATGGTCTTAAGGTGATATAAAAGTGTGACATATACGTACCAAAAAGTCGAAATATTTACAAAACTTTTCTACAAACTGGGTGCACCGAATTACCTGACACTTTGACACGTGATCATGGAGGCTCTAAGGAAGCTGTTCGTGAAAATTCATTTTTTGAACAAAATTTTTCATTTATCTCGGACAAGAACGAAAAAACGATTTTTTTTTTTTTAAGTGAAATTTTACGGGCAACGCATTCTTTCTTAGAGCCTCCATAATCACGTGTTAAAGTTTTAGATAATTCGGTGCACCCAGTTTGGAGAAAAAGTTTATAAATATTTTGACTTTTTGGTATGTGTATATCACACTTTCATATCACCTTAAGGTGAAGTGAAACTCGTTGAGTAATTCAGTCGACGTCGGTAAAAACGATTCGTCTAAATACCTACATTACCAACATTTGGATTTATAGTGATAGGTTATTATATTGAGTATTGTATTAAATGACATATTATGTTGTTTCCATACAATGTCAATGAAGAAATCAAAGTGAAACTCCAGAAATCCCTTAGATTCGTGATTTTTATTACTCTAATTAACTAGAGTACCGCCCTGCGCCATCTATACATTCACTGCCAACTAAATGTTCTCTCCGAGACCTCGTGTTACCTTGGTTTTAACATAGAAGCGCATAAGACACTTTTTTGCCCTTTTCCCGTTCATGTGCGAATTTCTCGATTATCAGAATGTTCTAAATTGTTGTACAATTGTCTTGACACTTTAATTTCTTATATCGGAACCTTCAATAATTGTATATTCATCGAAATATGAGAACTCGATGCCACTTTGGTTCTGATTTAGCTAAGTCAACAAAATAAAAAAAAATAAACAAATGTTGAGTGTCAAGATAATTCTTACGCGCTCACGAGTCATGTGTCAAAGTTTCACAGTTCGATCCAATACCCTTAAAAAACTGTCTTGTTCTAGTCGACTGATTTGAGGGGGGATTTCACATCAACTTATCCATTACTAAGTCTTACGGAAGGACCTAGCTGACACTGCGACAGCGGAAGGAGATTTTCAACATAAAATTCATCATGCTGCTCCGAAAGGCTGCATTTATCCCACAATTTATGTTCCTGAAATTATAGTAAAAGAAATTACAAATTCCTTTAAGATATACTAAAAGTATTTGAGATGACTAATTATCTATTAGTTAGCTTTGACATGTTCGATAAGTTGTATAATATAGTAGTTTTTACCATTTGTTGCAGTTTCTTAAGTACTTTACTCCTTGGTCTAATCAGCTCATTTTCTGCCATTCTTTGTATCGGTTCTTGAGATGTTTGCGTCATCACATCACCAGCTATGAGTATTTCAGCTATTTTCTCTGCTAAGCGTCGATCCTTTTCCTCTTGAGAAAGGATTTCCAACGCTGTCGGTTTTAACACCTTCCCTGAATTACATAAAAACGCAGAACATCATAATCGTGAACTATTTTTCCATTTTATAACTCCGAACAATATTTTTAAAAGAATTTAAAAAATGTTAATACACTTTGAACATACTCTTTTTACTTTTATTACGAGCTGGCAGTGGCACCGAAGGTACGTTAGTAGTGAATCCAAAGTTTTGCAAAGTAGCTCTACGATTTTCAATCGATCTTGACTCATCCTGGAAGGCTTTATCAGGCTTCTGCAGAGAATATTCATCTTCCAACAGCTCAGCTTCCGCTATTTGTTCCTTTTCTTCCATTTCTTGCAAAGATCTCGATAGAGCTAATGCTAATTCGAGTTCACCATCACCTTTTGGAACCTATGATAGGTATATTCATTTACTTTATATTCAATTAGTTCAATTATGTTAACTTAAGGTGATATGAAAGTGTCATATATACATACTAAAAGTCAACATATTTATAAAACTTTTCTCCAAATTAGGTGTATCGAATCATTTGAACTTTTATTACGTAAATACGGAGGCCCTAAAGAAGGTCCTGACAATCATGAAATTTCATTTTTTATACAATATTAAAAATGTTAATAGACAAAATGAAAGAAAAATAAATTTCAGTAGGGTCAGAATCTTTCTGAGGGCTTCCATGTTACTGTTGTAAAATTTCAAATGATTCCATACATCCTATTTGGATAAGTGTTATAAACAAGACTCGTTAGATAGCACTATTATATCATCTTAATAATTATGTTATAATATTGCAGAATTAAGGAAAGCGGCAAACGTACTGGTGGCTTGCGTGTCACAGTCTTTGGAGGCTGTAAAATAGGTGTAGAAGGAAGTCCTAATGCCTTCCTCTCTTCAATTTGACGCTTCTGCAGATCGATAGCATTTAATAAAGTCTTAGTAGAGATTTTATTCTTTGCTGCGCAGGTTTTCATATGTGTTGATTGAGTGGATTCTTCGTTGAAAGTCTTGAAACACAATGGACATGTATGTGCCGTTTTGGCATTGGCAGGTTTGAAGGATGACTCGATGGTAGGTTGCGCAGAATTTTTTGCAATATATTTACTTCGCCCTCGTCCCTTGTCCTTAGATGTGGATTTCACTCTTCGCTTCAATTTTTCAATGGCGAGTTTACCACTTGGCTTGTCCACTTTGGGTATTACATTTATTTTTGGAGATTTAAAATCTGCCAAACTGTCGTCCTCATTTAACGATGCATTAGTCTTACAAACTTGATTACAGGTACGCATTTTCATACTTTTCGGTTTAATAGGATTATGATTTGCTTCGGTTGCGTCTACACGATCTTCTGATTTGACTTCCATGCTATGAACAAAAATAATTTCAATTGAAACTACTTCGACATAAAGTTTGATAATCTTAAACGAACGTAAGTAGAATAGGTAGAGTTGATCTCGATTCTTGGTATACATAAACAAAATAATCTTTTTTGGATACTAAGAAAGAATGTCAAAAGCAACTTTCACACCCCAATTGAATCGATATGCCACAATTAATTTAAAATAACAAACCAGAAGTCTCTTACAGTTTGTCTTAACCAAATTTGCAAAGAATCTGAATTTTGAAAAATTCCAAACATCCAAGGAATAGTACCGTTTATTTTCACTATCGCAAATACATTAAAATACATGAATATATTTTAATGTTGTTTAACAAGACTAGTGAAAAAATGTGTTAACATACTTGGAGAATAAAGAAAGTTTTACTATTTCAAATTGTATTTTTAATGAGACTATTACACTATGTATATATATATGACAGGTTTACATCAATATCAGTGCTTATCAGTTTTACAATGTATACTCGAATGACGTACCTTGAAGCATTTTCGTTTTTATGTTTAATTACGTCTACATTTACGAGTATAGTATCGTTATCCATGATTACTGAACTGTTGAGTTGGTTGCTTTAATTGGTTTCGGCTGTCCTCCTTCTTTAAGGTAAGGTCGTACTTTATCATAAAACAAGTTTGGATTTTGAACATCCCCTGGGCCTATATCTTTTAACATCTTCTGCATTTTCTCGCCTACCAGTAAACTATAAATATGAAACATTTACTTGGATCAACCTGTTTACAAGACTACTCCATAATATTTTATATTAAATTAGCATAATGAAAGTATACGAACTAAGTATTAATAATCACACATATTTTAAATACAAGTGGAAGACTGTTTCCTCTTCTTATAATTTGAGACATATTAAATAACAAAGGAAAAACAATATAACATTACATAAGTTACGTGTAATGCGGTATCTCACATTGTTTTTGTCTAATGTAAATTAAAGATTTTAGTCGTTAGTCGACACTACACACAGAAAAAATAATGTTTAAAAAAGGAATGACTCAGAACTTAGAACACATCTTTTGCAATTTTAGTATGTATAATTGAGTTACTGTTTATTAAATCAGATCCTAATTCAATGTATGAATAAGCTTTAAAATTTGTAAATGAAGATTAGCTACTATCACGATAGGTAAACGAGAATAGGAAAACGTTAGATTAAATTATCCAACTTACTAAACACAAAATCCGCATGTTACAGCCCCGCATAGTACTGAAAGAATAATTTTATTTCCATATACACTCGCCGGTGTTCCTCCAATTCTTCGAGGTTTCCTTTTTGAAACATCGGTTGGATCTATCCACATTTTACTGTTTAACCTTGAAACCACGCAGCTATGGATGTAATAGAGGGTTCGCACGATCAGAAACTGGAAAATCTTAGGCTGATATTTCCAGTAGCGCTAGAGCAACAAGCGACGGAGCGACGAAGCTTGAATAAGAGGTTATGATTGGCTGTATAGAACAGCGGAATGGGAGACTTCCGTCGTACGTTCTCTATAGCCAACAGGGGGTCTATTACGTAAAGCAAATTGAGCGAAAATGTGAAAAATGTGTAGCTCACGGTATTACGGAACGTTTTTGGCGGTGAAAATGCGAGACCATTCATATGAACTGGTTCGGCACAAATTTTTAAGCGAAATAGTAAAGCATACAAGAAAAATAGAAAAATAAGCGCCGTGAACACCATCTTCCGCGGATTGTGACACCGAAATTCAAAATGGAAAACCTAGGTATTTTGATTTTTGGCAACAATCGTACATTATAGTATATGTAATAGTATATTTATAGTATATAGTATATATTTATACCTCAACTTTACCATTATTTCTTCTTGCTTATACATCTTCTAAAAGAAGCAGGTTACAGGAGTTTAGGGATTTAATTTTTTACTTGGTAATAACATTAAACGTGTATTGAACTTTATATTGTATTGTCATCGGTGTGCATCTACTATTCAGGCGATAGTATGAAATATAAGGAATACAAAGCATCGGTTGAAAGGAATTCCAAAATCAATGTCAATCGCAACACCCGTATATTATTACATTATAAATCTCACTTTTCTTCTTGCCAAATATGAAAATAATATAGTTAACACATTCTTAATACAGTTTATATACAATCTACTCTCACTTTACAATTGTGCCTTGATTTCGCATATCATGTCCTCTACATAAATGCTTATGTATACATATATATCTATCACAAGGATACATTAGAGAAATATGCAGCCGAATCGAGCTTAGACTTACGCTCACTGTTAAACTCTTCCACGAGCAACAATCGTACCAGAAATCAAAATTATAATTAAAATAATGTAACTTCAGGCATCCTCGGGTTAATGCACAAAATGCAAAATTACAACCAGACAGACTTTTCTTAACCCACGGAGACAGCAGGTAAATTTCCACGGAATGGGGTGAAACCATAAATTCTATTATCGATGAACAAAGCACTACTATGAAAGAACATATATAGTCAGCTATTGTAGCATTAAATGTAAATACAAGACTAACATTTATTGCAGCTCAACGTAAGTGCAATGTTACAAAGAGGTTAAGCCTTAAGGTGATGTAAAAATGACGTCAAAGAGGTCTCGTTTATGAAACTTTTCTCCAAACTGAATTTACCGAATCGTTTGAAACTTTACAATATGAATACGGAGGTTATTAGGAACCCACCAAACACACTATGTTACAGTTACATAACATTGGAATAACATGATATATAATGAGTATTATTCAAAAGATACATTAATATCATATAACGTTGAATTATTACCGTTCAGGAACATTGTTACAAACTTGTAAGCATTGCAGTTCTGTAATGTTAACATAACATATAACATATTATCGATATGTTATGTATACGTTACATTATTCATTTTATAACAGTGTTATATAGCTGAGGAGGAAATTGTAATACAAATCTTACTTAGATGTTATATATATGTTACATTACATGTTACAAACGTTGCGTAATGGTTAAGTTATTGTTACATAACTGTTCTCGGTGGGAAGGTCCTGACGTCTACAAAATTCCAATTTTTTAACAATTTGTTTGTAGATATTTAAAAAATGCTGTTTAAAAAGTGAAATTTCATGGCCTTCGTTGTAGCTTCTACATTCACGTTGTAAAGTTTGAAACAATTCGGTGGACCCAGATCGGAGGAAAGTTTCATGAACGATCGACCCCTCGGATGCCACTTTCACACCTCCTTAAAGTGTTGACTTCGCTCTACAGTAAACTGTGTTAATGATGTCTATTCGTGGATTCCCTCACTTCGATAACATCCTGTCATTAGGTAGTGCGTCCCTCCTAAGAACATGATAAAGATAGAAATCATCTGCACAGAGAAGAGATCATTTCTCGAAGCATCTACCAAGTCAAAGAAAAAAGCGGTCGTTCTCTTGAACCTTGACCCGTTAGAAATACATGAAGCATTCAAAGATACGAAGCAGTGGAGGGAAAGTGTGCTTATTGTGTGATGTGTGCATCATCGTGTGTGTATCGCTACTTAGCTTCGAGACAAACGCTCCAAATTACAGCTACACCCACGAAGTAGTATAAGGAGACAAAACGTCTATGGTCAATTCCACTGAAAGTGGCCTCCGAATCGAGACCCGTTATCTCAGATTTTTGCTAATCTAACGATGCGAGCGCTACTTGCGGAAAATAAGGGAACTCCAATCCTACGTAATCAAAACATTTCCTATCGATGCAACTGACCTGAAATGCTTTTAATTTTGCAATTAAGGTACGCAAAGTGAAACGATAATCTGCGGACGATATACAGAATGTGACGTTTTCAACGCGATAAAGACTAGCGGACCTGCTAGCAGACGATAATTTTTAATTGCAAAATTTCATCGAGGAGGCGCTCTCGACACCAGATCAGAAAAGTCTGAAGATCTTGGACCACTAAAATGGGGACAATTTTAATATATGACATTGGATCTTCTTATACTATTTCGTAGTTACACCTACGGTAACAATGCGTCAGATGTAAAATAAAAACAGGGCGAGCTCATCGCGCTTAGAAAAGACCCTCTACCTTCCTCACTTTCTCGAGGCAGATCTGTGCGAGCAGAAAAAAAATTCCACGAACCGATTCAAGATAAAAATAGCGGATAAATCAAATTACTTCGCGAACTGAATCAAAACTTTCCACCGAGTCGCGCATCAAATATGAATTCATGCGTTAAGTCGCGTAAACCTGCAAAGGGATTTGCAGGAATGTTCAAGAAGCCTCCGTACATAACACATTTTATTAAGAACCAAAATGTACAACTTTTAGGTCTTATTACAAAAATAAAGAATCCGATGGCCGGTTCCACTAACCTCGGTCAAAAAGCTAATCCTCGGTTACAACGAGTTGCCCATTCCCCCACATTTTAACGGAGGTTAACGTCCATTAACCGCCGTTTAGATTAACCTACAAACTGCACGAACATGAGGAAAACTTGGATTAGACTGAGGATATATTAACATCTTCTTATGACAAAACGGGTGGACGTTTTTGATTTTATTTACAATTTCTTCATGATCGAAGTTCGCTTGAAAATATTTTATATTAATTCTTAACCAAAGAACTTTACTTCTTGAGGCTAGTATCTGTGAAATAACTTCGTGTCTCGATAAGGGTGCATCTATCTTGTTTTCTAGTCGATGGGAGTATCAACTAATCCCGCTCTAAATAAATGTGGGGGAACATTTACGTTTTTAACCCACGATTAACTTAGATGTGAATTTTAACCTACGGTTAGGTAATCAGTGATTTAACCGAGGCTGGTGGAACCGGGCATGAATATTACATTCTTTAGTTTATGCATTGTGTATTTGTACCAATCCCCTAGCAGATTTCACGCAGGCTTAAAATCACCAGGCTAAATTTATCGCTAAAGGAAGACGCGCTAATAAAATAAACCAATGATCTTGGCTGAGTTCAGCGCCAAATGCATATGTGTGGTTAATTCCCGCATCAAGTGTGTTTCACTTAACCTGTTAACCGGATATGACGAAATATTTCGTCATACCAGGAAGACACCTTAAATGGGCATGACGACTTTTTTCTTCGCGAAAGGTGTGATAATATTACTATAAAGTCCCCATTGTGAAACAAGTTGTACAAAAGTTAATTTCCCGGTTAACGGGTTAACGCGAACTCTACCAGTGGACTCACGGGGATTTTCAACAACTCTTAACGCTTAATATTAATCTTTATTAACATTTCTCAAAAATAAGATCGTCCGTTTTGATTCGTTGACGACTTTTCTATATTCTCTAGCAGCCCTAATAGCACAATATATTTGTCTTACATTTTCCATATATTTAACGAAAATCGTACGATTTCTAAATATTCAACAGACATTTGAGATATTTGCCAAATATTTGCTTAAGAATGTTATTTTTATATTTGTATAATATTACCTCCACGTGTTTTCGCCATATTCTTCTTATAGATATACAAAACATATCTCGGTTCATTTTAATATATAAGTATTTTTTAAATATTATCTGCCGAATATGTTATTAACGTTTTAAAAATATGTGAAATCTAAATCAGACGTTTCGCTACCATAATGAAATAGCCGAACGAAAATATTGCAAACATTTGTGTTTTTTTTTAATACCAAAGTGTCCGATAACAATCGTAAGGTGGAAAATGTACTTTCATTACATGTTTATAGATTATTAAAACCAAACATGTCATTGGGATTCTCAACAAATATTTCAGATATCTTGGAATAAAATCTACGAGGCATCTTGAAAGAAGATCCGTCGATGGAGATATTTGGCAAAGATTACAGGAAAATATTGATAAATTATTCCGTGCTACTAGGGAGGTTTCGCTTGCTATAAAAAATGTGTAAAAGTCGAGGGGAACGTGCCGCATCCTTTAGCGGTTCGATTTAGTTCGATAACTCGGGAAAAGTGGCTCGCAGAGACCTAGGACTCGAGTTTCCGCAAACGGACTCCTTCCTAAGCGGTGATCTCGTCAGGATTCGGAATGGCGTTGTCGGAGTCGTCTTCCAGAGTTTCGGGGCTCTTGTCACTGGAGACAGTCGTCGTCTTCGGCGAGTCGGTTCCAGGAACGGCCTCCACATCGGAATCGGTGTCGGGTCTTACCGTTCCGTTTTGTTGTGGTTTTATGTCGATTACTCTGACTCGGATTACCGAACCATTCAGGTCGTCGCCGGTGGAGTATGTCGTCTGGTTGATCGTGACCACGTGGCCGTCGATGATCTGCAACCAAGCGTTCAACGATTACATTTAAAGTCCCATTAATTTAATAATAAATGGCCGTTAAGGTGAAGTGAAACACCCTTCAAATCAGTCGACATGAATACAACACTTTTTTTTAAGGGTATTAGACCAAACCGTCCGAAACTTTGACACATCACTCCTGATCATCTAAGAATTGTCCTGACACATTCAAAATTTGGATTTTTCAAAGAAATTTTTTTTTACTCAGCCTAGACCAGAACCAAAATGGCGTCGGGCTCTGATATTTCGATCAATATACGTATCATTCTCAACGTAGACTGTAAAAGACCAACATAAATATTAATGTCGGCAACGGGACGCGCCAGCTTATGATCCCACTTGAGTAATCAAAATGGCATTACTACCAAAAAGGGTATAGATGAATTTTAATTCATTGACCTCGATTAAACTTCTCAGCGCCTTTCGTATCATCTTAAACGGAACCAACGAAAAAGTTACACGAACTTCAATCCAATTTCAGGTAGAAATTCATAATCGGCATATGATGAGGAAAATCAATTTTACAAACAATTTGCAGACCATTCGCTGCATGAAATGTCTGCAATATATGTACGCATATTACACAATAAATTTGAAGGATAATTTTTGATAAATTTGTCACGCCATGGCTTAAATATGAGCTACAGACGCTGCAATTGTTTATCGGTAATGCGGAAGATAAATTTAGCTGGACATATGTGCCCATAATTATGAAAGTGGTCTAAGTCATATATTTTTTGTTTCGAAATTACATTGAATTAATTTCGTTTGAAATAATATGGCGTGAAATAACTGATAAACTCATTTTTTTTTTTTAATTTTGACTTAGACCACTTTCATAATTATGGGCACATATGCGGACAAACATTGAGACATTGCATGTACTTAACTTTGTTTCATATTTAAGTATTTTTCGTTGGTTATTGTGTATTGTAGGACTGAGTACCAAATGAGGACTCATTTCATGATCTTTTATGAGGCAAAGTTCATGCAAATTTTGCATTGCTTTCTCTATCTGGGATTTTTTACCGCCTGAGGAAAAATACTTGTTGAAGTTGTTACGAAATTGTAAATCTCTATCAGAACATTTCCTTGATCGATAAATGGTTTCTCCGGGGCGGATACACGTTCACCAAGATATCAGACAATTCCGCGGACTGATTTCGAAAAATCGCGGGAAACCAATTTCGCCGATAAAATCGCGCAACAAATGATTACTTTCGAGCCTCCTTCCGATCCCTCTAAAGCTACCTTTTCACTTGCTGAATTGCAGCAAAACGTCCTGATTGGCTTGCAATTCTTTCCGTGTCGTCCATGATAGCTATCTGTCTATATTCAATCAATCGATTCGGTTCGTTGCATGTAATTTTGCAGTAATGCAGCAATTGTAAAGGTACCTCAAGTCATGGCCTAAGGATGTACGAAGCACACATATAACCCTAGTACCAGAAAATATTTCTAATATATTACAAAGTATAGATTTTCGCTGATCTAATGATGCTAGCGCCACTTGCGGAAAATGAGGGAACTCCACTCCTATACATCCAAAACATTTCCCACCGACGTAAATGATCTAAAATGCTTTTAATTTTGTAATTAAGATACGCTAAGTGAAACGATAACCCGCAGATGATATACAGAATGTTTTTAACGCGATAAAGACTACCGGAACGCTAGCAGACGATAATTTTTAATTACAAAATGTCATCGAGGCGCTAGAGCGGAAAAAATTTCAAGATTCGGACCCCTAAAGTGGGAACGATTTCAACAGATGGCGTTGTATCTCCTTAAGTTACTTCGTGATTTGCAGGCTCCGTATATCTTGCGTTCATGTAGCAAATGCGCACCATCTGTGTGAGTGAATCTAAAAGTCGCTTGCTTAGAACGTGACTCGGTAATAAAGCTCGTTAGGCCGTAAAGAGCCTCGCCCACGCGAGAAACGATTTCAGGATATGATTGCGAGTGTACCGACCTTGGTAGTCGATGTGGTGTTTGCACCTTCGGGAAGTTCACCAGGAGTACCGATGAAGCCTCCATGCGGAACCTTCGACAGCATATCAGCCATCTGTGCGCGGAGTCTCAGCAAGGCCTCTAAAAATATTAACAATATTCTTCGTGAGATATACGATGCAACAAAAGATATTAAATGGAAGACCGAAACGAAATACCATTAGGGTGAAGGGAAACACGTCGAGGAACTTGATCGACGTCGGTAAAAAAGGTTTTTCTACATACCTACGTTGCCGACGTGCGTATTTATACTGACAGCTGTGTCGAGTTACATTATTGTACTAAATGGCATACTATACATGTCATTTTCCTACATTAATTATAAAGAAATCAAAGTAAAACTCCAGAAATCCCGTGGATTCGTAGTTTCTGATGCCCTAATTGATTGCATAGGGACCCCCTGCGCCATCTGTGATTTCCGTGTCAACTAAATTTTCACTCCGAGACCTCGTATTCTCATCGTTTTAGCATATCAGCGCATAAGACACTTTTTTTTACCTTTATCCCGTTCAAAAGTGAGTTTATCGATTACGAGAGTGTTCTAAAGGATCGTACAATTGTCGTGACATTTTCGTTTCTTATATTAAGGCCTTCAATAAGTGTATATTGATCGAAATATGAGAGCTTGATGCTATTTTGGTTCTAATAGTAACAAGAGGTCTTGGAGAGAAAATTTAGTTGACACTAAAATCACAGATGGCGCAGGGTGGCACTCTGCACTCAATTACGACATAAAAACCCATGAATCCAGGAGATTTCTGGAATTTTATTTGGATTTATGGAATTTTACTTGAATTTCTTTATCATTACTGTACGAAAACGATATGTGGAGGACGCCATTTAGTACAACACCCAAATAATTCGACACGGCAGTCGAAATAAATACGAAGGTCGACAATGTAGGTATTTAGACGAGTCTTTTTTACCGACGTCGATAAAATTTCTCGACGCGCTTCACTTCACCTTAGGGCGATATTTCAAAAACATTGTTGTACAAAATTTCGTCACAGTATCTCTACAGTACAGATACTTGCATGTTGCCAATGTACTAAGCGGATACCTTCCTTACAACCAATTAAAATTATATGACATGTGTACCTACTGCACGATTTTTATCTTAATAAGTTCGCCGAAGGTTGCTTTATTATCGTAATAGTAATAGTTAAGGAACTGACTAAAATATCCTAGTCGCTCGTAACGAAGGTGTTTGCTCAATATGTGGCAAAGTGCAAGTGACGTTACAATGTATCCAAAAGGAAGAAGCAAATGACAAGCGTAGTCCTGAAGCTTTCTGAAAATGAAATTCAATCACTGATCTATATACTAACTGGATAGCTAATAAGTGATATCCTGCAAAATGGCGGGACGTTCCGAAGCGACGAGAGCCCTCTGGTCATGGACACATCAACTAATATCGTACTATTTGCGCATGCGTTAAAACAACGCATCATTCAACCGTGGATAAGATAAGAGGGGTCAAATTAATTTACGGGAAAAAAATAATAACCATTGTTATTAAAATGCTAACGAGAAAAAAGATAATCATTTTGTTTTAGTCGAAGCTTTCTTCCGATATGTCCTCCGCATCATTTTATCCGTAAATGAAATAAACGTCTCTTCTGTCCGTTATACCTTAAACATTTATCTTCGCGACCTGACGGTTCAACATTTGTCATTGCCGCAATTGCCGGATTGACGGCTAAAAACTTTTGCGCATGCGCCCCAGTTACTTATTTAGTACCGCTGCCCGGGTGTAGAGGCGCTGGGGTGCCTTGAATTCGTGGAAGTCCTCTCCGTATAAAACAAATAGGTATTAGCTATCCAGTTAGTATACAGATCGGTGAATTGCATGCAAATGAGTTAGAAAGACAAGGGCAGGGGTAATTACCTTGCATGCCGCTGAAGAAATCAAGGAAGGAAGGCGGCCTGAACGAGTTGAAGAAGTAGGGGAATTCCTCCGAGTCATCTTCCAATCCAGACCCCAAAGATCCTTCGGGTAAGACAAGGAGCGTGTCGACATTTTTTCCTACGTTGTCTCCGTACAATTGGCCTTGGGCTGAAAATTCAGTTAAATTTCTATATTCATTATTTCACTTCACTTCTATTTCTATATAATTACTGTACGTAAACGATAAATGGAGTACGCCATTTTGTACAATACCGAATATAATTCCACCCTGCCGTTAATATAAATGCCAACGTCGGCAACGTAGGTAATTAGAAGAATCTTTTTTACCGACGTCAATCAAATTTCTCAGCGTGTTTCGCTTCACCTTAATTACATAAAATTCAATCGAATAAACTGCAGTTTTTAACATTAAAAATGAGGGAGGTTATCTAATTAATTCCGCACATACTTTTTTGCGTATATCTCGAAAGTTTGATCGTTAATCCGAGTTTTGCATGGAATTTTTATTCGCAGTAGTTTAAGGTCGTAAATAATCGCGCGTGTATGTGCGTGTGTGTGTGTCTATTATGCGACGACAAAAGAGTGGCGGATGACTCGAATTAGAGCTAAAGTGTACAAGAGGGGAACTACGATTCGATTGGTCAACCCTAGATCTGCCTTTACGAAGAGAATTATTTACGACGTATTTTCAGGATAAAATTCAGCTGAACTAGAAAAATCTGTCGCTTGAGATATTTAGCAATATTATCTGCCGAATACATTATAAACGTTTTAAAAATATTTAAAATCAAAATTACACGTCCCGTAATGAAATAGCGGAACGAAAATATTAGGAAAATTTCTCCTGTTTTTTGATACCAAATGAAGTGTCCAATAATAGTCGTGAAGTAAAAAATGTATTTTTATTNCTTGAGATATTTAGCAAAGATTATAAAGAAATATTTATAAATTATTCTATGCTACTAGGGTCACCGTTAGTAGCGAAAGGGAGTTATTTCTGCCCATCGTTCCATCAATCTCGCGATATCGACGCGTACGTCCCACTCGGTCTCCAATTAATCGACAGCGCGATGAGTTAACCGCCATCTTCGCTCCTGCGCAGTCCGGCTGCGCAGGCGGAGGCCACGTTACTCGCGCAAAAAAAGGAACCGCTCTTTGACCCTATGCAACAAGTTGCATTCAATTTCAGATAACAGCCAATAGATGGCTATTATTATGCACATATTCAACAATAGCCGGGTCCCGAGAATAGAGTGACAAGAACGTCTATCGTTGACTCGACGTCGACTCTTTCCCGCGAATGACGTCACTCCTTCCACGAACGATGCACTCACGAAGTGGACTCATGCGTCGCCTGGTTGGGTAAGTAAAATATCGTAGGTCGTTTTCGTAGTCCTTTACGGTCAATTACTAGGTATTTCATACCTCACGTAAATTACATAAACATGGGATCTTATATTTCCGCAGTTCGTATTCCCGATACGCTTGAAATTCAACATTTTCCATGGAATGTATGGAAAACTGGAACTGGCATAGGTCTTTTTAAAGGGTGCACTCAGAGGAGAAAAGCGGTTACCGATGAGTTGGGAACATGTTGGGATTTTCTGCTGAAAATGGCAATCAGAATGGTCCGATCAGTAAACATGTCGAGTAAACGTACCCATTCAGAAGATGAGCGCTAACCGATCACTCAACAGTTGTCTCCCCTGAATGCACCCGATGGTTTGCTTCTACTTGCCATTATTCTTTATTCCTTTCTTTTCTCGACTCAAATGTTTATTCGCAAGTGATGTATACTTTGACCACTTTGAAAATGTGAGGTTACGGTATCGCCATATTTCTCGTGGTATTTTACTTGAATTACTCAAGGGAAGTATTTTACGTAAAATACGTGTCACCGCATTACCATGTGCGTATACTTTATTATGCATTTACGTTCGAGCGGAACGGGAAGTCGACGGGAAAGAGAAAGAGTACATCATCCGTGTCGGTATTTGTCTATTGAGCGTGTAAGTGTACGTTTCACTGATCCATATACTAACCGGATTGCCGATATCCTACAAAATGGCGGGACGAAAGCCCTCTGGTCATGGGCACATAAACTAGTATCGTAGTATTTGCGCATGCGTCCAAACAACGCGTCATTCAACCGTGGATAGGACAAGAGGGGTCAAATTAATTGACTGGAAAAAAACAATTCCCATTTTTATAAAAATACATACAAGTAAAAAAGATAACCATTTTGTTTTAGTCGAAGCTTTCTTCCGATATGCCCTCCGCACCATTTGACCCTTAAATTATGTCTTTTCTGTCCTTTATACCGAAGGAAATAATTCAAAGGGACAAGACGTGATTATTGTTTAGAATACGCCTAAACAACTGATACGGTTAGACCAAGACGGTCTCTACGAACAGTGGATAGAAACGGCACTTGGTCGAGAATCATAGAAGCGAACAGTTGGACCCATTTCTATACGTCTCCGTGAGGCTTACGCGTATCATTTTTAACAATAAGTCAATTAATAATCTGTGAATTTGCGAAAACATAGACTTGTCAAGAATAGATTCGCCTCGCTAATTTCGCCTTAAACATTCGTCATTGCCGCAATTAACGGATTGACGGTCCAAAACTTGCGCATGCGCCCCCGTTACTTGTTTAGTACCGCTGCCCGGGTGTGGAGGCGCTGGAGTGCTTTGAATTCGTCAAAGTCCTCTCCGTATAGAACAAATAGGTATCAGCTTTCCAGTTAGTATACAGATCAGGGGTATTTGTCTATTGAGCGTGTATGTTACGTGCAAATCATGCGCGAGCGAACTGTCCGTATACGAAAGCAATGAGTCACTCAAGGTCCGCCGACAAAGGCTGAGTTTATTACCGAGGAAGTCTACAAACGACCGAGTGCACTCTCGAAAATTCGCGAAGGAGCTTGCGTAATTTTTTATCGCGTGTTTCTCGTTTCCTCCGTTCTCGAGGCTTCTTTGCGGGGTCGAAGATGCTATCCCGTTGCCGCGCGTAATTTCCCGACAGAATTTGCTCCTTGAAATTGTCTAAGGTTAATCTCAAGAATAGTTTTAATTATTGATACGCAAATGTGAAGGAAGTATTTCGAAGAGGCAAGGCAAAATGATCGGAGGTCCATGGGCGGACCTATTCCCAGAATCATGGGCGAGGAAAGGCGAGCATGTTTAACCCTTTGCGGTCGCATTTTCCCAAGATCAAGAGAATTTTGGTGGCTGAGAGTAGACATACGACCGCAAAGGCTTAGAAGATATGAGCATTGCCTAAACAATTGATACGGCTGGACCAAGACGGTCCCTCCGAACAGTGGACGGAACGGCACTTGGTCGAGGATCGCAGAACGGAACGCACGAGTCTATTCTATATACGTCTTCTTGAACAATAAGTTTATAACTATACCTGTGAATCTACGGAAAATATAGACTTGTCAATAGTAGATTTGCCTTCGGTAATTTCACCTCCTACAAATGTCTACACCAGAGGAATTGTTCATTGATTTAAAGAAAAAAAGAAAAGTATAACTGGTCTATATATGTGTACGTTTGGGATGTAATCTTCCCACCGGTGATAATATTGATGGGCCTCACATGGGAACCCAAACGGAAACTTATCGAAGCATATTCTACACGAAAACGGGAAGGAAATATTCACAAGGAGACAAAGGCAAAACGATTGGAGGTCCATGGGTGGTCCTATTCCAGGGATGGCGGGCGAGAAGACGCGATGATTGTTTAAAAGACGTGACCATTGCCTAAGCAAGTGATACGGCTAAACCTAGACTGTCCCTAGGAACAGTGAACAGGAACGGCACTTGATCGAGAACCACAGAAGCGAACAGTTGGCTCTTATTCGGGATATTCTAGTTTCGAGGCATACCCGTGAAGGAAATAATTCAAAGGAACAAAGGCAAAATGATCGGAGGTCATTCCAGGGATCACGAGCGAGAAGACGTGATCATTGCCTAAACAACTGATACGGCTAAACCAAGACTGTCTCTAGGAACAGTGGACAGGAACGGCACGTGATCGAGAACCATAGAAGCAAACAGTTGAACCCATTCCGATACGTTTCCTTGAGGCTTCCGCATACAATTTTAAACAATAAGTCAATTAATTATCTGCGAATCTACGGAAAATATAGACTCGTTAACAGTGACTTGATGTGTAATTTTTCCATTTTACGTTTCTTAACGTAAAACTTCAGTTGTGAATGAAGGAAATATTTCGAAGAGGCAAGGCAAAATGATCGGAGGTCCATGGGCAGACCTATTCCCAGAATCATGGGCGAGGAAAGGCGAGCATGTTTAGAAGATATGAGCATTACCTAAACAATTGGTACGGCCGGACCAAGACAGTCCCTCCGAACAGTGGACGGGACGGCACTTGGTCGAGAATCATAGAAGGGAACAGTTGGACCAATTTCTATACGTCTCCTTGAGGCTTACATATCCAATTTTTAACAATTAATAATCTGTGAATCTACGAAAATATAGACTTGTCAATAGTAGATCCGCCTTCGTTAATTTCACCTCCTACATGTAGTGTGTAAAAATGCTTAGAAATTTCCATCCATGGGAACCATCCAGGGTGGACGATTTCAGTACATAGCGTCGTATTTCCTTATACTACTTCGTGATCCATCCGTCTCCGAGATAGGAGCAAAGTTTGGGTCAAAAGGGCAGGCCGAAGGAGACGCTCCTTAAAATGGAGAGAAAAAGTGAACTGGATGTCGTCGCGGCATTAGTCATCACCCGGAGAGCCCTTTACGAGCGATTTCGTGAACCCGACCAAGTGCCCCTCGGGCCATTTTTTCGCCTCCTTTCACTTTCGAACTCTAAAACGTTTACCGAGGCCGGTAATGCCGGCGTTGCGACACTTGCATCAAAGCCACGCCCGGTCAGCCGACGAGCCAATTATTAATTGATTCCAATGCCACAGATAATTCCCGAGAAACACGCGAGAGCTAATCATGCATCCGTCCATTCTCGCCTAGCCATTTTTTCTTCGGAGTACAAGATCGGGTTTTGATTGTCCAATTGCAAGTTAAGAGCAAACGGGCTAGTGTAAGAGGTATTTAAAGTACATGGGTCTACCATTGACAATTTTCCTGTATTTCGTACTTCTCGCAGCCTGGGATGGTGGCTTATTGTAAGACAAATATGCGTGTACACCTAAAAATTTGAGTAGTTCGAATAGGAACGAACTGTTCGATTCTGGGGTCCAAGACCGAATGTCCTTTCTGTCCACTGTTCATAGGGACAGTCTTGGTCTAACCGTATCAGTTGTTTAGACAATGATCGTGTCTTCTAAACAATGCTCACGTCTTCTCGCCCGCGATCCCTGGAATGACCTCCGATCATTTTTGCCTCATTGTAAGACAAATATGCGTGTACACCTAAAAATTTGAGTATTTCGAATAGGAACGAACTGTTCGATTCTGGGGTCCAAGACCGAATGTCCATTCTGTTCACTGTTCATAGGGACAGTCTTGGTCTAGCCGTATCAGTTGTTTAGACAATGATCATGTCTTCTAAACAATGCTCACGTCTTCTCGCCCGCGATCCCTGGAATGACCTCCGATCATTTTTGCCTCATTGTAAGACAAATATGCGTGTACGCCTCAAAACTAGAGTATTTCGAATAGGAACGAACTGTTCAATTCTGGGGTCCAAGACCGAATGTCCTTTCTGTCCACTGTTCATAGGGACAGTCTTGGTCTAGCCGTATCAGTTGTTTAGACAATGATCATGTCTTCTAAACAATGCTCACGTTTTCTCGCCCGCGATCCCTGGAATGACCTCGAATCATTTTTGCCTTTGTCCCTTTGAATTATTTCCTTCGCTGGTACAATATTTTTTTTTTAAGGCGACGTGAAAGTGGCATCGAAGAGGTTTCGTTTATAAAACTCTTCTCCCAACTCGATTTACCGAATAGTTTGAAACTTTACAACGTGAATGGGGAAACTATAAGGAAGGTCCTGAAACTCATGATATTTCAGTTCTTTTCAAATTTGTTTATAGGTATTTTAAAAATAGTTTATAATGAAATTTTGCGAGTTTCAGGACCTACCTTAGGGTCTCCATATTCACGTTTTAAAGTATGAAACGATTTGAGACCCCCAGTTCTATGAAAAGTTTTATGAACGATTGAGCTTTCGGATGCCACTTTCACATCCCCTTAAGCTCAACGAGGGACGATATCGGTGATCGACATTTTGTCCACATCCGGATAGAAATTCATGATCTTCGCATGATGAGGAAAATCGATTTACAAAGAATTTGCAGACCATTTGCTGCATCAAATGTCTGCAATATGTGTACGCAAATGACTTGAACGTAAATATAAATATTGGTAACGGGACGCGCCAGTTTGGTATCGCGTGAGTATTCAAAATGGCGTTACCGCCAAAAAGGGTATAGATGAATTTGACTTTACCGACGTCGATTGAATTTCTCAGTGCCTTTCATATCATCTTAATCCGTGAACGTGTCCGTGGTCCAGATATTTTCGATTAACCCAGTAAGCTGCTCATAAAGCAGTCGCTCTAAATTACGAAGGACATAACTCTCTGTAAACATTTCGATCTGCTTGCTGCATTTGCTGCTCGATCAAGCAACATTAACATGTCAAGTAACATGTTAATGTGGGAGACCACATGGAAATAAATATATGTCTCAAAAATATATGTGAAAAAATATTTTGCTATGTAAAAGATATATACGAAAATACAGAACTTTTGGCTGTAAAATATATATAGTTAATGTGGGAGGCCACATGGAAATAAATATATGTGAAAAAATATTTTGGTATGTAAAAGATATGTACGGAAATAGAGAAATTTTGGCTATAAGATATATCCGAGAATACATTTCCAGTTTGCAAACATTTACAAATGTTTTCCTTCGATGTATACATGAGACGCAGAATCCTTGCAAATTGTAAGATGTGGAGATAGCGAATAAAATGCTCGCCACGGTGATTAATTATGCAAATCCCGTTTCCAAGGACGAACGCAAATTTATACAATCCGTAAAATGATACGTTGCGGATAGAATTACGGAACTCGGCGAAATTATGAAAACGTAATGCAAACATAACAGAAGAACAGAATGTAAAAGCATAATGCAGTTGTTCTAATCATTTTAATACGCACAAAATAAATATGTACCTCTTTCATTCCCAAAATACTAAGATGTAGAATTACTTCCAAAGTTAAACACAAATGAAAAATGGATTATGTTATTTTTTGTTAGGAACCTCACTTCACATTATCATAATTTAAATGGACGCGACAGACGATATGGGATAAATTTCTTTCAGATTTTTTTCATAGACTGCTCATAATTACGGGCACATACGAGAAATAAAAAAGAAGGTTACAAAAATGATCTTGGGCTTTGAGCTAATAATCAAAGCATCAGCTACTATCAATCATCAGTCGTTAGTGTACTCCACTGTAATTTGTAATGCAACCATTTGTATGCAAAGTGGTAGAAACAGGATCCACTCATCGCGGAGGAATTTGTTTTCCTGTCGTATGAATAACAGAAGTCCTGCATTTATGCCGACTGTTTTTTAAACAGTTGAGCAAACTATAGAAGTACACGTAAGCCCTCTATAAGTTGAACAGTCTTTCGAAGAATGTTATCAATACTAATATTATATAAAGACGCAAATTTGTATGCTTGTAAATTCCCAGTAATCTTTTAAATCTACTGGACCTATTTTTATTAAAATTTTACAAATATGCTCCTTACGCCTTTGCAAGGGCCATATTGTTTTAAGACTGTCACATTAGGAGGTTTATTGACAAACAAAAATGATTATTCATTCCATTATTTTCGTCGTCGTACGTGTAGTTTTATGTTGCCTTATTAACACATGGAGAAAAAGATTACATGAATTATATTCCTACCCTCTGATAAGAAGATATCGAACATAGTATATATCCAAAGGTACTAACCGAAAAAAAATCTTGCTATAAAACATTGTTTAATAAGGATTTCTGGAGTTTTACTTTATAACTATTGGACAGATATAATATATCGAGTGTGCCATTTAGTACAATATCCAATATAATTCGAAAAAGCTGTCAATACAAATACGAATATCGATAACGCAGTTGTTTAGAAAAAATCTTTTTTACCGACTAATATCAGGATGTGTTTCACTTAGCCTTAAGTTAAAATAATTTTTTATGAAAACTCAACTTTTGAAAGCGTCAGGATATTCCTTAGGTGCTCACAAAACACGTGCTGTACATTTAGTCAAGTGGAAAACCATAAAAAAAAAGTGTTTGCACGGAGGCAGGAGCGCAATTTCTAATTCGCGTTATAGAAATACAGTGTTACTGTATTTTGCAGCGATAGGTCGTTATGCAGATTCTCATGTTGGCGATCTCACGCCAACGTTCTCATGCTGACGTTGGTCCAGACAGAGCTTCTTCGCAAGAACGATAAAGTGGTCATCGTCTCCTTTTCATTCCCGGACATTATACGATAAACTTGTACGATTTCTAGTAGCACAAAATATTTCTCCTATATTTTCTATATATTTAACGAATATCGTACATTTTGTAAATATTTACCAGACATTTGAAATANAGTAAGAAGTGTATTTTTATTACATGTTCATGAATTAAAAAATATAATTTCTATATATGTTTATAAATTATTGGAACTAAATATGTCATTGAGATTTTCAACAAATATTTCAGATATGTTCGAATGAAATCCACAAGAAATCTTAAAAAATCTATCGCTTGAGATATTCAACAAAGATTACAAACAAATATTTAGAAATTATTCTATGCTACTAGGGATAATGGGTGTACGGGTTTTGCAACCCTTGTAGCGCAAAATGTTTCTCTCATATTTTTTACATATTTAACGAATATCGTACATTTTGTAAATCAGCAGACACTTGAAATATTTGCAAAATATCCACTTTAGAATATTATTCTTACAATATTTGTATAATATTAGCTCCACGGGTTTCCGTAATATTTTTCTCATAGATGCATAAACATTTCGTTTTAATTCGATACAGGTATTTTTTAAATATTATCTGAATACATTATAAACGTTTTAAAAATATTTAAAATCAAAATCCCACCTTTTACTCCCGTAATGAAATAGCGGAACGGAAATATTGCAAAAATTCCTCGTGTTTTTTTATATCAAATGAAGTGGGCCGATAATAACAGTAAAGTAAAAAATATATCTTTATTATATGTTCATAAATTAAAAGATATAATTTCTATACATGTATCTAAATTATTAAATCTGAATATGTCATTGAGATTTTCAACAAATATTTCGGATATCCTCGAATGAAAACTACAAGACGTCTTAAGAAAAAAAACTGTCGCTCGAGTTATTTAGCAAAGATTGCAAAGAAATATATAGAAATCATTCCATGCTCCTAGGGTAAATAAAGGTGTGGACGAATAAGTATTTCCTGTACCGAAGTAAAAATAATCCCTCCGAGAACGGAGTAAGGTAACAAAAGGATTTTCTCGCCTCGGTCAAACATTACCGGGTCGCAATAAATTGCAACACCGTTCCTTATCAAAGGGGTATTATTTACCCGGCTGTACCGACTGTGTACACGCAATTGCACAAAGAGACGAGAGTACAGGAAAGACGTGGTAAATCAACGTGGACGTTTGTTTTCCTGCCACCGGTAACGGGAAAACGAGCGACCTGGCATTACTGCATTTCCTTTTTCTTTTCTTTCCCCATTTACAGGACTCTCATTACACGGATAACGGCATACATAATGCAGTTACCGCGTCCTCTGGGGAACAGGCCGTGGAAAAAGTGGAAAAAATTCTAAACGTTGATATTACGTGCAATTAAGAGCCGGGACGTTTAACGAGGAGATTTAAAAGCTTGCTTTAGGAAAAACGGTAATCTCACCATGATTACGGTAAGCCCGATAAATTACAGCAAATTTCATTTCATTCGAGCAAATTCCAAATTATTTTCCTAGGACCTAACGAAATTCTCGTCATCTTACCGAATGGTACTTTAAAGAAAAACATTTATTCTAAAAAAGATCGTGAAATGAATTATTTCATTAAGGGGATGTCAAAGGGGTCTCGTTTATGAAACCTTCCTCCGAAATGAGTGTACCGATTACTTTCAAACTTGACAATGTCAATATGGAGGCTATAAGGAATGCCTATGGAATTTCAATTTTTTAAAAATTTGTTTATTGATATTTTTGAAATTTTTTATAAAAACCATGTTCACGGTATAAATTTTGTAACGATTCGATAACAGTTTACAGAAGATTTTCATGAACGAATGAGCTTTCGGCTACTTTCATATTCCCTTAACAGCTAACGCCGGTATCGGATAGAAATTCCGTACAAAATTGCAGTTAACTATTTAATTGTTTAAAACAAGAAATAAATTGCATGCCTTTGGACATTTTCAATGCCAAACATGAACGAAGTTATATCGGAAAATAGTTCGCCAACATTTAATCTCCTTGAATTTGTAATATATTATATATCATTTAATAAACTCCCGGGTAATATGGTGCTGACATATTGACGTATTTTCGAAGTGTGTGTACTAAACGGCATACTCTATTTATCGTTTCTGCACAATAATTATAAAGAAATCGTAGTAAATCTCCAGAAATCCCCTGGATTCATGATTTTTTTATGTCCTAATTGACTGTAGAGTGCCACCCTGCGCCATCTGTGATTTTAGTGTCAATTAAATTTCCTCTCTGAGACCTCGTGTTACCATCGTTTTAGCACAGAAGCTCATAAGACACTTTTTTGCCATTATTCCGTTCAAATGCGAGTTTATCGATGACCAGAGTGAATTTAGAAAAATTGTACAATTGTTCTGACCCATTCGTTTCCCATGTCAGAGCCTTCAATAAGTGTATATCGATCGAAATATGAGAGCTCGACGCCATTTTGGTTCTGGTCTAGGCTAAGTCAAACATTTTATTTTGAAAATCAATATTATTCGAATCGAGGGATTTAATGGGGGTTTCACTTCACCTTAATAAAGCTTAAGTTTATATAAATTGAGAGAAAAAGGAGTAAATAAATTATATATAGTGAGTCATACACATAGAATGACAATCTCCGGAGAGCTTCAACGAATCCCTATAATGTCTGATTTCCTCGACGTATAAGGTTACATCCTCAGAAACGAAGCCACCAATCTGCGGCAATTATTAATTCTCGACAAACCACTGTGCACATTAATAGTACGGACCCTGTATCCAGCGAAGGACACTCTACCATTAATTACACTTTGGAAGAACTCCTAAGAGATTATGCGATACCAAATGAAGAAAGATTAACCGTGTCGCGCCATTGTTCGACTTGACGACAATCCCTTTGTAATATCTCCGCGTGTTTTTTATAAGGCTCGGAAATTAAAATGTCCCCAGTGGCTCTTATTATTTTCATTGGCTGTCTCATATTGCACTTCCTTTGCGTGAAAAAAAAATAATAAAAAAATAAAACAAGGATGTTAGACTTCCCTATCAAGAAAATTAAAAGATATTTCATCCGATTTTTGCAATTCCCTCTAAACTGTATTTTTCATCGCCAATATTTTTCTGCAGAGCCATTTCCTACTTAAAGGCAATCGGATGGATACGGGACATTTTCTTGTAAATACAGGAACAAAAAAATTTGGTTTATTGAACAAAATCTTTTGATGGACTGCATTTAGTTAAATTTAGAAAACGCTTTGGTTGTACGAACCGGATTTTAATTCACATGAACAAATTCGTCTACTTTAAACGATTAAAGTGCGTCAGTTAAATCGTTTTAATGGTTTTAAAAAATATCTTTGTCAATAAACCAAATATTTTGGTTAAACATACCAAATTACGTTAATATTCGGCGTGACCTACCATAATATTCGATATTTCACTGAAAGTTACAAAACCAAATAATTGTAATAACAGAAATATGCAAGAAAAAATATGAAATATTTACAATAAGTTCACGAAGCACAGCTTAAGCCCCACTGGTCTGACAGGCGATATTTATTTATTTACCACTGAAGTAAAATAATACTAAAGAAAAAGAAAAAAAATAGCAGATATTCATTAAATTCATAAAATAATTTCTTCGTCTCCCTTTTTGCAGGATCATTTCATTTTGAATTCCAATGAAGAGGTATTAAGGTACTCCACCTTAAATGGTTAATTGCATTTAACTTAAGTCGAACCCATCCTTCCTTGCAAATTTCGTTACGTAATCGTGGGAACTAAACTTTACGTAAATTCTAGCGTAACCCGAGGTATTCACTGTACAAACCGACATGTGCTCGATCATACGTCAAACCGTGTCAAGGTAAAGAGAGACAACCGGTAATAAACTTTTTCTCCTTCAGTTCTGCGGTTTTTAAACCACGTAGATCCTCCACGACATCCATTTTTTATACCCGCTCGAAAAAAAGGAACTGGAAATCCTGCGCCATCACTCGAGGCATCTCATTTTATTAACGCACAAACAGCTCCTTTCTCGCAAAATATTTTCTTCGGCCAGATTAAGTATATTTTTACCAGTCCAAATTATTCAACGGGGTATTTTATTGCTTTTAAGGCGATGTGAAGGTCGCATCAAAGAGGTCTTGTTCATGAAACTTTTCTCTGTACCGGTTTCAAAGTTTACATTGTCAATATGGTGGCCACAATTAAAGTCCTGGCGCCCGTAAAATGTCAATTATTTAAAAACGTTTATAGATATTTTCTAAACTTTTATATAAAAAAAAAACTAAATTTCATGAAGGTCGAGACCTTCCTTATACCCTCCATGTTCGCGTTGTAAAGTTTGAAACGATTCGATACGCCCAGTTTCGAAAAAAGCTTCATGAACTAGTGGATATGAATAAGAATGCACAAATATGTATCATGTCATTCGATCTTTTTGTTACGCAAAAATATGATGACTCTCAGAACGCATGATGTGCTCGGAACTTGCCTTCATGTACGTGTTCTGATTGCAAAATTTTATTACGCTAATTTTTCTATTAATCGTTATATAAGTTCTCCAACATATAGATTCATTTTATCGAATATTTAGTACGGTTCAATGAAGTCATTCGAATTTTTTGTAACGTTAAAATATGATAACTTCTCAGAACGCAACAGGACGTGACTTCGAGTACGTGCTCCGATTGTCAATCCAAGTCTCTTTGCGCTAACATTGATCAATTTCTTCTGAATGCGGATTCAACTCTCAAAATATTTATCACGTATGTACTGTTATCGAAATTCTTTCTCGTTGCGGTAACAAGGGAGAATTGTTCACAGTGCGTGAGCACAAATCGTGACATCATGCCGCGCGGTATGATTACAAATCAGAAAGCAATTACCCTTTTTGGTCAATTATAGCTGCACATGGTTAAGATGAAGTGAAACAAGTTGAGGAACTTGATCGACGTCGATAAAGAAAATAAATTACTAAATACTTAAGTTGCCGACGTTCGTTATTATATTGGCAGCTGTGTCGAATTATATTGGGTATTGTACCAAATGGCATACTCCACCTCTCGTTTTCGTACAATAATTATACAAAAAATTGCAATAAAACTCCATAAATCCTCTGGATTTATGGTTTCTGAGTCACTAATTGAATGTAGAGGGACCCCTGCGCCATCTGTGATTTCCAGGTCAATTAAAATTTAATTCAGAGACCTCGTATTCCCGTCGTTTTAGCATAGAAGCGCATACTACACTTTTTTTACAATTACCCCGTTTAAATGCGAGTTTACCGATTACCAGAGTGTTCTAAATTGTCGTACAATTGTCCTAACCCTTTCGTTTCCCCTATCAGAGCCTTCAATAATTGTATATTGATCGAAATATGGGTGCTCGACGCCATTTTGGTTCTGGTCTGGGCTAAGTTAACAAATTTTGTCCAAAAATCCAAATTTTGAATGTGTCAGGACAATTCTTACATGATCAGGAGTGATGTGTCAAAGTTTCGGACAGTTTGGTCCAATACCCTTAAAAAAAAGTGTTGTATTCGAATCGACTGATTTGAGGGGGGGTTTCG
Source organism: Orussus abietinus (assembly GCF_000612105.2). Lineage (NCBI taxonomy): Eukaryota > Metazoa > Arthropoda > Insecta > Hymenoptera > Orussidae > Orussus > Orussus abietinus. The sequence goes on along the minus strand of NW_019394339.1, from coordinate 192,111 downwards.
CTTCACCTTAAGCATTTCAATCGACGAGCCCACGTTCCAGTTAATGCAAATTCAATGCCTCGATCGAGGTACAACAACGACGTAATGTGTTTCCCAGGGTCATTGCGGAATACGGAAATACCTACATCCGGAAGGCGCAAAAAATTGGTATCCGGAATAAATGACATCCATTCGATAAGGAGATAAAACAGCAAACAAAATAGCCAGTATTATTAAAAACAATAAGTTTGATTTATTAAATAAAAACTAGAAGTCATTGGAAATTACTGACAGACTCTCGCAATTTTAAAGTCGAACGTCACTTTTTAACGAATCTCATTGTTGTTTATCATATGAAATCAAAGATAATCGATAAGGAGATAAAATTGCAAATAAAATAACCAGTATTATTAAAAACAATAAGTTTGATTTATTAAATAAAAACTAGAAGTCATTGGAAATTACTGACAGTATCTCGCAATTTTAAAGTCGAACGTCACTTGTTAACGAATCTCATTGTTGTTTATCATATGAAATTAAAGATAATCGATAAGGAGATAAAATTGCAAACGAAATAGCCAATATCATTAAGAAAAATAAGTTTAATTTATTAATTAAAAATTGGAAATCATTGAAAATTACTGACACACTCTTACAAGTTTAAAGTCGAACGTCACTTGTTACCGAATTTCCTTGTTTATCATATGAAATCAGACAATCGGTTCTCGACGAAGGAAATCATTTTCACTGATTTCCGAGTGAATACCCTCTCAAAAATTGCTTTCAGAATGATTTACGTGATATGGAAGGTGCTGAAAAATGTAATCGACGTCGATAGAATAAAATTCATCTATACCCTTTTTGATGGTAATGCCATTTTGAATATTCAAGTAGGAACACGCTGGCGCGTCATATTACCGACATTTATATTTATGTTGACGTCTTTTACAGTCTACGTTGAGAATTATGCGAACTGAAGCGTTCCATATGTCATTTCGGTAAAGTAATGATAAAGAGATGGATGGAAAACTGTCGAAATGCCGTGAATTCATGATTTTTTAATTCTAATGGGCCAACGGCGCCATCTGTGACGTTCAGCTGCAACTAAATTTTTGCTCTAAAAACACGTGACACTATCATTCTCTTGCAATCGTTGGAGAAAGTATTTTCCATATTTTCCCATCTGACTCCGTAATATTCCATTTCTACGGTATTCTAAATTGTTCGAACTAGGTCCTGAAACTCTTCATATTCGATTCCAAGCCCTCAAGGAGCGTAAAACATATACAAACGATAAACAAATAAATTCTAGATGAAAAATGTAATCCCGCGAGTTTCAGGATCTACTTCAACGCCTCCATATTCCCGTGGTAAAATTCGAAACTAATCGGTACCCCCAACTCGGTGAATACTTTCCCCGACGATTTGACATCTCGAATATATATTAATACGTATCACCTTAATTTTCCGCGTTTTTGCAATTTTTTCAAAATTCCTCAGAGGGAACGTTGTCACGCTAGGAGTCCGCCATTGCGTTACTGACCTCAGACGGATGTAGAGACCACATATATCGGCGTTCCTTGCACGCATTTCTACCATTAGACACGCGATATTGTTTCATATAAACAGAGTTTATGAATAGCTTGGTTCCCCATTGTGTTTCATTCAGCGTTAACAGTGTTCCATTGAATCGCAGAGTTTTCTCGATTAACAGGTGTAACTACGTGCCAAGGTATATTGACAAGTGATTATGGAGTTATCCGCAACAAATTATGTACAAAGTGATGATTTTCTATAACTATAAACGGGCCTGGAAAACCGCCGAGATGATACATTTGCATACTCAAAACTTCGAGAAGAAACTGTTTGATCAGAAGGAATCTAAATTATGAGTAATTATTGCTTACCATTTGAGTTTAACAATCACGATGATGTGTCAATTCTTATGAATCATGAGCAAGTCTTATCGCGTTAACAGGTGTATCTATGTACATATTTAATAGGAATGAAATTATGGAACCTTCCGACATAAATTATGTTTAATGAGAAAATTTGAAAGGAAAATTAATCACATTGGGAAAGGTTTCTTAACAACAATTTTAACTACACTCCAATTAATTACCCCATGCAAATAAATGTGTCTAATAAGGTACTCGTTAGGTTTTTGTTCTATTTCTCTAACACGGAGAAAAAAAACAAAATCTGTAAAATGTACAGATTTTATCCATTGAAATGACAGCAGATTATTTCCGTTGGCGTTACGATAAAGCTTTTGTTCCTCAAATCCGTAAAAATTACAGATTAATGTCAATAACAATTGCATTTAAGTATTTGAAAGGGTTCCGGATAAATATCTGTTACCCTTAACCTGTTTTCCGTAATACTTACAAATATTTTTAATCTTTCCGAAAAAAAAAAAATATAAACCGAACAGACCGAATCTGTAAAGTCTACAGATATTTCTCGTTGTACCTACAATTTTCTAATACTTTACATGTACCGGTTTACGTCGGTCTAAAATTAACATTCGTACGAATTATTGGCGAAAATGACGAAAAATTGGCCGAAACCTCAAAAATGAAATTTATATTCTGGGATTATCAATTCGCACATTTACTGCTAAATGGACGGAAGCTTAATTATCAAGTACGATTCTGCACGTCGATCTAAAATTGACATTCGTATGAATTATTGGCATCGGTCTCTTAAAAGGACTCAATATATGTCCCCAGAATAATTTCTAAATATTTTTCTGTAATTTCTGCTAAATATCTCAAGCGACGGATTTTTTAAGATGTCTTGTAGATTTCATTTGAAGATAACTAAAATATTTCTTCAAAATCTCAATGACATATTTCCTTTTAATAATTTACAAACATATAATAAAAATACGTTTCTTACTTTACGATTATTATCAAACACTTCAATTGGTATAAAAAACACACGACCAATTTTTGCAATATTTTCGTTCCGCTACGTCATTATGGGAGCAAAACATGTGATTTTGGTTTTAAATATTTTTGAAACCTTTATAACATATTCGGCAGATAATGTTTAAAAAATACTTATATATCAAAATGAAACGAAATGTTTCGTATATCTATAAGAGAAGTATTACGAGAACACGTGGAGCTAATATAATACAAATATTAGAACGTCACTTTTTAACGAATCTCATTGTTGTTTATCATATGAAATCAGACAATCGGTTCTCGACGAAGGAAATCATTTTCACTGATTTCCGAGTGAATACCCTCTCAAAAATTGCTTTCAGAATNTATATAGAAAATATAAGATAAATATTTTGTACTACTAGGGGTATATTATATTGACCATGGTTTATCATCTGCTCTCGAATGATCCCAACAATTGAGTTAATTCAATATTGAATGGGTTTTATCGGGTTAACGGGTTACTTAAGTGCACATTTAACGAACACTTAATTACGAAGCTGTCCGAAGTAAATGAGACATAACGAAAGTCCAGAAGGTGCAAAATGAAAAGTTAAGAAAAACCGAGACATGTCTTCACACCGAGGACAGGATTTCTTGACTTGCAACAAGGCGATTGCATTGACGTTCTTTTTTCTTTTTTTTTTTCATCGTTTATTTGATTCGCCGTAATGGGTTGACCTCGAGAAATAAATTTTCGGCGTTTTTTTTTCGATACGCGACGAAAAGAAAAAGTGTACTTTCAAATTCATGGCTGTAACCTTCAAACTCGTCGCCATAAGTATATACAGCTAATCAGCGAGCAGCAAAGTTACTGATTTTAGGAAATTAAGTGCGAACAGACTGATAGCGAAAAATGCCATTTCCAATATTAGCGGTCATGACAACGCATCGTGAAATGCATATCTGGTAATTGCAATGCAAGCATGCTAATTATACGACCCCTCAGAAGTTTCCGAGGGAGATTAACGTTCCAAATTTGTGCACATAAAAGATATTAAAAATTGGCTAAAATGTTTCCCAATTTAGTGAAATTATTATATATGTCGCGAAAAAGATAAATGAATGATATCCTGCGAATTGGTCAGTTTCACTAATCAGGTAAATAAATATTAATGAAGAAGTTCTGAACTCGAGATTCTAGGAAGATTCTTCAGACAAGTATGTATAACTCTCCCTTCAACTTGATTGTGATAAATTTTCAGTTATTTCGCATAATCGAATAAATTGAATAGAATATGCTTTGATTAGGGGAAGAGTATTGCAGTTAACCATTGCTTCCCCTTTGTCCCTGAAATATTTTACGTCAGTCGTTTGGGATGAATCACAGACGAGTTTTATTGAGTTAATGGGTTATTTACATGCACGTTTAACGTGTACATAAATATGAAGCTGTCAGGGATGATTTATTACGAAAGGAAGGTTAAAAAGGGAGAAAGAAGATTACGAGAATCATAAGAAATGGGTTAATGGATTTCACCAAATCTCAATGAAATATGTTGACCAAATGTATGAGACAGTAAAAGTACTTGGCGCGTAACTCTAACTAGATTCTTCAGACAAGTACGTATAATTCCCGATTCCGCCAACCTCCCCTTAATTTTTTTTTTAATTGAGAAAATTATATTTTTCATTTCTCGTTATGAGAAAGCTATTCCAGGTGGATTGGTTAAAAAAATATTACGTTCTTGTGGGTGAAACTGCCAAATCGCCCCTTGACATGCCTTACTTTGGATGGTGGTTTCACCCCCTTAAAGTGTTTAATGGCAGATAAAAAAAAATACGTGTCACTTAGTTTTTAGTCTACTATAACATATTATAAAAGAAATCAAATCGGAGAGATTGACCTGGGATACCTTCCTTGTTAGACATTAACTACGGACAGACGTTAACAGACGTTTAATCTACGGTTAGATAATAAACGATTTAGCCGAGGTTGGTGGAAACGGGCATAAGTATTCCATCAAATTTAACCGCGATAAATTTCAAGTCACTTAACATTATCGAATAAAGGCATGGGGGAAACAATGCATTAGTAAAGGAATTCGATGGTCCGATTGACTCTCGTTTGCTCTTTGCTCCCAGCAGTTCAATCAGTAAATCAATCCCGATGATTCATAGACGAGTTTTATCGCATTAACAGGTGCATCTATATTCACGTTCAAGTGACACGTAATTATGTAGGTGCTCGAGATAAATTATGTGCATAGGAGGTTAACAAAAAAAAAAAAATCAAGAGTCCAGATAATCGGAGAAGGTCTCTTAACGATAAATTTGTCGTTCGTCACGCAGAAGTACGTCTTTTCCATGTTATCGCTTAACCGCCGGTGACGTAAACGTGCGTTTTTTATTTTTCACTTCTATCATCGAGCACTTTTTTTAATTCTAGCCATTTTTTAGAATGTAATTCTCAATCGAATTGTGAGAATTTTTACGGCCGGATAAGCTTTTATGTGTCGCAGAAGTGGGACAAAATGGGTTAACAGTGAGATCACTTTTGACCGAGTTACTCTTAACTAGGTTATTCAAATATGACAGAAAAAGTGCTTGGGGCGAAATTCTGCTTTTTCGCGCACCCATCTGCAATCACGATAAGTATTTCCGTCAACTTAACACATTTTGCGCCAATGACGTAAAAGTACGTTTCTTACCGTTCAGTATTTTTCCAATCATAGCGATTTTTCTACAGGGTCATTTTTAAATCCAAGCAGAAGAACTTTTTCGTTTATATTAGAGCCAGGCAAGTTTTACATCTTATATACATATACTATACGTCTCATATACATATATTATACGGTCGTTTAGCCCTACTTTATAGATATCTGCAGATAGTCAATGTACGTATATGCTACGTATATGTCCTGTGAAGGTATACGTTGAATTAAAAAAAATCCCTTCTTGGTAAACATCTATGTTACAAAAGTACGACAAAAAGCGATTACTTCCCTAGGGCTACTCAAATCCTATTCACAGTTGCAATATTCTTTTCTAAAAACAAATTGTATATCGCTGATATGTTTGAATAACGACAATATTTTTTGCCTGGGGCAGAAAATCCATTTGTTAATTTAGCAAGCATTTTCTCTAAAGAGAACTCTGCAATTGACACATCTACGATTCGGTATAATTGCAAACATTTTTGTCGTTGGCGTGATTATTTCTAAAGGTAAGGGCAATGCTGTCCTTTACCAAAAGTGCAAATGTCTTTTTCTCCGTGCAGAGGTTTGGTCTGGATGATGATGAGTCAGTCGGTGAGTAGCATTTGATATATATATACACACACACACACACACACACACACACACACACACACACACACACACACACACACACACATATATATATATAGATGGAAGATTACCTGCAACTTAAGGGAACGTAAAAGTGGCGTCCGAAAGCTCAATTGTTCATAAAACTTTTCTCCAAACTGGGTGCACCGAATTATCTGAAACTTTAACACGTGATTATGGAGACCCTAAGGAATAACGCGGTGCTCATGAAATTTCTTTTTTCTACCAAAATTTTCTACTTATCTCGTTCAAGAACCGAAACAGATATCTTTCCTTCAAGAAATGAAATTTCACGGGCAGCGCGTTCTTCCTTAGAGCCTCCATATTCACAAGTTAAAGTTTTAGATAATTCGATGCACCCAGTTTGGAGAAAAGTTTTATGAATGTTTTCACTTTTTGGTACGTATAAGATAAGATATAAGACTTTCATATCACCTTAAGGTACTCTAGGAACGAAGAGTAAACGAAACGACTCGAGGAAAAGTATGCAATATTTCTTTTGCGCAGAGGCGAAGATACGGGAGGAAATCGCTAACCGCCGGTCGTTTTCTCGTAGCATTAGGAATGCGATGTTTCATTTGCACTTATGGTTAACAAGTACCCTCCTCGGCCGTCTCTTTCGCTCGCAAGTAACGAGTCGAAACGACGACTCGCAATCGCCGGGGACGTTGCTCAAGAGGCATAATCTGTTTTCGCCCCGTTGCAAAAAAGTAGGGTCAGCTCGTACAGAGTGTGCTGTACATTTGGCAGAACGGCTCGCGAGAATTCGCATTCGTTGCGAGAAAAATTCTACGAATGTCGGGTCAACGTTCGCTTCGATGAAAGAATAAAAAAAAAAAGAAAAAAAATGAAGTGTCAAGCGCGAAGTGGACACGATCCACTTCCGGAACTTCGCCGGAAAGGATTCGAAGAGGAATTGTTCAAACTTAAGGTGATATGTAAGTGTGACATATACGCACCAAAAAGTCAAAATATTTATTAAACTTTTCTCCAAACTGGGCGCACCGAATTATCTGAAACTTTGACACGTGATTATGCAGACTCGAAGGAAGAACGTGCTGCCCGTGAAATTACGTTTTTCGACAAAAAATATCCTTCTTTGGTTCTTGTTCGAGATAAGTATACAAATTTTGTCGAAAAAAGGAATTTCATGAACAGTGCGTTATTCCTTAGGGCCTCCACAATCACGTGTTAAAGTTTCAGATAATTCGGTGCACCAAGTTAGGAAATAAGTTTTATAAATATTTTCAATTTTTGTTATGTCTACATCGTGTCAAAGAAATCTCGCTTATGAAACTTTCCTCTGAACTGGATGTACCGAATCGATGCAGACTTTGCAATATAAATACGGAGGGTGTAAGGAAGGTCCTGAAACTCAGGAAATTTCAATTTTTTCAAAATTCGATCATAGACAGTTTTTTAATTCGTTATAAAAAATGAAATTTCATGTGGGTCAGGACCTTCCTTATAGCCTGTATATTCACATTGTGGTGTTTCAAACGATTTGGTACACTCAGTTCGGAGAAATGTTTCTTAAACGATTGAGCCCTCGGATGCCACTTTCACATCCCCTTAATGGAACTACGACCCCACGTGTACTGTCCCTAGTAGCATAGAATAATTTCTAAATATTTCTTTGTAATCTTTGCTAAATATCTCAAGCGACAGATTTTTTAAAATGTCTCGTAGATTTCATGTAGAAGATATCTAAAATATTTCTTAAAAATCTCAATGACATATTTAGTTTCAATAATTTATAAANGCAGTTAATAATTCACAAATATTATGAAGCTTATATTCTAAAGTAAACGATTTGCAAATATTTCACATGTCTGCTAAATATTTACAAAATGTACGATATTCTTTAAATATCTAGACAATATAGGAGAAATATTTTGTGCTACTAGGGGTATTTCGAACAGATATCTTAAAACTGCAGTCTTTCCCAAAGAACGGCAGCACACAAAAAAAGTACTTGCTCGAATAACTGATATTATTGTTGATCCAACCACCCCATATGATTATTACACGAACAACCAAATATTTAGTTAACACGAGAAAATTCTTTAATTATGAACGTTCGATTGATTACACCCAATACTATTCCAGGCCACGGCAAATATTCAAGTAATTTGATACATTTAACCAAAATATTTGCTTTACCGATTAAAGCATTTTTTAAGACTGACAAAACATTTCAGTTGATCGAAGCAAACGAGTTTGTTCACGTGAACCCACATAAAACGCTTTCCAAAATTAACAACAAGCAATCAATCGATCGATTTCGTCCAATGAACCAAATATTTTCTTTCCGTGTCATGAATCTGCAGCATGGAAATGTTTCCGAAAAATATGGTCCTGCATTTTGAAAAATATTCGCCCGTGGATGAATAACTTGGACAACCAGAAGATGTCGGCATCCCGACGAGCGATGCTACAAAATGACATGTAAATCCGTCCAACGGTATTATTCGTTATGGCCTCGCGCCAAAAAAAGAGGCGAAGAAAATTCTCCTCTGCATCGTAAAGAAGGACGCCGAGGTAGGTTCTCGGCCACGTAATTTTCCGCGGCGTTTCTTCCGCCGGTTAAGCTCGTAATATCGGAATAAATTATATAAGGGAACAAGGGAGCATAAATCCCCGGGTAACCATGCTCCTTTTATGGGTTTAAGGTGATATGAAAGCGCGATACAGGTATACATACCAAAAAGTCAAAATATTTATAAGTCTTTTATCCAAACTAGGTGCACCAAATTATTTAAAACTTTAACACGTGATTATGGAGGCTCTAAGGAAGAACGCGCTGCCCGTGAAATTTCATTCTTCGAAAAAAAAATCCTTTTTTGGTTCTCGTACGAGATGAATGCAATATTTTTGTCGAAAAATGAAATTTCACGAGCAGCGCGTTCTTCTTTAGAGCCTCCATAATCACGTGTTAAAGTTTCAGATAATTCGGTGCACCCAGTTTGGAGAAAAGTTTTATCAATATTTTGACTTTTTGTTATGTACATATCACAGTTTCATATCACCTTAAGCAATTGCGGTCAAAGTCGAGGGGGACGCGTCTTCCCTTAAGTTGTTATATGCAGTTGTCATAGGTGAGTTTCAAGAATTTTTTTTTATAAGCAATGCATTTTTTAATCGAAAGCAGTACGAACGATATCTCAAAAAGTATTTCACCGCTCGGCCTCAAATTTTTAGGGCTCATTCTAGACATGGAGGACCGCCGAACAAACGAAGGATTTTTCGATATCCCGATTTTTACTAAAATAGCAGGGCTTTTCCTGAAAAATCACTTTTTCCGTCTTATAACATTTTCGTTTTTCCTTAATAAAACAGCAAGTTTACATAGGAAAAAAAATCCTCCGTTCATTCAGCAATCCTCCGTGTGTAGAATGAGCCCTGAAAATTTGAAGCCGATCGGTGAAATATTTTTTGAGATATCGTGGTCACCGCAAAAAAAAAACTTTCACAGAGTTGCTGTACCTCGCCAATTTTTAAATCTATCTTGACAAAAAAAATGATATATTAAGTTTAATGATTATACTATGAAATCACGCTCTGTTTTCAATTAAATAATGTATTATAGTTGTGAAACAAAAAATTCTTGAATTTCGCCTATGACCCCGTAAGGTGACATGATAGAGTTAGCCTATATGTATATCTGAGAAGTCAAATCGTTGGGGAAAGTATTCTCTGAATTGGATATACCAAATCGTTTCAAATTTTACCACGTGAATATGGAGGCGCTAAACTCCTCAAACTCATGAAAATTCATTTTTCATACAAAATTTGTTTACTTATCATGGACCAGAACCAACATGGCGTGGTCCGGACACGTTTTCAATGTTTTACGCTTTTTGGAGACTTAGAATAAAAAATGAAGAGTTTGAACTTGTTTACACGCATACATATAAGTCGCGGTATTCCATTTTGAGGAAATCGTGATTTTTTATTGACCCTTAGAAAATCAGATATACATATATAATACATATACATATATAATAATGGGGCTCTATGAAACGCGTTCCAGCATTATAGATATTTTATCTCTCGCTATCTCTATAATGCGCCCTTCGGTTCCCTAAAAGGCACGTTATAAATGTTTTATCTTATTTCCACGAGTATTCCATCTTCACGGTGTTTTATGTTACAGAGGAGATGATTATGGTTTCGCAATATAAGAAATTGCATAAGAAATTCCTTAAACGGAGACATTTACATTTTCACTGAGTAACGTCCCGAATTTTTAAACACATCGAATCTTCTATCAAAATTAATTCACATTTACACGAATAATAATAATAAAAGATACCATTACACTAAAAATCCAGCACGTCCACGTTTTAAATTCCGTTTCTCAAACGCTGCACGGTAATTTACGTTAATGCACTTCATGTCATATTTTTATATGCAAAAATATGCTGCTTCGTATTTATAGTTATTGCATATCACTCGATACTTGAATATTCAGATGTACATATCCATACAACTTGCAAGGGCACTTGAGATATCTTGCACCTGGACACGGATGAATATATTTAAGTAAGACTAATAAACATTCCAAGTACGACACTTTAGCACTTTCAATTTTGACGCTTTAACTGTGGTTTCATATGAACCAAATATTTGGTTGTCTATTTAGTAACCATATTCTATAATTGAGCAAAAAAAAAAATGTTATTTATTCAATGAAATCTGTTTTGCGGATAAAGTTACCTCGATGATGGGAAACAATGTACTTCATATTCAATATTTCACAAAGTGTGAAAGTAACTTCACAGTGAATATATTTTAATTGTAAAGATGTTAAGGGGATGTGGAAGCGGCATCTGAGGAGCCAATCGTTTATAAAACTTTTCTCCAAACTGGATGTACTGAATTGGCTCAAACTTTATAATGTAAACATGGAGACTATAAGGAAAGTCCTGACCCTCATACAATTTCAGTTTTTATCAAAAATTTTGAAAATATCTATAAACAAATTGTTAAAAGATTGAAATTTCATGAGAGTCAGGACCTTCCTCATAGCTTTCATGTTCATATTTTCAAGTATGAAACGATTCGGTGCACCCAGTTCCATGAAAAGATTCATAAACGAGACCTCTTTGACGTCATTTTCGTATCGCCTTAATAAGTTAACAGATTAGGTTGAGGAATAAGTTCCCGTCGTCTTAACCCTTTTAATGCCGGCCGAAGTCGTTAGTACTTGTAAAACGACGATATATATCGTTCTTCGGCACTAAAAGGGTTAACATACCGAAACGGCATTAACGTGGAAATTCCCCCCCACGAAATTCGATACCTGGAAAAGCGTGCGCCGTCGCGGCCAGGAAGACGACGGCGAGGGCGACTCCGAAGACGACTTTCATCTTGCAGCTTCTTCGGGGAAGAAACGTAGAGCTTCGCAAAGGAACGTAAATTCTTAGCGGAACTGAGTGTCGATCAAGGTCACGCACTGCACGCCGACTCTTAGCGAACCCGGCAACGTTCGGAGCGGTTCTGGGGCCGAAGGTCCGTCACGGTCGCTATAAGCGATCGGCCGGCCGGCTCTCGACCAATCAGAACGCGCCGTTCGCGCCGTTCGCGCCGCCGGTCCACCCGGCGCGGCGTCCGCTGCGCGAGGGAGCTCACCAGCAGGGTTGCGCGGTGACGCGTCATAATACCAGAGAATTCAGAGGTCCCATGGAAGCCCAGATCCTATGTTAGCGCTTGATGCTTTTAAAGTTGGCTAACAGACCTGAAGTGGAGGTAAAAGAGAGGTCGCATGTGTTAGCCAAAGGTATCTCACATACGGGAAGGCGAGTATTGTGGGTAAGATAAAGAAAGAATTAAATTCCCTATGTATCGCCATTAGAGTAAGAGAGTTGGAGAGATGTTTACAGCGCCGCCATCCGTTGGCTAACATACTATTTATCCAGCATCCGTATCCTTCTGGGATCCTAGGGAGACTTCTGAATTCTTTGGTAATACTTACGGGAAGTATTTTACGTAAAATTCAAGTAAAATACCTAGTAAACTACACGACAAAGATGGCGGGGTGTAAGGTATAAAGGTCAAAGTATACATCACTTATAAATAAATATTTCAGTCAGAAATAAAAGGAAAAAAGAATAATGGCAAGCAGGAGTGAGACATTATGGTGATTTGAAAGGGTCAATAAATATGTATATGAGAAGACGAATTGAGGGATACGTTTCAAAGTCGACCACGGGAACGTGAAGGCCCTAAAGTAGATCCTGAAACTCATGAAATTTCAGTTTTCATACAAAAATTATATATTTATCATAGACTAGTCCGGGCACGTTTTCGTTGTTTTACGCCTCTTGGAGGCTTAAAATCGAAAATAAAAAGTTTCAGGACCTAGCGCGAACAATTTAGGATACCGTAGAAATGGAATATTACAGAGTCAGATGGGAAAATATGGAAAATACTTTCAGCAACGATTGCAAGAGAACGCTGGCTCGTCTCGGGGCTAACGCGTATTTTTGGAGCCAAAATTTAGTCGCAGCTAAACGTCACAGATGGCGACGTTGGTCCGTCAAAATATAAACACTCATGAATTCCCGAGACTTCGACGGTTTTACGTCGATTTTTCTATCATTACTTAACCGAAATGACATATGACACGCTTCTCAACGTAGACTGTAAAAGACTTCAACATAAATATAAATGTCGGTAACGGGACGCGCCAGCTAATGTTCCCACTTGAACATTCAAAACGGCATTCCCACCAACAAAAGGTATAGATGAATTTTATTTTATCGACGTTGATTAAATTTCTCAGCGCCTTTCATATCGTTTTAACAGTAACTCCATATAAATTCCGTAAAAAGTGGAAGCCTGCATTTTAAGGAAATATTACTATTTTTCAGGGATGGCGGGAAAACGTTAAAAATTAAGCGGAGGTAGAACTTGCTGCAAAATTCCTCTTTGGAATACGGAGGGGAATTTTCTTTGATTGTTTTAGCAGCGCAAGGCCATAAAGAATAGTACCGTTGGTCGGATTTACATGTCGTTTTGCAACCGTGCCCCTCGCAATGTCGACTCTTGCCGGATGAAGATGCGCAGCTACTTATATACGGGGTGTGTCTAGCAAGATCGTGCTTTTTCCTATCCTATCGCGGAGGATTTAACGCACCAAAAGCTCCCGTCCTTTCGTTATTCTAACGACTGTATAGGACCAACGTCGCCATCTGTGACGTTTAGCTGCAACTAAATTTTTGCTCCAAAAACACGGATTAGCCCCGAGCCAAGTCAACATTCTCTTGCAATTGTTGGAGAAAGTATTTTCCACATTTTCCCATCTGACCCTGTAATATTCCATTTCAATGATATTCTAAACTGTTCGAGGTTAGGACCTGAAACACTTCATTTTCAATTCTAATCCTCCAAGAAGCGTAAAACATCGAAACGTGCACGGATCACACCATGTTGGTTCTAGTCCATGATAAATATATACATTTTTGATGAAAAATGAAATTTCATGAGTTTGAGGACCTACTTTAGGGCCCCCGTATTCCTGTGGTAAAATTTGAAACGAATCGGCACATCCAATTCGGAGACTACTTTCCCCAACGATTTGTCTTCTCAGATATATACAGGCTGACCCTTTCATATCACTTTAAGGTAAAGCGAAACTGCCCTCAAATCAGTCGATATTTTTTATCACTGCATGTTCCATATTTCCGAAATATCTGTAAAAAAAATAGTAGCCAGTTCAAAGGCGTCACACGGTGCGGGTGCGTATGAAGAAATTCTTCTGAAAGTTCTGCACCTGCTCATACAGAATTTTCCCCGTTTATGGTACACATTGGAATGAGTCAGAGACGCTACACTTGCGTCGCTAATTTAATTGCCCGATAGATTGGAAGGTAAAAAATGGGCCATTACATTCCATCGATGTATTGTGCGAAATCAACCAAGTCTGCATTATTGCGGAATCAACTGGAACTGGATGATGCAACCGAAACGCTTGGCAACGTTTCGACTTTTCCAAATAACACGCGACTGGTTCGCGAATCTTCTTTCTAGACAGCGCAGTGTAGTAACGTACATACGTATAATAATGCATGCTACATACATAAAGCCATAAAGATACATACATGCACATGCATACAGAAATAAGCGGGGATATGTTTCACGCCATTGTCGAAAGGGAGACACGGCTCCTCAGCGACATGGAATTGCTTTCAAAGGGGCGAAATGTTCCGATCGGTAAAGAAAAACGCGTCTGCAGATTTCAAATACAGCACAGTATCGATAGAATGAAGTATCAGGGTCAACGTAGGTTGGGAAAGAAGACTACGAATACTAAATAAAGTTGATATGCGCGAATGATTGATTACGACGCGGTACATACGTATACCCTGTTTTACCGATCGCAAAGATTTCGTCCCTTTGAAAGTAGTTCCAATTTTTAAAAAAGATTCTTTTAAGTACCTTCGTTGCCGATATTCGTATTTATATTGATAATTGTGTCGAATTATATTGGGTATTGTCCTAAATGGCATACTCCATGTGTCGTTTCCGCACAATAATTATAAAGAAATCGAAGTAAAACTCCAGAAATCTCCTAGATTTCTGGAGTCTGTTTAGAGTGACATCCTGCGCCATCTGTGATTTCAGTGGCAACTAAATTTTCTCTCCGAAACCTCGCGATATCATTGTTTTAGCATAGAAGCGCATAAAACACTTTTATAGTCTCTATCCCGTTTGTGTTTATGTGTTTACACATGCGCTAAAAGACGTTTATAACCTAGCGGATACATATATCGTGCATCTGCGACATCCGCCATATTGGAAACGTTATTTACTGGGTTTGGACTTGATAAATCCCGGATTTCGAGTACGATGGAGAAACGCAGTCAACGTTAAATTGTGATTGGTTCGTGATAGATTTCCTTCGACCAATTAATTACCGTATTGATAGTGCTTACCTTAATTATCCGATTTAATAACAGATGGCGTTTGACAAGTGTCCTTACATGTAACATTTCGGTTGCTTAATTCCTTTTTGGATGAATTCTTATTACATCACAGATTTACAAGTAGATCACTCGAACACGATTAAACGATCCGCAGTAGCTGGTATAGCAGTTTCAAAATGTTGAATTAAACCAACTTTCTTAACCTATCAAAATTGTTCACCTGGCTAGAGGGCTGAACAATAAAAATACATCTGACGCGCATAGGCCGGAAAGTTATTAAACCATCGTATTATATCTATTTTGAGGACTATGCAATGTGTTAATCGGATATTTATATCACTTGTGCGCTGCTTTTCCAGCTAGTAGGCCGTACAATTTGAGCTCGTTCAGTGTCAGCCTCGTCAGAAATGTATTAAATTTTCCAAACATTAAATCAGTGCAATAACAATGGATGATGTATGGTTTCGTCTATCTTGTTACTTCGATAATTTACAGGTACACAATTTATTTTGTTAACCTTGAAGTGTCATATATGATTTTGCCTCTATCATTACAAATATCTTGGAAATGACCCGTCGATTCTATTTTCGGTTACAATGCTTGTCTCGTATCGGTGAGGAAATCACATGTTTGTAAGTAATATTTTTTTGTATTCAGTTTGAGTGTAGGCATATTATCGATAAGGTTCAAACGTCAGCAGCCACCCAACAAGTGCATCGGTGGATTTTGTTATGGTCGGAACAATGTTGTCAGCTGCTTCGAGAACTCTACGACGGACTCCAAAGGGTCCAAATAAAGGAATCATTGCTAGGCGCTCTCTATTGGCTTCAAAGAATATGGGAGCAACTTCAGTTTCAGTATTATTCTTTGGAATTCAATCCCAAAGATTTTTACAGACAACTAACGAACTTGTTGACAAAAGAAGGTATTTCACTCAGGGTTGATACACGAAATTACTTTTAAAAAATACGACAAATTTTTATTTTTAAAAGAATCGCAATTAAAATCATGATTTTTAAAATTACGTTAATTATCCAAAAAAGTATCTGATTTAAAAGATTGGTTTAAATCCATATTACCCACAAACTATCGTAATTTATTTCCACGAATCAAGAACATACGAGCTACAATCTGATTATTTCCATTTAGTGTACTGTAGCATTATCTGCAAATTTATAAAGATTGTTTTCGTTAAATGGGGTCTTGTACATTCAAGTATTAAAAATGAACAGGGGAATCATAAAGCATCTAAATTATTATTTCTGTTGAAACATTAATTCAGTTATGTTTAACACTTTACAAACCGGAAGCTTATTAATCGGTTTTGCGATACCCATGATCGCCATTTACTTCCAAATTCACCGGTCGGTAAAGTATTAATATATTGTTCATTTGTTTGCAAATATTTTGTTGATTTTACGTGCGCGACATTTTTCTGATTTAAAAATGTAACAAATACTGATTAGCGTTATCTTTGCAAATAAACATTACAATTATAATAGAATTGCAGTACACATTAGTAGTTGTAATATGCATTATGGTTTCTTACCGTATCACTTTTTGACATGACAGGGTGAATACTATGATCACACCGTGTGGCACTGTGTGATGATTTAAACCGTGATTTTAATTAAATGATTTAAATTATCTCAACTCTGATTTAATTTTATTAAGATATGGACCGTTAATAGTATGTTAAATGATGTTCATATTTCAGTGCAGCGAAGAGAATTATTTTACTTCCTGGTAGGATCGTCAATAGGAGGCCTAATAGGATACAGTATTGGTTCGCACTGGCCACAAAAGCCACTTCGAGTACATCACATGAAAGCTGTTATATGCCATCATTACATTGGCATAGAAGTAAGCACCTCAAATAATTAAAACTTGTACACATTTTTTAATAATTTAGGACCAGTTGCGTCAACATACGAATTAAAATCCTTATTCAAAGATTATTTAATGCATGATTCGAGTTAATCGCCCGATTTCAGATGATTAATTAACAACGAATTTTAATCTTTAATTAGTTTAGTAGTTGTCGCTGCAAAACAAATTTCACTACTTTGAGATTAACTAATCACAGTTAATCGATAGACCGATCAGCCGAAAAACTGTTCAAGATTGACTAATCATACTCAACTAATAGCAATTCAATCTCTGCTATACCAACAAATATTAAAAAAAAGATTAATTAACATTAGATAAACCGATGAATATCATATACCTAAACTGCTGTTTTCTAATTGGTAGAAAATGACTAATGTTTTCATAAATAACATACTATTTATCAAACTAACTTCATTAACGTATTATGAATTATGTACGCAATACACGACATCAAAACGAGGGAAAAACGTAAGATTAAGTTTTTGTGCTAGACGAATGAAACCTTGTAGTTCTGATTGACGCAAACATTTTTGACAAGATTTAGTATATTCCCAAGTTTTATGAGTAATATGTTTATAATATTCATATGTATATACTAAGTATTGGAACTTACATTTACTTGTTACAAATGAAGGGTACCCCATTATTTAAAATACACCGAATTTTTTACTTTCCTTCAATAATCTAATTTATATCTCACGTTGTTATTTCCTTCATGCCCTGCAAACAATATGTGCAATGCCAATTTCCGATGCTATTTTAATCTCTATTAAAGCTTTATTGAAGGAATTTGGCTAGTCAGACAACAATTGTTTCTTAATCCTCTGTTACGTCTAATCAAAGTTACTGCAACCGAAAATTTCTTAATTCATGATTAGTTAATTAGTTCATCAACGGTAAACTATTGATTGCAATCGATCCTAAACGTGATAATTTGTATCAGGGTGTCGCCATGATCGAAGACGAGGAAATACCAACAATTGTACGGTCCGATGAACTTCTGATCCAAGTTAAAGCCACTTCTGTCAACGTAATTGATGTCAAGATCTGTCAAGGCTACTCGAAAGCCTATCGAAGACTTCTAAACTCAGGCGTAAGTTTCTTGGCTCCTTTTGAGACACTTCGTTAAAGTTTTACCCAACTTTGGCGTTAAGGTGAAGTGAAATACATCGAGGAACTTGATCGACGTTGGTAAAAAAGATTCTTTTAAATACCCACATTGTCGCCGCTCGTTTTTATATCGACAACTGTGTCGAGTTATATCGGGTATTGTATTAAATGGCATATTCCACCTGTTGTTTTCGTACAATAATTATAAAGAAATCGAAGTAGAACTCCAGAAATTCTCTGGATTTGTGGTTTCTGAAACCCTAAGTGACTGCAGAGGGACCCCTTGCGCCATCTGTGATTTCCGTGTCAACTAAATGTATACCCTTAAAAACAAAAGGGGTAATTTTCAAATCGACTTATTTGAGGGGGGTTCACTTCACCTTAAGTATGTGGTGTCGTTTGCGCAAGCTTTTAAATGTATTTGGCGCGAAACACTACCGAGTCTCCTGATGATTAACAGACTCATATTATTCTTACCGTTATCTTGTTTAGAGACACAAAGACTTACCAGTTATCCTGGGAAGGGACTGCGCTGGCATCGTAGTGGACATTGGACGTGGCGTTGTAAATTTTGATGTTGGCGATGAAGTCTTCCTAGCTGTTCCATCCTGGGCTCCTGGAACTATGTCGGAGTACTTAGTCGTTCCTGAAGCTCATGTAGCTAAAAGACCAAAACTAGCCACTTTTGAGTCATCTGCAAGTCTGGCATATAATGGGTGCTTGGCATGGGATGCTTTGGTAAAAAAATCCGTCATCGAGGAAGGCAATGCCAAAGGAAAAAGGTGAATTTACAATTTTTCATTGTGTCACTCAAATTGCCAACAATTCTTGATAAAGTATGATCAAGACATTGCCTCCGGAAATATGTTCTTTTCGAATTTGCAGAGAAAATGGCCATTAAAGGTTACAGGACAAAACGGAAATGTAATGGTATATTTAATTCGTTGAAGCTATATACACTCCTCCCTCAATTTACCCGGTTTTTATTTCCAATATTTTTTATTCCGTACTGACGGACTACGCAACGCGATTTTCATTCGCGTGAAATGAATTCAAGTGAAAACGGATACTCCACGTAAATTGAGAAACGGGTGTACATATGTATATATTAAAAGAGATATGAAAGATTATTTTTGAAAGTTAAACTTTACTACAGTAGTATTGTCTGATCGTTCGTTCGTTTGTTTAGGCGTACGTAACGAAATGTTTCAGAAATGGCAAATTGTTCGAGCTAGGTCCTGAAACTCTTCATTTTCGATTCAAAGCCTCCAAGAAGCGTAAAACACCGAAAACGTGCAAGGATCACGCCATGTTGGTTCTAGTCCGTAATAAATAAATTCATTTTTGATGAAAAATGAAATTTCATGAGTTTCAGGACCTACTTCAGGGCCCCCATATTCAAGTGGTAAAATTTGAAACTAATCGGTACCCCCAATTCGGAAAATACTTTCACGAATGATTTGACTTCCCAGATATTTATAGGCCGACTCTTTCTTATCACCTTGAAACTCTAGTCTATTATTTTGAACATTGTCGACAGAGTTTTAGTATATGGAGGCAACACTCCCATCGGCTGCATTTTGATTCAACTCGTTAAATTATGGGGTGGACATGTGGTTTCGGCCTGCAAGCCTCACGCCATTCCTGTGATAAGAGCTTTAGGAGCAGACGAAGTTATCCCGCTAAACGACGTCAATATCGAGAAGGAATTAGAACTTTATGACAAGTAGGTAACTGCCGCATATAAGCTATGAACATAAAATTAAGCGATTTATTGGAGACTAATTTCAATTATTTCATCCGACAGATTCAACGCTATTTTTTATACCGGTGGAGATTTGTACACGCAATGTACTCTGAAGAAACATTTACTGCCTTACGGTTCCTACGTGTCTACCGTTCCTGAAAATCTGACGTCCGATTCTTTAGGATTTATCTTTGGGAGCATATTTTCAGGATACGTTAGGATTAAGTTATTGCTGCAGGTAATGTAAATTGCATTGTTGTACTTAGCAATTGTTTAACAAGAAAATGTACACGAACGGAAATAATTTCTACTACTACGGTTCATACAGCATTTTATCGCGAAACTTTAAAACAATCTAGCATTTTATTTCAATGAAATCAAAAGAAACATACGTTTTTACTTTTCGAGGGCATTAGAAAATTTTAAGTACGTGTTTTCTTATTTTAAGTACGTGTTTTCTTGTTTTCAGTACCTTTTTGGGTGCAATACTCGTCAATGGAAGGAAGGTGCGAAAATTAGCCCAGCGTACCTGCAAGCCCTTACCGAACTCGTCGAAGCCGATCAATTGCAAACCGTTGTGGATCGGGCATACACTCCTCAAAATATAGAACGAGCTTTGCAACACGTTCTAGACCCAAGTGCAATAGGAAGTACTGTAATTAAATTCCAATGACATTTACACGTGTCCTGTAGATGTTGATCTTTGTAACATACGAGCCGGGTCACGTTACGTAGTATATCCCACTTTTTGTATATAGCGCAAAGAGAATATTTGCGTCATACGTTTAAGGTGAAGTGAAACACGTCGAAAAGTTTGATCGACGTCGGTAAAAAAGATCCTTCTAAATACCTACGTTACCAACGTTTGTATTTATATCGACAGCTGTGTCGAATTGTATGAAATAGCATTTTCCATACGTCGTTTCCGTACAATGTTTATAAAGAAATCAAAGTAAAACTCTGGAAATTTCCTGGATTCATGGTTTTTTTTGTCATAATTGCCTGTAGAGCCATCTGTGATTTCCGTGTCAATTAAATTTTCACTCCGACACCTCATATTATCATCGTTTTAGCATACAAGCGCACAAGACACTTTTTTTTGGCTTTATCCCGTTCAAATTCGAGTTTCTCGATTACTTGAATGTTCTAAATTGTTGTACCATTGTCTTGACACTTTCGTTTCTCATATCAGAGCCTTCAATAATTGTATAACGATTGAAATATAACAGCTCGACGCTATTTCGGTTCTGGTCTAGGTTGAGTTAAGAATTTTTTTTCAAAAATCCAAGTTTTGACAGTGTCAATGTTTCAGACGGTTCGGTCGAATACCTTTTAAAAAAAGTGTCTTATTCGAATCGACTGATTTAAAGGTAGTTTCGCTTCACCTTAATCGACGTCGGATAGTCAATACTGAATATCAATAGTATTTCTTTTCAAGGAAAAGATTGTTAAGAGAGTTAAGACCGGTTAAGACTGATATTAAGGGTTACTGAAATTACAGTAATTTGGATATGTGTACAAGTGCCTCGAATAAGTGCCACGATTTACAGATCTGAAATGAAATCCCCGATTCAACTTAGGTGCTCTGGATTGTTAATAGTTACCATTTACAACTGTTACTTGAACTGTTTATTGTCAGTTTGTAGTTATAGAAGAACGAATGTACTGTAATGAAACTTTTGTTGGGTTACGTGCTTTCACAGACGCTGCGCATGTATTGTGACGTTTGGATGTGCAAAGTGACCGTGACCGCTTTCCAAATTCAATTCCGCGAGCTAACAGCGAATATATCATTATCGCAGCTACTTAAAAAGGACAAATGTTTTTACAAATCTTTATAGTCTATTTTATCAAATAAATACAATGACTGGAGAGAACGCGCGGTACATACACTTCTATCACGTAAATTAACAATCACGTCTAATGATTATTTTAAAGTTGATTCACTTGGCTTTCCCATATGTTTTTACAAATCTATAGAGTCTATTTTATCAAATAAATACAATAACTGGAGAGAACCTGCGGTACTTACACTTCTATCACGTGAATTAACAATCACGTCTAATGATTATTTTAAAGTTGATTCACTTGGCTTTCCCATATGTTTTTACAAATCTATAGAGTCTATTTTATCAAATAAATACAATAACTGGAGAGAACCTGCGGTACTTACACTTCTATCACGTGAATTAACAATCACGCCTATTGATTATTTCGAAGTTGATTCACTTAGCTTTCCCACGGAATTTGCCTCCACCTCCAGCTTTCCCTTTCTTTGCTGGTGCTTTCTTCTCGTCGGCCTGTCATTTGAGCACAACGAAATTTCAAAAATAATTTACATTGCAAAACGATACAAAGGGGTGTTGCTTTTAATGAACCGTGCACGGGAAATAGTAACTTCATTATGTACATTTTGGTGCATCATCTTAAGGTGAAGTGAAACACGTCGAGAAATTTGATCGACGTCGGCAAAAAGGATTCTTCTAAATACCTACGTTGCCGACGTTCGTATTTATTTCGACAGCTGTGTACAATTATATTGGGTACTGTACTAAATGGCACACTCCATGTCGTTTCCATAGAATAATTCTGAACAAATTGAAGCAAAACTCCAAAATTCCCTGAATTCATGGTTTTTGATGCCCTAATTGACTGAAGTGCCACCCTGCGCTATCTGTGATTTCCGTGTCAACTATATTTCCCCTCCAGCACCTCATGTTTCCATCCCTTTGGCATAGAAACGTATAAGACACTTTTTTGCCTTTATCCCGCTCAAATCCGAGTTTATCGATTACCAGAGTGTTCTAAATTGTTGTACAATTGTTCTAACACGTTCGTTTCTTATATCAGAGTCTTCAATAATTGGATATCAATCGAAGTATGAGAGCCCAACGCCACTTTCGTTCTGGTCTAGGCTAAGTAAAAAATTATGCTTCGAAAATCCAAATTTTTAGTGTCAGGATGATGCTCAGGTGCTCCCAAGTCACGCGTCAAAGTTTCGGACAGTTTGGTCCAATACCCTTAAAAAAAGTGTCTTATTCGAATCGACTAATTGCAAGGAGGTTTCACTTCACCTTAAAATGCGGTATACATTTTTTCTACCGTTCTCATTGATTCTTTCTATTCCTCAATTCAGCGTGACGGTTGTAGCATATTGGATCGTAAAATGTTTCTATTTATACGTTGTTCTCACCTTACGTTTTGCAGCACTTGGACTCGGGTTTGGATTTGGCAATACCTTGAAGAACGAATCTAGTCGACCTTGAGTCGAAGTGTTGCGGGCTTTCAAGAGTTTTTTTGCTCCATTTCTGACCCTGTCCTCGTTAAACTGCTTATCCTCGCACAAATATTTAACCAGTCCCTCTTCGTCCGGTTCATTCCATTTCAGCTATGACATATGCAAATGTACGTGTACGTTTTAAAAAAGAAAGGAATTTAAATCTCGACCATCAATTAATTTACCTCGACTTCATCAGGGTTCAATACTTCAGGTTCTTGAAATAACAGTCTAGCTTGCTTGTAATTCCAATCTTCGGGTATTGGGAACTTTTTTTTATCCAAATTTTCGAGAATCTTTTCGAGAGATCTATGGGTCTGGATTAATTCCATGGCCCTTTTCGGCCCTATTCCTTTGATGCTGTGTGTATAATCACATCCCAACATTATGCAAAGATCTATGAACTACGAATCACAACATTTTTTAATACAAAAATCCATTTTCAAGGAACAGTGTTAAGATATGAAAGGCGCTGAGAAATTAAATCGAGGTCGATAAATTAAAATTCATCTATACCCTTTTTAGTGGTAATGCTATTTTGAATACTCAAGTGGTAACACCCTCAACCTCTTAATCTCCTTATTCCCGTGGTAAGATTTGAAACAAATTTGTACACCCAGTTCGGAGAATACTTTCAGCAACGATTTGACCTCTCAAATATATAGGCTCTTTCATATCGCCTTAAATTGTGCATACTGATACATACTTCGTCCTTATTTAAGTTCAAGTCGCACAAAACTTTGTCATAATGGAACTCTTGAATGGGCATTTTTCTGGCCTCGCTGAATGTTAAACGACGAAGTAAGACGTTGCAACCGAAAGTGAGGGCATCCATATCTTCCGTAGCAGTTGCGAAAACTTTCCCTGCTTTCACCAAAGCGGCACACTGAGCTTCTGCTTCGCAAGGAGCCTAAATGAAATAACTGTCTTGTAGCACACAAAGGCAGGACAAAGTGGATTAATCTTTCTGTATACAA
Organism: Orussus abietinus; assembly: GCF_000612105.2. Lineage (NCBI taxonomy): Eukaryota > Metazoa > Arthropoda > Insecta > Hymenoptera > Orussidae > Orussus > Orussus abietinus. The sequence goes on along the minus strand of NW_019394339.1, from coordinate 167,960 downwards.
AAGCAAGATGACAATCGATAAGTAAAAGTGAAACTTATCGAATTATGTCTTTACTATGACTGTTAGATAAGTTAGTATAAACCAAGTAAAACTTTCGGTAATTTTTCAATAAAAATGTCCAGGAAATAGGATGACATACATCAACATAAGGGATCCCCATTAGTTTCAATAATTGCTTTGCCTCCTCGGCATGGTTCTTGGTCACCTTTACCAAGCGCCTGTTAAATTTATCCATATCTTCGATATTTCCTAAATAGAACAAAACAAAACGTTATGGTCAATTAAAAACTACAACTAAAAATGGCATATAGACTAAAAGAATGTAGTCGCTAACTCGATAATGAGTTATATTACTCTGGAGTAAAGTGAATTTAGGGGCTCCTAGACTTTATTAAGATGAGATTAAGGAGCAGGAAAATTAAATTGGCCGTAAACTCAAAATCAATGTTATCGAAAACCTCTAGGTTCAAATGTTTTTGTCGTTTTTGTAATTGGGACTCCCTATAATGATAACATTGAAAATCTGTATTACATGCAATGAAAAATCTGAAATTCATCTTTTTCCTTTGGCATTGCCTCGGTAAAGAGTAAAGATACAAATATTGAATTAACAATTACCTGCTTCCTGAGCAGCTTGCAGAAGTTTCTCCGCTTCCTCCCTCCTTTCTGCACGTTTCGTTAACTCACCACCTTTTAAGTCTGGTGGTTTACCATCAAACACATAGACCGGTTTTATACCTTGCTCGACTAATCTTATGGTTCTATAAAATGTTCCCATAAGATGACTGAAAATGATAATCAATTATTGTTACCTCTTGTTGATTGAACATCGTCGATTATAGGTATTTTGTATCTAATTCACAGTTAATACCGTTACGTCTTTTTCATAAACATTAGAAATATCAATAATTTCAATAATCTACCTTGTAGTTTCTCCATCAACGGAGGTAAGTTGGGCCCCTTCGGTCCGCACTGCTATGAGAAATTGGTAAAGACACATAGAAGCATCGATAGCTATTTTGCGACCTGTAACATATTCCATTACGCTTTAATAAAACAAAAGATAATACTTCAGAACAGAGTCAATATCAAGGGATGCGGTAAATAATTGTCAATACGTAGCGACTATTGAAGGTGTGCAAAAGAATAATAAAATTACCGAAATAATGTTTTAGTTCTTGTTCTTTGATGGCATGAGGAGCGATGTCGGCAATTAATTTGGAGAGGCCCAAAATTCCCATAATTACGGCGTATCTTATCTTGAAGACACGAAATTATTAACAATTCGGAGCGTGATATAGTATGGATATTATTAATGCTTAATCATTCATTTTCCTTTGACAATTTATTGCCACGAATCGCACAAGCCGCGCATTAAAATTCGGCAACAGCTACGAGAATTTTCCCGCCATGTGGTATTTATCAGTATTTATCGTATTTATGTTCTACCATGAACGTAAGAAAATACTAACGAGCTCCACCTACTGCAAACGTCCGTGGCTATATAGCAGTGACATCTGCAGGCAATATTGAGAACTGTATATATGTTTCTTCTCTGGTATCGATTTTCTACCTATAGTAAGAGTGAATACGTCTATCGTATTCGAATCCGGGATTTATCGGATCTAAACCCAGTACATTCAAATTTAAGTATCGATCGAGACACTTAGGATCAAATTTGCGTATTTATTAATGTCATTGATACATGCGATTTACTGGATCGGGACTCGATAAATCCCGGATTTAGGAGTGCGATGGAGATTTAGTCATTGCTCACTTATCGTATTTTTATCTCACGAGAGTTTATTCACTTAATTTTGTATCCTCTAAATAAAAATGCGAAATCCCTAGTCTGAAAATATGGTGTAAAAGGTTTTCAGCTTAAGCATGTCGACACACGTGGTCCATGTGGTATTGGAGTTTACCCCTTCTACTGCTATGCAAGGTCTAGATATTTATGGTCTAAGGTCTCGGGGCTACACGTGTTTAGAGCAAGATTTTAGTTGCAGCTAAACGTCACAGATGGCGACATTGGTCCATCAAAATATAAATATTCATGAACTTATGGGATTTTGACAGTTTTACATCGATCTTTTTATTACTAATTGACCGAAATGACACATGGAACGCTTCAGTTCGTATGATTCTCAACATAGCTGTGAAAGACCAACATAAATATAAATGTCGGTAACGTGACGCGCCAACTTATGTTACCACGCGACTCTATCGGTACAACAGTTGCAGAAGTGGCTAAATATCAAGAAAGCAGCGAAATCTTGGTCTCGTCTTGACTCAAAGATGGCGCCATGATAGATTGAACTCACGAGAGGGAAACGATGCACCGAAAGGCGGTAATTTTGAATTTTGTAAATACATCATGAATAATCGGTGCTCTGAAATGAGTCATACGCGAATATAAATCCGTATATAAACGAGAGCAGGCCGAATCACTCGTCGAAGGTGTGCAAAGGAATCAAAGAAATCCAAGATGGCGGAGTACAGCGTCCCAAATTCTTGATAAACGTCGCAAAAAGTAACTAATATGCAGAATCGATTCCGCACGGTTGAGAGCCGGCAATCTAAATACCTCTTGATAATGATTTTCAGAAAATCCAGTCCGATGCTTGTGAAAGATGGAAAACCTCACCGAACGCCCGTGGTAACCTAAATTCGAGTCTTCCGGAAGTCGACGAGGAGGAAGCGGAAAAGATGAATCCCCTCGGCGAGACTCCGGTCTTTTTCTTCGTGGAGGATGCAAATGGCTCCGAAAATCCGACGCAGAGCAGGATCGTGGAATTAAAGGACACCGGATGTGACGCCAAATCTCTGAATGGAACCGAATCTAGACGAAGTTTCATCGTCGCTCGAGAAACCGCGACGAAGCCCGCCGAAGAGGAAGTTTTCGGGGCCCGACGAAGTCCCGGAAACTTTCGGGGGGAAAAATTCGAAAACGACGTGAGTTGATGGCATTGCTTTCCGAGTACTTCCCGAATCCGTTAAAGAACGTAAAGACGTCGAATTATATCGTTAAAAACAGATATTATCATTTTATGACACCTAGAAGTATTCCAATTTTACATTTTATTTAATCATTCTGTAAGCGTTGATTTCCGACTACTTATTGAATACTGGGCTACATCGTTAAAAAGGAATATATTGTCATTTTATGACACTTGAAAACATTTCAATTTCACAATATTGTAATTATACATTTTGTAAGCGTTACCTTCTGAATACTTATTGAATATTGAACTACATCGTTATAAAAAAGATATCGTTGTTTTATAACACCTAAAAGTATTCCAATTTCACATTTTGTTTATATATTTTATAAGCGTCTCTTTTTGAATACTTCCTCAAACCTTTCTCTATACCGAATTACACCGTTAAAAACAGATATTGCAATTATATAGCACCCAGGAGTGAACTAATTTCACAACATTTCATTTATCCCTTTTAAAAGCACATTTTATAAATTGATGACACGCCATGTGGTAACACCAGCACACAAGTGTATTCATTTTTCAAAATTACAACTACTCTAAGAAATTATGAAATTATCTCGAAATTAATCGTGAGTGCATATCAGCCCACAATTAAGACATAAAGTTTACAATTTTAATATAGCATTACATACCAAAAGTGTTTTATTCGGAAAATTAATATCTCCGTTATATGTATTTCAGGAAAATGGAGGAAAATCGAGAAGCTCCAAAGAAAGGTCCAGATCGAGACAAGGAAATTTGACGAAAGAAAACGCGTGGAATATAAATGGAGGAATCGCGATGGGGAGCAACAATAGAATGAACTATAGTCAAGGATTCAACGAGGGAGCCAGGACGAATTCGACTTTTTGGGGCACCTGGGGAAGATCCGACGACCGTCGTCATTCCTTGTCAAGGACGAAGAACGCCTTTCCCAATTCTGTGAATAATCTGAATAATTTCGGCGAGGATTATCAGGTGGAATCGCCGATTTCCGGGACAGGACCCGAAGGTCCTCGAGGAACTTCCTGGTCGTCCATCTCGTTGGCTTCGATTTCAGGTTCTAATTATTCCCTGAAGACCTCAAAATCCGGGATGACCTTCAGAAAAAGGACCTCGAGGAGCTCAATATGTTCCGGGGTGACCATCGTCACGTTTCAGGACACCGAGGTACAGGACGACGGGGTAGAGGACCCAACAAGGAGCGACGTCAGCCTGAAATACGAGGAAATTCGAACTAGAGCAAGGACGAAAGTACTTAACACTAGCTCTGATATCAGAGAAAAATTGGTCAAGGATTCTAAAAGGGTTGAAAGTGACGTAAAAATGGAAGGATGTCCTTCGGCGAGGGAAAAGGATCCCGAAGATGTTGGGAGGATCCTTCAAGAGAGCCCCAGGAAGCAGGGATCTTCTTTATCCTCCAGGACTCAGCGTTCTGGGAACTTGGGGAAGGATGGGAAAGAGAGAAGGATGAAGAACAAGGTCCTCGATGTTCTCAAGGACGAGGAGAAGGTCCCGAAGAGGTCCAGGGAAGACTCGAAGATCTTGAGGAGCCGCGCCAATTCTGCTTCGAATCCTGGAGCAGAAATTCGAAAACGAAGGGAAGAGAAGGTCGTTTCCAAAAGCCTCACCAGAGGATCTGAGAGGATCTCGAGTCCTGCAAGGACTAGCCCTAATCACCTGCTGTTCAAGGCAGGACTCTTGGACGAGGAGCGAGGATCTGAAAAATCAATCGAGAACCAAAAGATGAGGACTTCGATACCAAATAGGAGCCAAACCGCGAGGAGGATTATTACGAGTCCTAGGTCCTTCCTCGGTAAAGAGGGTCCTGCGAGGAAGGCTCAAAGTGTCGAGGAAAAATCGAAGGAGGTCCTCGAAGCAGGACGAGAGAAAACTGGGAAATTCACGGCGAAGAAGGAGAAGAACTCGAAGAGCTCCATTGTCAGCAGAATTTCTGATCCTTTGGATTCTAGAAAGGACTCCAGGATCTCGAGGAACCTGAATCCGGGCAGGATTCAGGATTCTTTGACTCCTGTGAAGAAATTAAAAGTTCCACACGCTTCGGAGGATTTTTCGAAAACTTCTCCACTGGTTGATACCGCCAAAAGAACGAGTTCCTTCCCTCAGCCGAGTTTGCAGGCGAAAAAAAGGATCCTGTCCGAGATTCCGAGGCCGATCAGCTCGAAAACTATCGGAAGGACCTCGACAGGAATCGAAAGATCCGTGGTGAAAAATGTGGACATCTTTAAACGACTCATGGTTGATCACGAAGGTCCTGCTGCGAAAAAACAGAAGACTGGGGAAGTGGAGAAAATTCAAGAGTCCTTCCAGAAACTGCAAAGAGTCCCCACAAGGATCGAGCTGGGCAAGGAGAAGACTTTCGTGTGCGATAATCGAAAAGGAGGATTTTCGAAATCGGGGAACTCGAAAGGCACAGTGTTTTCTATCGTCGAAGGAAAGGAAAGACGCCCACGAGAGGAGGAAAGTTTGAAAAATTCTACCGATAGTCCTGCTCCTCCTGATAAGGGAGATGTTAATCAAGCAAGAGTGCATCCGGAATGTCCGAATTAGGTGAATTCCAAAATTCTGCGTCGACATATTAAAAGACCAATATTACCGGCGCAAAAGATATCGTTAATTGAGCTTGACGATCGAAGATATTTCATTGAACTTGGTGTCATCTGTCGTCATCAGGATCGAGAAGCGATTGACAAGACAAAATTCTTTAATTAGAAAAAAATGGAAGAGCGTTAATAAATGAATAAATAGGTAAAAAGTAATTTCCAATATATGAATTGAACATAATTCGAGAAATGGCAATGTTTTGCAGAATGTGCTTTTGAAATACATTCGTCGACTTGAAAAAATGCTGCAATTTGAAGAGAATCCTGGGATTTGAAAGCATCTGTCATTACCAGGATCGAGAAGAGTTCAAATTAAAAATCCTTTCATTAAGAAGAAAATATATAAAAAAATAATTCACAATTGCCGCATCGAACATAAGTCGAGTAATGACGTTTTGCAGAATGTGCTTTTAAAATAAATTCGTCGATTTGAAAAAATGTTGCAATTAAGAGAGATTCCTGGGATTAGAAAGCTACTATTATTGCCATGATCGAGAAGAATTAAAATTAATATCCTTTTCATTGATAAGAAATAGAAGAGCGTTGATGATTTCCATCACTGCATCGAAACGTTTTGCAGAATGTGCTTCTGAAATAAATCGGGCGATTTGAATATTTCCGTAATTTTCCGTAATAATAAAACTAAAGAAATCTCTCCAATGGTTACAGTTACGATTAAATATAATTGCAAAGATTTTCGTCGTTGGGGCGATTATCCTCCAATAGCAGGAAAACTATCGGCAATCCGATTCTTCGCCGAAGGTGAAAGTATCTCTTTTTTCGTGTACTTGTAAAATAAATCCGTCGACTTGAAAAAATGCCGCAATTAGGAGTGAATTCTAGGATTAGAAAGCACCCCTCGGGGTGACCACGGAGGGTGGTTATCGCGGCATGTGTGCCTTGTCAGTGGGCGGGTAGATTCGGCCCGGCGACAGGGGTTGTCGGATGGGTCGCCTCAAAAGAAGACCTCGAATGATACCAATTATGTCATCACCGCAGTACATAACGCACCCCGTGCCGGTCTGTTTCGCCCCGTTCCGTTTTGTCGCAGCCGCACCATAGATTTCGCCCGCATGTCGCATCCCTCGTCGAAGCCACCCTTGTCGTCCCGACACCCCAGGATCCGATACACGCAAGTGATCTTCTACTCTGAGAAGCACTTTTTTTTTTTCGCGCAGAAAAATATTTCATCGTACCAATCAATTCTTGGTGAAATATAATTTTTTTTAGGAAGAACGGATTTTTTTTTCTTTCTTTTAAGGAACTTAAGATGGTATGAAAGGCGCTGAGAAATGTAATCGACGTCGGCAAATTAAAATCCATCTATACAATTTTTTATGGGAAGGTCATTTTGAATACTCAAGTGGTAACATAAGCTGGCGCGTCTCGTTCCCGACATTTATATTTATATTCAAGACTTTTACATTCTGCGTTGAGAATTATACGAACCGAAGCGTTCCATATATCATTTCGGTAAAGTAACGATGAACGGATCGATGTAAAACTGTGGAAATCCTGTGAATTCATTATTCTAAGTATTTTCCATATTTTCCCATCTGAGTCTGTAATATTCTATATGACGGAATGTGCCATGTAACATACATATGTAGGCTGACTCTTTCATATCACTTTAAGAAAGGTTAAAGAAACGAACCATACGGTTTCCATTTCTTATTTTATTATTTTAAAATATGAAGATTTCGAAATTCATGATCGTACGATGAGGAAAATCGATTTAGAAACAATTTGCGGTCCAATCTGCTGCATGAAATGTCTGCAATATATGTACGCACATTATTCAATAAAATGAAGAAAAATTTGCGGGAAATTTGTCATAAATGGTTGGAGCAATATATTTACCGCATAATTTTGTCATATGTCAGTTATGCCATAACCGACGTGTATGAGCTGAAAATTGATGGAAAATTAACAGGAGCTCCAACATCATTCCATGACATTAATTTGCGGACATTGTATGAAGTTAGTTGATGCTACAAATGTGAGCTAAATATGACTCTGCTCCATGTTCCCGTTTCCATCCCGCCATGACTCAAATATAAACCACGGACGTTGTAATTGTTTATCAGCGATGCTTTAGATAAATTTAGCTGCACATATGCGGACAAATATCGAGACATTGCACGTACTTAACTTTGTTTCATAATTAAGTATTTTTGATTCGTCATTTAGTCCGGCAGATAATAGTTCCAAACGAGGACTCATAAGCAACACCCTCGTGACTCGTTTCATGATCTCTTTTGAGGCAAATTTCATGCATATTTGGCATCACTTTGTCTATCTAGGTATATTTTCAATAAAAAAGAATAATTATTTGGCTGAAATAAGTAATCACAATTCCGTAGAAACGTCGCATCCAATCTATTCGATTTGATTTGAATCGAATAATTATTCTTTGAATCTATAAAATATTTCTCTGGCTTAATGAACTTTTCTTTTAGTGCAGAAAGGAAGTGGAAAAAAATTGTCCAGTTCCTGGCGATTGTTTCCGCAGGAAGTATCCCGGGGTGAGTCGTTCGGGGCCCGGGGAAATAGACGGGGAAATAGACAGGGAGGCGGAATTTCGAAAAGGGTGGGCGGAAAAGACGGGACGCGGCCGGGGACGGATAATCAAATAACCTGCACGCACCGTATAAATTATCAATCAGGCCGCGATTGTGCAACCCCAACGGAGGAGTCGAACCCCGCCGGTAAGGGTTGTTACGTCGACATGGGACTCGCGGGGGGAGGACGGACTGACCCCGGAGAGAGTTATTTTCTCTCGTGTGGGCGTGGACGAGCTTCACCCCGGGTGATGTCCCGTTCCCGGGGAAGTCCTGGCACCCCCTGGGTACTCATCGATACGCTGCTTCGACACTTTTGCGATATTTCGTCAAGTCGGGGAAAGGACTTTTCAGGGTTTCGCAAATTTTTTAACCTTCTAGGATGAGGAAGAACTTCGCCCCCTGATGATGTTCTATTCCTGAGGAGGTTCCGAGATGCCCTGGGTACTCAAGGAGACGTTGCTTCGACACTTTTGCGATATTTCGTCAGGTCGGGAAAAGGCTTTTTCCGGGTTTTGCAAATTTCGAAACCCCCTTCGATGAGGATGAAATTCGCCCCCTGGTAATGTCCTATTCCTGAGGAGGTCCTGGGAAGCCCTGGGTACTCATGGAGACGCTACGTCGACACTTTTGCGATATTTTGTCAGGTTGGGAAAAGGCCTTTTCCGGGTTTTGGAAATTTTGAAACCCCCTTGGACGAGGACGAGATTCACCCCCAGGTGGCCTCGCGTACTCATACAGCAACGCTCTCTCTTTCAAAATATTCGCAAAATTTCACCAGATTGGAAAAACTCTCCACCATTTTCGGCAATTTTAGGTCTACTTTGGGCGAGAGCCAGCTTTACCCCCGAGTAGGATCTAAAATGTCAAAATTGGCGCTAGATTTCTCCAGATCAAAAAATATATTGTAACTCCCTCGGAAAAAATAAAAAGGGGGATATGCAAACTGAGGAAAAAAAAGTCGGTTGACCCAAAGAAATATGCATAGCGACAATAAAATCCTGCAACGAAATGCGTCGAAAGAAATGTCAGATTGAGTAAACGAAATTTGTTTAAGTTATCATTAATTTTTCTTCTCGATAAAACCACTGTTTCTTCCAGTTATATATGATTCGGGCAACGACAGATATGTTAACAATATTTATAGTTGTTTCTTCTCGGTACAGGGAAGTCCGGCGATCGGCAAAACGGATCACGTTCTACGTGCACTCGTGATCTTCGCACCAGCCCTGAGTACACTGTGCGTAAGTCTACGCAGACCACGTGTCGAGTCACGAACAGCCCGAAGCGACGAGCCGAGGGGTGATTATCGAGGTGATTATCCTGGAATTCGATGAAAGGGGTGAAACAATCGACCCTGGTCCTCCTTGTACCGCGCGTGAAGTAAAAAGAGCGGTATAAGAATTCACGGTCACCCCGAGAGGAAACCGGAGTTAATTTTAATATAAAAAATATGCGCTCGCGAGACACCCAGCAATTCATTTGCATTACGTTTACGGCTTTAGCCGGAGCTTCCATTCTCAAATTGAAAGGTCCAACTTACCGGGTTTGTTTCCTTTTCCCTTTCGTTTATATTATTTTCCGATGCATATGTATATACAGATCGATATATTTACCAATATATTCGCGAAAGTCACGAATTAACTAACATCTTCTTCCGACGAATACAATTATCACTAGGTTTACGGGCGTTTTTTATATACCTGTTTCTACGAGCACCCGTCAAATTGACGGGTAAACGAAAACACGCATTTTCTTTAAAAAATCGATTCATTCAAATTAAGTCTGTATTAAACAACCCTAGGCTTTACGTTTAAATAAATGATTAATAAGTAAAAAGTCCTTTTTTAAAAATTATCACGGAAATGATTGGAATGCTCGTCCTCTCATCCTCGGAGTCGGAACTAGAAAGAATGCGCATCCTTTTCTTGCTACGGAAGTTTTCCTCTTCACTATCCGAAGATCCTTCTATTTCTCCACTTTCAATGCAAACTTTCACTCTCATCTTCGCCTTACACTCCCTGCAACGAAGCAAATATATATGGATTGTTTATGAAATTAGCTAGTCCGACAATTTGACGGGTTTCGTAGAGATAGGTATACCACGTACAGATTTTAATAATTAGAAGGCTTAGGAAAAAATAATTGCGTGTACAAATTCTTTGGATGAAATGATTAATTGACGATACAAAAATGGTTAAAATTAATGCTACGGTTTTTTCGGTATTTCTTTTTGAAGTTTGAATTCCGTCAAATTGACGGGTCCCGTAAACCTAGTGTTATATACAATTTCTTAACGATCCAAGTACGCTTGAAAGTATTTTATATTAATTCTTAACCGAAGAACTTTACTTCTTGAGGCTAGCATCTGTCAAATAAGTTCTTGCACGAAGCTAGGAGGACTTTGTGTCTCGATAAGGACGCATCTATCTTGCTCTTTAATCGATCGGAGTATCGGCCAATCATCGAACGCGTTTACCAACGATTCGATTTACTTCGAATTGGGTACTCCCGCTCTAAATAAATGCGGGAGACCGCTTACAATTTTAACCTGATTAACATGGAGGTTAACTTTAACCTACGGTTAGGCAACGAATGATTTAACCGGGCACAGGAGTCGTTTAGGATGAAGATCGGCGAGGCGTAAAGAGCGACTTCCACGCAAATCCGCGGCACGCGTTCTGGAACTCCCGTCGAAAAGCATTAAAGGGCGCAGCCACGCGTCCTAATAAAAGATCGCCACCCCAAATGATCGACCAATGCCCGCAGGCAGTGCACAATTGTTCATCGGCTCGATTAAACGCACTTTCGTGAACCTTTCTCACGTTCCGGATCGCCGAGTCGATCCGCGACCGGAAGAACGCTTTCGACCGATTTGCCGAATTTTTTATCCAAATCTTGCCATTGTTCCGTTGACTCTAAGGTGAGGATGCATCCCGTGAGAGTTTTTACGAAGGCTATTGAAATCGTTTCATTTATTCCAAGATAATCTGGTCGATCGAATTCCCGTCGTCGATTCGTGCTAGAGAGAAAAAGAACTGGTAAACCGAACGACTCAACTCCGTTAAAGCTATTTGCGTTAAAGGAACACGATTCATAGTTCGATTTACAGAAATTTCCATTGCGGTGGCAAAGACACCTCTACGTATGAAGACATCGTTCTTACGAATATGGCATTCAAAATGTCTCGAGAGAGGAAAAGCTTGATCGTTCGAAATCCAGTGATCAAGTGGTACGAGTCAATACAACAAGAGAGAAGCATCCGTTGAAACATATTCATTTAGAAAACTCATCAACGTTTTAAGATCTTTAATTATTACGAAGTGAAATTAAATAAACTCCAGCAGAAATTATTAAAAAAATATCGACCGATCGAAATTCAGTCATCGAGTGGCACGAGTCATTGTAACAAAGGGATGCGTCCCTAGACATGTACTAATTTAGAAAATTGAATCGCATTCTAAGGTCATTAAAAATTACTAACTACAATTAAGTTAACTCCGGCAGAAATTATAGGAAGGAAATATCGACCAATTGAAATGCAGTCATCGAGTGGCACGAGTCATTGCAACAAAAGGAATGCACCCATTTAGGGTATGCGTTCGTCGGCGTAACTCGACAGGAGATATCGGGGGCCCGATATCGAATCGGCAAATGGACGATCGTCGGCCGATCGATTCCGCTTATTTATCGAGTCGCGAGGGACGCGCGCGGCGCTCTCATGGCCGAGGGCCTTTATTTAATAAGTTGTTATAAATTAAAGAGCTACCGCATATTAAACCACCCTCGGCATATTTATAGTGATTCCCGAGAGTATCGGGTATATACGGGTATGTAAATCACGGGTCAGCCCTCGGGCGAACGCGTCGCCCCGAGTGCGCACGCGCATACCTGCGTCCCCGCACTTACACCTGCACCCGCCAGGGTGCGCGCGGCGCTCCACCGCGCCGCGCACCCACGTGCACCCAAGTCGCCTTTCTTATGAATTTATCTCCGCCGATGTAACGATAAACGGTTTTAATTGCCGCTCCGGGCTACGCGAGGATCGCCCCCCGATCCTGAGCCCCCGGTCCGAAGGTCCTGCGAGGTCGGTGTACCTTCCGCTTCGTCGAGAAGAGATTCAATTTCGAGTTGGAAAGGAGGTGGCAAGGACGTTGGGAAATTGACGACAATTTTTCAGATGGACAAGAATTTTGTAGGACGCGGAATGTTTTGTAAGGATTAAAGGTCCTGCGAGGTCGGTGGACCTTCCAGTTTGTCGAGAAGAAATTCAATTCCCAGTTGGAAAGGAGGTGGCAAGGACGTTGGGAATTTGACGGAAATTTTACGGATGGACAAGAATTTTGTAGGACGCGGAATGTTTTGTAAGGATTAAAGGTCCTGCGAGGTCGGTGGACCTTCTGCTTCGTCGAGAAGAGATTCAATTTCGAGTTGGAAAGGAGGTGGCAAGGACGTTGGGAAATTGACGACAATTTTTCAGATGGACAAGAATTTTGTAGGACGCGGAATGTTTTGTAAGGATTAAAGGTCCTGCGAGGTCGGTGTACCTTCCGCTTCGTCGAGAAGAGATTCAATTTCAAGTTGGAAAGGAGGTGGCAAGGACGTTGGGAAATTGACGAAAACTTTGCGGATGGACAAGAATTATAGTCCCAAGAATATTGACGATCGTTTTCTCTTTTCGTAATTCCCATTATTTACTGAAAATCAGCAAAAACGGATAGAAAATAAAAAAATAGGGAAAGCATAGCAACGGACTCGTAAGCGAAAAGTATTAAAAAATCAGAGTTACAAAGAACGCGATACAAAACAATGTGAGGTAAATTTTGGATTGACCCCCAGCTATGAGACACGTTCATGTCCAAGGGAAAAAAAGTCCCGCGGACGAAATATGAAATTCTGGAAACTAGGGATTCCAAATACCAATCGATGTTTATCGAGTATCGGTTTCCAGCGACGCGTAATTACCATAATTCTCGTTCCCTCGGGATCAGGGGTTCCCCAGGGAAGTCCATCGTCCGCGATTCGGTAGCCGGAGCATATCGAAGGATAAATAAGGTGCGTGCACGTAGATCGCCCCCTAGAAGGTGCAGGGTCCCTAGGGAGCCGCCTCGAATCCGGGAGGCAAACCGGGATCAAACGTAGTTACCGCTCTCTCTCCATCGACTAACACTTTGTTTAACTTTGTTTCGTCCTTCTCGCCCAGCTCGAATTTATTCGCGCGTACCCCTGGAAAGGCAAGCACGCTGCCAGGGCAACGGGGGAGGGTGGAGGCCTTAAGCTCGTTTCCTCGGGCGGGCGTACAAACGAGCAGCCGGGAATAAAATCATCCCGGCAGATCTCGTTACTCTGCAGGCGACAATTATCGAGTCCCTGTCGGGCCGAGCCGCGAAATTCGCACATTTGGAAGGACCCCGGGAACACGGATCCTCGATCGAGGGCAAGGAGGGCTCACATTGAGAGTACCCCGAACAATTTTACCCTTAATCCTTTGGATTAGGAGCCATACTGATATATGGGTGAAATTCGCCTGATCGTGTAGGCAATATTGGACCAAACGTCGGGCGTCTTTAGGCGTTCTTAGTAGCCAAAGAGTTAAGGTGATACGGTGATAAGGTGAAAAGGTGATATTGAGAGCAAGGAGGGCTCACATTAAGAGTATACCGAACAATTTTACCCTTAATCCTTTGGATACGGAGCCATCCTGATATATGGGCGAAATTCGCCTGATCGTGTAGGCAATATTGGACCAAACGTCGGGCGCCTTTAGGCGTTCTTAGTAGCCAAAGATTAAGGTGATACAGTGATAAGGCGATAAGATGATATTGAGAGCAAGGACTCATATTAAGAGTACACCGAACAATTTTACCCTTAATCCTTTGGATACGGAGGCATTCTGACGTATGGGCGAAATTCGTCCGACCGTGCAGGCAATATTGGACCAAACGTTGGGCGCCTTTCGGCGCTCTTAGTAGCCAAAGAGTTAAGGTTATATGAAAGAATTAGCCTATATATGTGAGACGTCAAATCGTTGAGGAAAGTATTTTCCGAATTGGGGGCATCGATTCGTTTGAAATTTTACCACGGGAATATGGAGGCCCTAAAGTAGGTCCTGAAACTCATGAAATTTCATTTTTCGTCCAAAATTCATTTATTTATCATGGACTAGAACCGACATGACGGGGTCCTGGCACGTTTTTGATGTTTCGCGCTTCTTGGAGGCTTAGAATCGAAAATGAAAAGTTTCAGGATCTAGCTCGAACAATTTAGGGTACCGTAGAAATGGAATATTACAGAGTCGCGGGGGAAAATATGGAAAATACTTTGAAATACGCGATTCACGTCGGGGAGAGATGCGTCGGTGCATATCGATGGTCGATCCGGTCGATAAATTTTCGGGATCGGATATTTTGCATCATTTTGTCTATCTGGGTCCTTTTTGGTCAGCGTCGACCGATTTCTGGATAATCGATAGCGCGGGTCGATATCGGCGCATATCGAGGTGCAAATCATGCCGAGATAGGGTGCATCGGTGCATATCCTTGGTCGATCCCTTCGATAGATTTTCGGGATCCGTTATTTCAAGGAAATTATCCTTTTCGGTCAGCACCGACCGATTTCTGGATAATCGATAGCGCGGGTCGATATCGACGCATATCGAGGTGCAAATCACGTCGAGATAGGGTGCATCGGTGCATATCGATGGTCGATCCCTTCGATAGATCTTCGGGATCCGTTATTTGAAGGAAATTATCCTTTTTGGTCAGCGTCGACCGATTTCTGGATAATCGATAGCGCGGGTCGATATCGGCGCATATCGAGGTGCAAATCACACCGAGATAGGGTGCATCGGTGCATATCGACGGTCGATTCCTTCGATAGATCTTCGGGATCCGTTATTTGAAGGAAATTATCCTTTTCGGGCAGCACCGACCGATTTCTGGATAATCGATGGCGCGGGTCGATATCGGCGCATATCGAGGTGCAAATCATGCCGGGGGGGTGCATCGGCGCATCGGCGCATCCTTGGGCCACGGTGCAGTCGCATTGTAAAGGGTGACCTAATCCCCAGGGTACGAGCGCGTCGAGGCGACTTAAAGCTCGCCGCTCGCCATAAGTCACTCGCGAGGAAGGGGCGAGCGAGAGGAGTCCCCGAAAATCGTGAAACCCACGCCAGACTCGCGACGTCCAGGGTTCATATATTTTATCCACTGCTGGGATATACCCCTCGAGTCCCTTTATGCGTCGCGGGTATTTATGTGTCGCCGCCTTGCCTAAGCGTTTGATATATGAACTTCGAAAGGCACCACCACTCGGACCCGGTTACACCGCGATGCCGCAGAAATTCGTTCCCAACACCTTCGAGACCTGCGAATTTACCTCCACTTTGCCGCCATTTTTTCGAAACGACCCAGGGAACGGATCTCAGCTTTTGACGCGGAGGAGAATTCACGTTGTTTCGTTATTAAGGGGGAAATTACGGATTTTTAAATGTTCATTTAGGGATTTTCCATGGGGTGTATTCTTAAGGTGACGCGAAAGGTCCCGTTTATGAAACGTTTCTCCGAACTGGGTTTACCGAATCGTTTAAAACTTGACAATGTCAATATAGAGGCGGTAATTAAGATCCTGGCGCCCACAAAATTTCAATTTTTTTTAATTTCTTTGTAGATATTTTCAAAATTTTTTATAAAAAAAACTAAATTTCATGAGGGACAGGACCTTCCTTGCAGCCTCCATGTTCACGTTGTACGGTTTCAAAATATTCGGTACGCCCAGAATAATTCTTAGGTGCTCACGAGTCATGTGTCAAAGTTTTAGACCGTTCGGTCCAATGTCTTTAAGAAAAAGCATCGTATTCGAATCGACTGGTTTAAGGGAGATTTCACTTCACATTAATAGATAAATTAGGTGTTTTAATAGAAATTCATTATCAGAAATTATGTATTTCTGATAGCGAATTTTAATAGGGGAATTCTGCATTCTTAATAAACAAATGAGGTACTTTTTATAAAGAAATTATGCATCGCTGATAGCAAAGTTAGGTATTTTTAATGGAGAAATTATATATGAATTTTTAGTAGACAAATTAGGAATTTTTAATTTAAAAATTAGGTACTTTTCATATACAAACAGATTTTTTTTCGTATACGAACAGATTCACATAAAAAATGTCGCATTGTTGCGAAGTCGCGTCATTGGTTAACATTTGAAAGTTTTACCCGAAACCGTGAAATTTGCATGCAAAAGTAGCATGGGCTCGAAAATCGGCTCCTAGGTCCCATGATTTCATCGCGTCCTCGACATCTTCCTCTTCCACTGTTCCTTCGAGCAACCGCGAGAGGTCTGATTCGACATTCGAAATAAGTTTTTCGAATTTCGGAGGAAGAATGAGAAGCGCGAAGGGAAACGCCCAAGGGCGAAGAGGGAACCGGAAAAGGGGCGAACTCTCCGAAGGGCGGCGAAAATGTCGGGTGGTTGATTGGGTTAGCACTTAGCCCCGTGATTGCCGTTTGTGACTTTCTTCGTCTTGCCTCCTCCTCTCCTCTCTCCGCCCGAAGGAAGTTTTCCAAGGAAGTATCGCCCCCGAATTTTCGATTCCACCCCGCCGTTTATTTCCCGGTATTTATTACGCCGACCGAAGTCGGGGTCATCGAGCCTGAATTAATTTCGCGACTTTTCCCTCGCTCGTTATCGGTTCCACTTAAGACGAAGTAAAACCTCCTCTCAAATCAGTCGACTCGAATAAGACACTTATTTCTAAGAGTACTGAACCGTAACTGTGACACACGACTCGTCATCATCTAAGAATCGTCCTGACATTTTCAAAATCTGGATTTTTGAAAAAAATTCCTTAACTTAGCCCAGACTAGAACCAAAATGGCGCCGGGCTTTCATATTTCGATCAATATACAATTATTGAAGGCTGTAATATATGAAACGAAAGGACAATTTGGAACACTCTGGTAATCGAAAAACTCGCATGTGAACGGGATAAAGGGAGAAAAAGTGTCTTATGCGCTGCTATACTAAAACGATGGGAATACGAGGTTTCGGAGTGAAAATTTAGTCAACATGGAAATCACAGATGGCGCAGAGGGTCCCTCTGCAGTCAATTAGGGCCTCGGAAACCATGAATCCAGATGATTTTTGGAGTTTAACTTCGATTTCTTTATAATTATTGTGCAAAAGCGACAGGTGGCGTATGCCATTTAATATAATACCCAATATAATTCGACACAGCTATTAATATAAAAAGGAACGTCGGCAACGGAGGTATTTAGAAAAGTCATTTTTACCGTCGTTGATCAAGTTCCTCGACGTGTTTCACTTTACCTTAAGGGGATGTGAAAGTGACATCTAAGAAGTGAATCGTTCATGAAACTTTTTATCGAATTGGGTGTACCGAAGCGTTTTAAACTTTACAACGAGAATATGGAAATCACAAGGTAGGTCCGGGCACCTATAAAATTTCATTTTTACGAACAAACTAAAATGCGTATGAACGATTTAAAAAAAAATTGAAGTTTCATGGGGGGTGAGGACCTTCCTTATAGCCTCCACATTCACATTGTAATGTTCGTAACGATTCGGTACACCCAGTTAGGAGAAAAGTTTCATAAATGAGACCCCCTTGACGCCTCTGTCACCTCGCCTTAATTTGTTCCATAGCTCAAGGGTGTCTTGCAATAATTTATAATTACCTTCAACAACTTGCTGTCCGTACCTATTTTGCAACTGATCACTTTTTCATGCGTATCAATGAAAGGGCAAAAGAAGAAAAAAAATGGAATAAATCATATAATTTCACAGAAAGCGACAGAAATTCCAAGATGTATCGAATGTACATACAATGTGCATATACCGTCATTAAGTGTGATCCTTGAACATGAACGCGATAATTATCTGCGTATTTACAATGAATATCCACCTTCTTTTGTCTACGAGAATTTATTACCGACAGGGAAAAAGAATGGGAAAATGAATAAATCAGGTTTCTTCGCAACAAGTCGGCAAATCTCCATGAAAAAAAAATCATAACCTATCTGCATAACGATTCCAACGTCGCTTGATACTACAAGCTCACAATGTGCATAACTTACGATTGCATTCATTAAAAATCCGATCCTTCCACATGGACGCGATAATTACCCGCCCGTCCAAAAAATCCATCTTTCAAATTTTTCCTCTATATGAAAAACGAGAAAAAAAATTGAAATAAATCGAGTATCTCCCCTAAAATTCGACAAATCTCCTTGAAAAATCGCGATCCATCTGCATAACGTTATAAATATCCACACAATGTACATACATCGCGCGTGAATCGATTAAGACTGATCTTTGCACGTAGATACATGAATTCTCCGCGTCTTTACAATTAACATCCACCGTTTTCTATCTACAGCGATTCACACTATTTGTCAACGCGAAAAAAAAATGAAAAAGAAATTCTTTGGACAGAAATGAAATATTTGATCGTACACGTTCTTTCTCCCAAGATCCTGTCATTTGAACCTAACGAGTATTATTAAGAAAAAAAATAATTCCCTTCGAATCAAGGAAGTCTAATCTCCGCTCAAAAATGCCGAATCTTAATCTCCGATGTACAACGTTCTTTCTTCCAAAATCTCGTTACTCGATCCCATTGAGTAATATAATGAAAAAAAAAAAAATCATTTCCTTCGAGTCATGGAAATGATTTTCTCATCGTAGGTTCGATTCTTGCACGTAGACGCGAGAATTAGCTCGATCTTTACAGGAGGGCCCCTTAGCCTCGTGTACGGTCCGCGGTTTCGTAATCAACTATGCAAACGATCTTAGTGCAATAAAAATGGCCGTATCTATAATGGCGCCGTCGGTTTTTGCTCGTAAACGTTTCCGATGAAATATACTCTAATAACGCGGCCGAGAGCCGGGATATACCGCCGTACACAGAGGGGCCGCGTGTCCCCGATGTAAAAGCGGGCTCGATCGAAACCGCGCACTCGTCATTACGCCGTAAGAGCGCCCAAGAGTACCAGCTACCGCTGCTAATGATAATTGCAGTATTCAACCACGACTCGATTCCCGGTACAGGATCCTTTACGAGGCCTGCGTCATTTAGCGCTCGCTTCAAGAGAACGGCCGCCGAGTAAAAACCGAGTAAAAACCGAGGAAATCGCCGGAAAAAGACGCTAACCTTGACGGCATCAAATGTAACAAAGATTGCCAAACGTAATTGCAATTATTTCGGAAAAAGATCCTAACCTTGGTGGTACTAAATGTAATAAAGATTGTCAAACGAGATTGTAATTACTTGGGAAAAAGACGCTAAACTTCGTGGTACCAAATTTAATAAAAATTGTCAAACGTAATTGTAATTATTTCGGAAAAAGATCCTAACCTTGGTGGTACTAAATGTAATAAAGATTGTCAAACGAGATTGTAATTACTTGGGAAAAAGACGCTAAACTTCGTGGTACCAAATTTAATAAAAATTGTCAAACGTAATTGCAATTATTTGGGAAAAAGACACTAACTTCGATGGTACTCAATGTAATAAAGATTGTCAAACATGATTGCAATTATTTGGGAAAAAGACGCTAAACGTCGTGGTATCAAATTTAATAAAAATTGTCAAATGTAATTGCAATCATTTGGGAAAAGAACGCTAATCTTCGTGGTACCAAATTTAATAAAGATTGTCAAACGTAATTGCAATTATTTGGGAACAAGACGCTAACCTGATTGATATACATTTATTGAAGGCTCTAGTACGAGATACAAAAGTGTCAGGACAATTGTGCGACAATTTACAACACTCTGATAATCGATAGATTCGCATTTGAACGAGACAAAGATTTAAAAAACTGACTTATGCCCTGCTAATATGAGATTTCGGAGTGAAAATTTCGTTGCCACGGAAATCACAGATGGCGCAGGGGGTCCCTCTGCAGTTAATTAGGGCCTCGGAAAGCACGAATGGAGTACGCTATTTAGTACAGTACCCAATATAATTCGAAACTGCTGTCGATATAAATACGAACGTCGGCAATATAGGTATTTAGAAGAATCTGTTTTCGTGGTGTCGATCAAAATTCCCTTCACCTTAAAATCCATGATTTCCTGAGTGAAAAGCCCCTGGAAGCAGAAAGTGAAGCCTGTAACGAACCTTCGGATCTCAGGGACCTCTCGGGCTCATTTCTGGGCATCGGAGTCTCCTTTTTAATCCCCCGGGAACTGGTCCCGGGACCATGGACAAACAAACCGACGACGAGGTGACTAATCCTTTGTCCAGGAACGTCCTCGTGTCCTGGCATCGCGGAGTCCCTTTTCTTTCCGCGCGGAATCCTTCGAGTCATCCTTTCGTGCTCGCGTTGCCCGAGTATACCGAAATTTCCCTCTTGTACACATATTATTCATACAAGGAACCACAAAAACTGGCGCAGGAACCCTGGATCAACGGGTTGACACCCTGGGAAAGTGCGTCTCGGAAATACTTTCCGTCTACTCTCGACTCTCTCCTTTTCAAGAACCATTTCTTGCTTGAATTAGTTAGCTAGAAGGGTTGACAATCTTTTTTTATTCAATTTCCCTAAATTCACTTTAACCTCCGGCCTCCTGCCTTTCAAAGGATCGGCTCCAAATTATTTCTCGACGGCACTTTTTAAATATCAAAAGACTCGATATGGAATTTCCTGCATTTGAAGAAATCCTTCCCAACAACCCAAGAAACCCAAAGTGGTGGAATACCTCGTTCCAATTCCCGTCCTTTCCCCGACAAATTCAACGTCGATATAACGTCTACTCTACGTTTATTAAATCTTCTTAATCGCGTAGCCCGAACGTCGTATAAACGTCTTCCGCGTGTAATACAATCGTTCACAATCCTTTACTAAACGTTTAAATAACGTTAACATACTCGTATCTTTTCTACTAGGGATAAACGCATTGAAATCTTACCGCGTAAAATCAACATTTCTTATAAACGTATATTTAACGTAGAAAACGAACCGTGGGTGGATAAACGTTCAATATATATGCATATCGTTCTATTTCCTCTAAATTGACGCGCATGAAAGGTGAATTCCCCCTCTGAGTTATTGGGCAATTCTTGGACATCAGTTTTGAAACGCCAAACGACTTAATAGAGAGGATTCCTGGGTGATGACGAGTCCTTGTGCAGGACCTTCGAAGCGGAGAAGGACCGCTCGTTTCCTGGTCCCGGTCGGCGAATCCTTTATCTCCTTCGACTTTATCGGTCCTAATTTATGAAGCCAGGTTTTGGGGGGTGCGGATTCGTCCGTGGATCCCTTTTGGACGCGTTCGAATATTTATCGGCGATTCTATTTATTCGGTCCTTCGGTCGCGAGACGACGCCCGGTCGACTTTCGGGCACCGAGGAATCTATAAAAGCGCGGCCATAAAAACGCTCTTCTAGGTGGCCTTGTCCCGATGCTAGATTTACGCGTATTAAATGGGAATTACAATATTAATAAGGGTCTTAATGGGCCACCGGTCTCCGTCCTGGAGGCGCCCTCTCGTTTCCTGACGAGTCCTCGTTACGACTTGCCGCCCTGAGCTCGATACCAACCCTTTCGCCATACGGCAAACTGCCGTAAACATCTCATCGAAATATATCGTCATCTCCCCGTCGACTGATTTATCATTCTTCGCCATGTTTCGCGTTTCTCGATTATCGGGAACATGTACGCGCGGAGGGAAAACTTTTCTTCATCGAACGAAATCGTCCGATTGCCTGCATTTCGTTAAAGTGATATGAAAGGCGCTGAGGAACTTTATCGAATTTAATCGAATTGTATGAAATATACCGTTTTATATGTAATTTCAGGGAAATAATGTGAATTGGTGATTTTTTACACTCGAATGGATAAACGGCGCCATCTGTGACGCTTAGCTGCAACTAAATTTTTTGCACTAAAACATACGTTACCCCCGGGGCGATCGTTGGTTAAAGTATTTTCCATATTTTCCCATCTGACTCTGTAATATTCCATTTTTATAGTGTTCTAAATTGCTTAACCTTGGTCCTGAAATGTTGGAGGTGGAATTCTTTTTCGTTATTTTATCTACACGTATATAACGAATGCAATTTTATTGGATAATTTAGTGTAATGAGAAAAATTAGTTAATTTGAATAATTCCGACTGGAAAGTTCAATTCTCGCCCCGTGTTGGAGGCTGAATTCTCTTTCATTATTTTATCTACGCGTGTATAACATATGCAATTTTTTGCATAATTTTGAGTGATGTAGAAATGAATATTATTGCGTGAGACAATCTTTATGTCTGTATTAATTTCTTAAAACGCCGGATCTTCGATTAAACATTCAAGACATTTTGTTTAACGCTTCTTTCGTTTGATTTCGACGTTAATATTGCATCGAAAGATGCACCTTGAGAGGTCGATTTCCGAGTATCTCGTGACCAGAGAAGACACGAAAAAGTAGCAGACAGAGTAATGTATGCATCGCGGTCTGATAATTCCGGAATATCGGTCCTCGTTTCGCAGCCACTAATTCTCCTCCTCCGGGACTCTGTTCGGGCTAATCGGAGGATTCTAAGGTACATTCGAAGCTACCGTTGAATTATCTCTGGACACCGTTAAGTGAGCTTAATCGAAGCTTTCAGACCAATTATTCCCGTTCCCGGTGGCCGCGCAGATACCGATCGCGAGACGCCGCAGACTCGCCGAGAGACCTGGTCTCCCGGTTCCCTCTCCTCTAAAAACATTAAATAAACAATGCAAAATATTTCATCGACTTTCATGAGCGCCGTAGATCGAAACGTCAAAATATTGATTAAATTTCTCCAAATGGAGTACACCGAGTCATTTAAAACTTTACCACGTGATTATAAACTCATAAGCGACACCCCCGTCACTCGATTCATGATCTTCTATGAGGCAAATTTCATGCAACATTTTTCATTACTATTTATCTGGATAGATTTTTCGAGCGCGATAATACCCAGATAAAAATTCATGATCATCATACGATGAAGAAAATCGATTTACAGACACTTACTAAAATTTGCAGACCATTTGTTGCATGAAATGTCTGCAATATATGTACGCATATTGCGCAATAAATTTGAGGAAAAATTTGCGGCAAGTTTGTCACGCCATGACTCAAAATATGAGCCACGAACCTTGCAATTGTTTATGTCGACAATTGTAATGTCGACAATGCGGGAGATAAATTTACCTGGACATATGCGGACAAATATTGAGACATTGCATGTACTTAACTTTGTTTCATATTTAAGGATTTTCGGTTCGTAATTGTGTCTTACAGATATGAGTTCCAAATGAGGACTCATCTGCAACACCCTCGTGACTCGTTTCATGATCTTCTATGAGGCAAATTTCATGAAAATTTTGCATCGCTTCGTCTACCTAGATCTTCTACGCGACTTTCAAGAGCACGTTTAATTCGCGGTCGAGGTTCGCAATTAATCGGTACCGGGTAAGAATGAATGATTAGTAATTGTACCCCAGTAGAGTCCATTTTGCAAGGAGGTGAGAAGCCTTCGTAATGGACTTAGAGACGACGGCGGGCAAAGGACGCCGATTTGAATTTTAATGCGGCAATTAAAATATGTTAAACAGCTACTTAAGCCTGTGAGTACCGACGGGGGTCGCAATATTTTATATTTAACGTGAAATCGTAATTCGCCGAGCCTATTGGCCCCGTGGATCTCTCTTCTCTCCTTGGCTTTCATTCGATCTATAATTTATAGACCTTCGTTGTAGGATCTCGGTTACGGTGCCATTCGTCTCTTCGGATCTTCCGTAGGAAGGTGAGCCTCGAAATAGCCCGCTCGATGACAAAAAAACCGTGACGACAGTGAAATTATTTTATGTAACGTAAGGAATTCAAAGAACGACGAGGACCCGTAAGAAACATTTTTTATAAGCATTTTGAGGTAGATCCTCTTACAGGGAGGAACATAATTATTCCTTTAAATGAAGTTAAAGACTTTAGCATAAACTTAATGAAATATAGTCTTCCCTCGGAAATGCCAAATGTCTAAGGTGATATGAAAAAGTGAATCTATGTATATCCGAGAGGTCAAATCGTTGGAGAAAGTATTCTTTCTCCGAATTGGGGGTACCGATTTGTTTCAAATTTCACCACGTGAACATGGAGGACTCGAAGTAGGTCCTGAAACCCATGAAATTTCATTGTTCATAAAAAATGTATTTATTCATCATGGACTAGAACCAACACGGCGGGGTCCGGCACATTTTCGATGTTTTACGCTTCTTGGAGACTTGGAATCGAAAATGAAAAGTTTCAGGACCTAGCTCGAACAATTTAGAATGCCGTAGAAATGGTACATTACAGAGTCAGATGGGAAAGTACGGTAAATACTTTCCCCAACGATTGCAAGAGAATACTTGCTTGTCCTGCGGCTGACACGTGTTTTTAGAGAAAAAATTTAGTTGCAGCTAATCGTCACAGATGGCGATGTTGGTCCATTGGAATGAAAAAAAATCATGAATTCCCGGGATTTCGGCAGTCTTACGTCGATCTTTTCATCATTACTTGACCGAAATGACATATGGGACGCTTCGGTTTGTATGATTCTCAAAGTGAACTGTAAAAGATCAACATAAATATAAATGCCGGGAACGGGACGCGCCAGCTTATGTTCCCACCAGAAAGGATATAATTTAATATATTAATTTTAAAGGATACAATTTAAATATATTAATTTTATCGACCTCGACTGAATTTCTCAGCGTCCTTCGTATCATCTTAACTTCGATGCATTGCATCGGTCAAATATGTCTTAAAATAATAAAGTAAGAAATTGAATCCATGCCAAACCAACTCGAATAATTTGAATGCAACGTTTCTCCGGAATTACGATAGTATCAAAGGAGACACTTGTTTGCTTCAATGAATTCCTTTTCTCGGAGGAACAATCGAGGAGACTCCAGGGAAGAATCGGAAGGAGATAAAAAATGAAGAAGAAGCCACATGGGAAGAAGGAGGTGGTCGATGATCGCGCAATGCTCCCTCTCGATATTTCCTACATTTATACGTACCGATCGCTTATCACAAGCCTCACCTGCAATCTACATATTTATAAAAGCCAAATAATACTTCTCTGAAAAAACTGAAATAAATTGGATGCAACGTTTGTTCGGAATTGACAGGTTATTCGAGTGAAAAAAATATTCTTGGATAATATTCAAAGAAGCACCTCTTTGCTCCAATAAATCCCACTTCTCCGAGGAAGAGCCTCGGAGATTCCAGGGAAGAATCGGTCCCACCAGTTTCTTAAAATGGAAATAAGAAAAAGTGAAGAAAGAGGTGGTCGATGACGGCCGGGTGATGATGGATATTTCGGTGATCGATAACGCGGCCCGATGCATTCCGACGTTCCCGAGGGGCCATTACTCACGGTCGGCCGTGAATAAATAATCGGGCTCGTCATCGGCGAGGACCGGCGAGGACCCGCGAGTCCTGTGACGTACATCCGTCCCCGGGTACGTAGGGACGCATGCGCGTCCCTCCATGGGCCGGGACTCCCATTATCCACGTAACGTTTATCCGGGCCGCGAGGTGCCGTCATTATTTCCGAGCATGATTGGTGGATTCGATTCAGTAGTGCTCCCCCGGCTTCGATATATCACTCCGGCCCCGGCCGGTGATAATTAGAGGCGGTTTGTGCCTCCGAGAGGTGTCGGGGGAGGGAAGACGGCCCACCCCGCGTGCAACGATCGCGGCGAACTTCGCGGATCGATCTTTTTTTTTCCCCTTATAATTTCAGCTTTAAAACGACGAGTGGACGAGCTTTTGGGAATTTAAATTGCCGATTTTTCGCCTACAAATTGCACGTTAAGAATCATCTCGCGCTGACCGGGCTAGGAACGATCATGGCGAAGTTCGCGTTTTTCTCCATTTAGGGGAGCGGACAAAATGGACGGATTTTATATGACGGATGGCCAATTTTTTGCCTATAAATTGCCCGTATATATTTAGAACTACCCCACCCGGACCGCGCTATAAACGCTCATGGCGAAGATCGTGGATCGATGATTTTTTCCCCTTTTGAGGGAGCTTTCAAAATGGATGGACTTCGCCTACAAACGGTCTTTAAATGTCGAGGACCACCTCGCGCTGTCCGGACTATGAACGACCATGGCGAAGATCTCGGATCGATGATTTTTTAATATTTGGGGAGTTTTTGAAATGGACGGATTTTTACTCATAAATGACCGACTTTTTGCATTTAAATGGCCGATTTTTCGCCTACAAGGTAATCTCCGCCTCGGGCGAGGAAAAAAAATGTACCGGAATCATCCAAACCTTTTGACGAATCGACGAGTCGAATTGTCCCCGCCGCTCCACGGTGGACATCGAGGGCAGCGCCGCTCGCGGGCTTCGATCGAAGCTCCCGGCTCGAACTCCCCGAAACTCCCCCTCAAACCTCTCGAAAGACGTACACTCCGCAAGTCGTCAAATCGAAACGCGTCCGATGACCGTCGACGAGAGACTGACGACCTAGGACGAACGAAGAAAGGACCCGAGCCGAGGGACGGATTAGCGTTGTTTACCCCGATAAGGAATTAAACGTAAAATTAACGTAGGTCCAAACAAAGTGCCCAGGACCAAGCTTGGGTAGATACGATACGTCAGGTAATACCCGTGTTTTTCTCCGCGTATATTACAACGTATAGGTATTTACAAGAACCTTTTTTATCGACGTCGATGAAACGTCTCGACGCGTTTCGTTCCACCTTAATTAAGGAAATACAGAAAAATAGGAACGAGGTCGTTTAAGTTCGAATCTCGTTTTGAAGCATCCATCCCCCGGATAAGAACGTGTATTCAAAGAACGCGAGAGGCGACGCGGGACCGGCTCCCGAAGGAAGAAGGGTCGGGGATTCGTCGACTCTTCTACAACCTTCGCTGGACTTTGGAGCCATTTGAATATAAGAAAGTCGAGCCATTCGCTTTGAGCAAACTATCGGGAGTTATCGTTAAATTCCCGAGAGCCCCGGGGTGAACAGGTGAGCGTTACAGTTTCGGGGCTTGTCGCAGGTGAGGCTTGCGGTAAAGAGTCGCACGTGCGCGATCCGCTCTCGATGAAAGGTCCCTTTCGAGATGGCGCGATAGTCGAAGGTGAATGGCTCCCCCCGCAGGAATCCCTAATATATCCCTATGCAAATCGCGGCCGTCCCCGCGAGAGGAACAGGGGTGTTCTCGAGAGCCGAAGGGAAGTCCCCGGTCGATCGCCGATTTGCTCGAGGACGTTCAACGACGGACCCTCGAGTGGTCCGAGAAGAAGAGACGAAACAGCGGGGTGCCGATTGCGAGGACCTCCCCAAAGGGGGATCGTCTCGATTAAGGTATCCCTTGGACTCGTCAAAAAACCCCCGGAAACCCCATTCTCGTTTTTACGTCAAACGTCCGCCCTCGATACATCGCGACATCGTCCGGACGATACGAGTTTACCGTAATTAACCGTGGCATCGAAATAACCAACGATCCAGGGGGTAAATTTGCGTGGTAATTTTCTTTTTTTTTTTTCAGGGTATACGAAACGTAAATTGCGTTTATTGGGCAGGGGGCAGCTTCTCCCCGGGAACCAGGTGGGATCTCGAAATCCCGAAGGCACGCGTGACCCCCAGCCGGGTATTCCTTGGGAGTCTCGCGTCGTTTTTCGCCTTTTGGTTCTCCTTTTTTCCGCCGACCCCCCGCGGCGTTACCTCTTCATCTCCGGCCGGGGTCGCACGGGAGACGGGCCTCGCCGGTAATTACATGATCGATAATCGTAAACACCCCCAGCGGCTCGATCGTGTAAATAAATGGGCGGGTAACTCGATTACGAGCCGACCCCCTCCGTCCCCGGGGAATTAAGAATCGACCGGGTCAGAGGTCAGGGGAGATGGACGGCTCCGACGCCGAAGACCGACCACGAAACACCGGGACGCTCTCCTCTCTTTTTATCCCTTTTATCCTTTTTATCCTTTTTATCCTTCGACTCCCGTCAAATGAAACGTTACCTGGCTTCGAGACGGAATAAAGGACACCCGAAGGAAAAGAAATCTACCCTGATGAAAGTGCCCGGGTAAATTTACATCCTCGATGCCACAATAAATTACAGGAAAATTACGTTGCCTCTGTAATATCGCATTCGGCGTCCGAGCTAAATCATAGAAAATTATAATGTAACGCTACGTTAAATTCAAGGGAAAACAAAGTTAGTCCTCCAAATCCCATCAAAGGAAACGTTACTTGAAAAATAACCTCTTTTTCTCCCTATACCTATACCGTTTGCATTTTAAAATCTTTTCCTCGGAATAAACGTGGCGTTTTCACGCGAAATTCATGCGCTCCTTTTTTAAACAAAACTCACACGTGAAATTCAAAAATGTTGTAGTTTTGGAATAAATTCGTCCTTAAATAAAATTTACATGAATATCACTCTTAGACCGAATTTGCGTCGAAATTTTCTAATTTCCTGCTATCAAAGTTAACGTCATCGTTTTCGAACTAAACTCACGCGTGAGATTCACCCATTTCACCTATTGTATAATAAATTCGCCCGTGAACTTGATTGTCGCATTTTTAAATAAAATCCACGGGCAAAATTCGCCCGATTTGCTTTTTTTATCCTGAATTTACTTGGAAATTTTCTGCTATCGAAACTACGTACAACTTGAAAAATTGAACAGGAATTCAATTGAAAAGGTATTAGCCAAACGCTCTCGACGTATGATTTCTCCTTCGGGTAGGAATGTACGGATGATTTTCAAGGTCGTAAAAGCGTCTCCGAGGAGCAGCTAGGACGTATACTTGTATGTACGGCTACTTACCTGGTCGCAATGTTGCGATAAGTGCTCGGCGACTTTACGTGTGCCGTCGAGTCGCCGGACGAGATACCTACGCACCGTTGCGTAGAGGCCATTCGTCGTTCGCATTGTCGAGGACAGATCCATACAGCCGTAGAGAGACCACGGATCGCCCAAGAGCCGGACAATGTACATGACCGAGATATACTTTTCATCGGGAGCATAAAAAGTTTCTCTGTAAAAACGTATGAGAAAAGTTTACATTCGTCGATGTACTCGTCAAACCTACGTTTGAAGTGCGCACAATTGGTCCGAAAGTTGGACTTAAGGAGTTACGAAAGGGTCATTCTATGTAAATAATAACGTGAGAATATTGATAAAACTTATCCAAACTGGGTGCACCGAATCATTCGAAAGAGTTTCTTTTTCTTGGTTCTTGTCCAGGATAAATAAAATTTCCAGAATTTCAAGACCTTCGTTAGGACCTCCATAATCGCGCGTTAATGTTTCAAGAGATTCGGTGCACCCAGTTTGGTGTTTTGATACATATAGAATAACCCTTTGAAAACACCTTCAGTGTCGAAAAAACGAGAAACTCGCGCGGATCAAAAAATGTCTGGGTTTGGGAACGAAGTAGACCAGAAGTGAGAGGTTTTTATTATTAATGGTACACGGAGTATGTTACATGGAATACATGGGTTCTCTTATGTATAAAGGTATGCGATATGCGTGACTTTAATCCAGTAACCCGCGATCGAGGAGGAGCCGGGAGGAGTCGGGAGGGGCCGGGAGACTAGAGGCCCTCGGTCGGCGAGAGAGCTCGGGATTTAAAGGCACCAGATTCTTATTTCCCCATAAATAATTTTAATGACGCGCCGTGGCAGCTCAGGTAGGTATAAGGTAGAAGTCGGGGCCCCTTACCACGTAGACAGCCTTGTATTGTTATTTATTACGTCTGTATACGCGCGGGACGCAGGCTGGGAGTCGGAGGCTCGAGGTTCCTTTTCGCTCCTACCGGGAGCGCCCGCCCTCGCAAACGCGTTACTCTTCTAGAACACACCTTAAACCGAGACGACTCTCCGACTTTCCGACTGGCCGTCTTTCGATAATCCCGTTAACCGATCAACTTCGTCGACGATCGATTAACCTCGACGCCGGCAAGGTCAGCAAAAATTCTCTCTCCCGAGTCTGGTTCCGTTTCCCCATATTTCCGGGAGGAGCCGTTCCGAGTGGAAGTCAGTCCCGTCGCGTACGCGCCGAAAATCAAGCGTAAACAGGGCCAAAACAAAGGGAACAACCGGAAGCCCAGCTCGCAAGAGGGGAGGTGCCCGGTCTCTCTTCCTCCCACGATGGTTCCACTTCTATCCTTCCCTTACCCCCCTCTTCTTCCTGCTCCCTCCTGCTCCCGCCCGCTGCCGCGCGACGACTGGCCTCCTCCGTCCTCCCGCTGCGCTCGTCGG
Organism: Orussus abietinus; assembly: GCF_000612105.2. Classification (NCBI taxonomy): domain Eukaryota; kingdom Metazoa; phylum Arthropoda; class Insecta; order Hymenoptera; family Orussidae; genus Orussus; species Orussus abietinus. The sequence continues at coordinate 137,523 of NW_019394339.1, read as the reverse complement.
CCTCGCCGCCCGGCGGCGGTCACGTGGGCCGCACTAGCTGCGCTCCGATTGGCCCGCTCCCGGCCGGGGGGCGGGGCGACCGCCGGCCAGTCGGGACGCGGCTCGCCTGGACGCGCGTCGCCGGGGGGAGCGCGCACACCCCTCGGCGTCGCGAGTACGCCCACGGGACGCGAGAGGCGCACCCGCCGCGGTGGCTCCCGTTGCTCCCAGGGCGTCCCGGCGTCCCGACGTCCCCGAACCGCGCCGCGCCTCGCCTCGGCGATGCCGCGTCTCCCACCGGGCGCTCGGCCCTCGCGGTAAATCGCTCCGACGCCCGGAGCCCTTCGAGGCCGACCGCGACCCGAACGGCCTCGACGGCGCGCGTCGCGACGCCGTAGTGGCATGTCGGAATTCCGGTGATCCGATCGACCCTGCGCGACGAGGACTCGGATTCGACTTCTGGACGACGAGCCGCGACATGAAGGTGAGCACACCCACGAGGAGACCTCGATAAAGTGTTATGAAAGTGTATACCAAAAAGTCAAACTTTTCTCCAAACTCGGCGCACCGAGTCATTTGGAACTTTAACGCGTGATTATGGAGGCTTTAATAAACGTATTGAAATTCGCAAAATTTCATTCTTCGTACAAAAATATTTTGTATTTATCCCGGTCTAGAACCAAAAGACATTTTTTGCGAAAAATGAACCAAAAAATGAATTAAAACTTTTAAAATATGTGTAACCACGTTTTTAAAAATGTGAAATTCCATAAGTGTTTTGACATTGTAACTTTTGAAACGATTCGGACCTTCGGTTCGGAAAAAAGGTTCATAAACGAGATATCTTTGATGCCAGTTTCGCGTCACCTTAACTCCTCTATATTTTGGGATGATGTTAACTCTTCTAGATTTTATTGCAGGATAAATTGTATTATAATCATTTCGAATACCTGAAATAAATATTCACTGTGTTTTTTTCTCTCAATCTTTCCACATTTCTGGATAAAATCCAGAGATTAATAAATCGCGAGATAAATTGGTAGCCCCTGAAACGGTATTATCTCATAATCTCGTCTTGAGGATCTAGGAACTCACGATATAATTAAAATTGCGAAATGGACCTATAACCTCTAGGCTAACGCCCTTCCTCGTAATTTCAGCTTCAAATATGGTTTAACAAGAAGTCATAAAACATTGTAAAAATGAGTCCCAACTTCCACGTAGAAACGTTGCATTCCAGGAATCGATGCGTTCCGTTGCGGTTAATAAATTAACAAGAATCTTGACTACTCTCCGATAGAATTATATTTTACCGTAACAACATCGTATAACGATATCATAATTCATGATAAAATCTTGTAAAAATGAATTGGAATTCTCCGGAATCGAGCATTTCGGGGCAGTTAATAAATTCCCTTCCTCGAGAGTCCTAACTATTCCCCGAGGAATCATATTTTATAATCATAAAACATGATATAGGAATAACACGTTATAAACTCTTGTAAAAATGAGTTCCAATTCCTCGGGTGAAAATATCGCGTTCCAGGAATCGAGTATTTCGGGGCAGCCAATAAATTCCCCTCCTCGAGAGTCTCGACTACCCCCGGAGGAATGACATTTTACCCGGGTCTATTGTCGCCGATAAGTCGATCAAATCCCCTGTAAAAATCGTATAATCGATATCTCGGGCGGAAGGTTCGGTAGAAGGTATTGTCCTCTTCGCAGTCGGATGCCCTCGGGATGCACTTTGCCTGACGGGGACCTGCGGCCACGCCTGATGAGGCGGATGGGCGTCGGTGGGTGGACAGGTCCCATTTCTCGTCGCGGTATAGGCTCCTTACAGGGAACCAGGGAATAGAAGTCGGCCGAGTGACATCTCGAGGATAAATCCCGCGTAATGGTCTTATAATTCTGCCGAGAAGTGCCTAGTCGCGCCTCCAGGACTCGCGGCAAACCCAGGACGTCCTTGCTTCTCCCGACGACTCCACGCTGCGCGTTTGGGCGGATTGAATTCAATTTAATTTAAAACAAAAATTGCACGTTTAATAATTAGGGAACAAGGGAATGAGACACTTTCTTTTTAAGGGTACTGGATCGAACCGTCCGAAATTCTGACACGTGACTCGAGAGCACCTAGGAATTATCCTGACACTGTAAATTTTGATTTTTGGAAAAAATTGTTTAACTTGGCCCAGACCAGAACCAAAATGGCGTCGAGCTCTCAAATTTCGATGGATATACAATTATTGCAGGCTCCAATATGGGAAACGAAAGGGTCAGGATAATATTACGACAATGGAGAACGCTCTGGTAATCGATAAACTCGCATTTGAACGGGATAAAGGCCAAAAAGTGTCTTACGTGCTGCTACGTTAAAACGATGGGAATACGAGGTCTCGGAGTGAAAATTTCATTCGGACGGGGCAGGGGGTCTCTGCAGTCAATTAGGGCCTCAGAAACCATGAATCCCGAGGATTTCTGGAGTTTAACTTTGATTTCTTTATTACCGTCGTTAATGAAGTTCCTCGACGTGTTTTATTTTACCTTAACGGGATGTGAAAATAGCATCCGAGTCATTAATTTCTTACACTTTTCTCTGAACTGGGTGTATCGATTCGTTTTAAACTTTACATCGTGAATATGGAGGCAACAAGGAAGGTCCTGACCCACGGGAACTTTTGTATTTTATAAAAAATTCTGAAAATATCTATAAACAAATTTTCAAGAATTTCAAATTTTAAGGGGGTTAGGAATTTCCTTCCAGCCTCCGGATTAACATTGTAAAGTTTTATAAATATTTTGTCGCTTTGATGTATAGAATGACCCTTTCGTATCACCTTAAATAACTGAAAGCGTCCTTTGACTCTGAAAGTCAGGCGCGAGGACGAGCCTAGCCTGCGAATATCAGTTTTTTTTTGTTTCCCGTGCCCCGGATTCATTCCTTACCTCCTCGGCGAAAAGTAAAAGGCAGAAATTGAAAAGGGGGGGAAGGGTAATCTCATCGGGGACGGTCGTTACCGCGGCGATGCCAGGAATTTTGCACGGCGCATAATTCCTGGACATCTTCCCTCGGCAAGAGTCGAGGAAGAGCATGGCGGCCATCGGGGGGTATTTAAAGCTCGACTCGCAGGAGAATAGCGTGTTACGAGGAGGCCCGATGTATTTATGGAGATCGGAAATTAAGCCCGGGCCCTTTGGGGGGAATCGCGAGAGACGAGACGAGACGAGACGCGCTCCTCCGTAACTCCGGATCAGGCTGATGCGCCATTTTGCGCCTTTACGTGGACAATTTACTGGACCACACAGAGCGCGGCTGCCACCTCGAAAGGGGACCACGGCCGAGCACAACTCACGCGCCCTTTTTCGAGGCGCGTGGGCCGTAATACGAGGCGAGCGCCGTATTTATGCTCCTAAGGGAGCTTTCGAGGTGTGCTCCCGATCACCCACCCCGAGGTACACCCTTGAGGTGTAATTAAAGTGTCGTATATACGTCCCAGAGAGTCCAAATATTTATGAAACTTTTCTTCAAACCGAGGGCACCGAATCCACCGATTTATGTATGTACTAACTGGAGAGGTCTTCGACGAGTTCAAGGCACCCCAGCGCCTCTACTCCCGGGCAGCGGTACCAAATAAGTTACGGGGGCGCATGCGCAAAAGTTTTTAACCGTCAATCCGCCGATCGCGACTATGACAAATGCTGAAATGCAGGTCGCGAAGGTAAACGTTTAAGGTATAAAGGACAGCGGAGACAAATTTACGGGTAAAATGGTGCGTTATATTGCAAGGAAGCTTCGACGAAAGCAAAGCGTTTTATATATTTTTTCACGTTTTTATATGTATAGAATGACCCTTTCACATCGTTTTGAGGTGAGACCGAAAATCAATTTTGTCTCTCGTGATTGAAAAATAATATCGAGGATGGGCCAGGGATGCGAAGCTTCGTGACTTTCAATTATTTTCCGCGATTTCAATTATTTTTGTCGGTGTAACACGGGTTGCACCGATTCGAGATTAACTAATCGTAGTTAAGAAATTTCGCCCTAACATTCGAGTTAACGTCCTTAGCCAAGGATTACTTAACGCGTGATCAGAGATAACCCCCCACTTCGGATAGATACCAAAAAACGGATTTTAATCTTCGCTTGGCATATTTCTTGTCGATGCAACAAGGATTGCCCTGATTCGCGATGAATTAATCGTAGTTATGAAATTTCATCCTAATCGCGAGTGCCCCAGCATTCGACTTAAATTACTCAATCAAGGATTACTTAGCGCGTGATTAGGATTAATTTCCCGACTTCGGATGGATTTTAATTTTCGATAAGCTTAATTGTTGTCGGTGCAACACATTGCCCCAATTCAAGATTAGGTAAGATTCATAGATAGGACATTTGACGTTAATCGCGGCTGATGTAAACGGCCCATAGTCATTTTGAGTGGAGTTTCCCCCAGGGGGTCGCGCATTTTCTAAAACGTCCCTCGGGATAGAAGGGGCGGATCATCCTCGGACTTACGAGCGTTTACCCCGGCCGGTTCTTAAATCCTTCATCCCGGGATTCCCGTTGAACTCCCTGGAGAAAGGAGCGGGGATTTCTCACGGGTCCCTCGCCCCGTTATTCATCATCCGTCATCCATCGGAACGGCGCATTCCTCGGTGGCGTTTCGCGAGACTCGAAGTGCGTTCCCCTTTCGGAGATGCGTTTCAAGGGTCGGTCGACTTCAAAGTCTCCCTCTCTCTCCCTCCTTGAGGCGACTCGAGCGAGGGAACGAGAGAGGCGGGAAATTGACACCGAGGGCCTCGAGAGAGGCAGAGTGGCACGATGAAGAGAGAGACTCTTCAGACTCTCCACCTGGAGAAATAACACCTGAGGTGCATCGAGTGCATCGAGTGCATTGACTTTGTCCAGTGTGTGGCGTAGGGATAAAAGCCGGCGCTTTTGAACAACCCGTTTGACATTACCGTTATTTCTTTTTACATCTTGTGTTCAGGAAAATTCAAGGTTTTTCTTTTCATCTCGATTATTAGCCATTTTTCAATTTTTTTTTATTAACACCTCAGATGCATCGAGTGCATTGACTTTGTCCAAAGTGTGGCATCGGGATAAAAGCCGGCGCTTTTGAACAACGTTTGACATTACCGTTATTTTTTTTAAATCTTGTGTTCAGGAAAATTCAAGGTTTTTCTTTTCATCTCGATTATTAGCCATTTTTCAATTTTTTTTTATTAACACCTGAGATGCATCGAGTGCATTGACTTTGTCCAGTGTGGCGTCAGGATAAAAGCCGGCGCTTTCGAACAACGTTTGACATCACCGTTATTTTCTTTAAATCTTGAGTTAAGAAAAATTAAAGATTTCACGTTTTCATCTCAATTATTAGCAATCTTCCGATGTCGTTTTAAATAAAGTTTGAGGTGTACCGAGTGCACCCTGTAACTCAAACGTCGATGCAACCAACCCTATTTTCCCATTCCACGTGGGAAATTTCACCATTTACGCGATTTTACTTCCCAAGGTATATTAACCATATAGTAATTGTAACGAAATTATTTCTTTCCGGGTGCAATCGGCCCCGAAGGTCCGTATCGATCTTTCGGATTTTTCTCGAGTCGAAGGTGGAAATAAAAAATGTATAAAAATGGAGAGGGATTCCGCAGGGTCCCCGAAGTGAGTCCCGGAGTCCATGGAGGGCATTGTGTCGCATAATGGGCCCAGGGGGCCCGAACCCCCGATCGCCCCCGCGTCGCGGCGCGGATTCGTCACGACGATCGGCGACGCCACGCGCGACCCATCGGGCCCCCCATTAATCCCGGGGCCCGACAAAGGGTCGGGCCGAAGCCGCAAATACGAAAATCGGATGCGATTTAAATGGGCCTCTCGAGCCGGCCCCGGGGGGCCCCGGGGGGCCCCAGGAATTCCGGCGAAGGCGTGAAGGAGGCTCGTGCCCGGGCCGCCGTTTTCGGGCCCATAGAAAAACTGTGAAGGGGACCCAAAAGGCGCCACGGTTTCCCTCGCCATGTTCCACCCATTTTCCAGCCGTTTTCCAGCCGTTTCCAGGGGGCCCGGGCCCCGAACTCCGTCGCGGCCAAGTGGCCCCCCCCCAGGGGGCCACTTTGTCGAGTCGTCACCTGGACCGCGGCCGAAACCGCGCGGAAAGACCGCCGACCGCGGGACACGCACTTTCCCCCCCCCCCCGGCTTCCCGAATTTCGCGGGGGAGGGGGCGGGGGAAAAGGACCCAACTTCCTCCTTCGTTCTTCTCCACTTAAAGGAAACGAATTACTGGATCTGTGGGAGGATATGAATAACGATCCTTAGCGCGGGACTTCGAAATCGAGGACGGACTTTTGGAGATTGGAAAAGTGCCCCGTTGAACGATAATTTCTATTTTATAACGCTTTTCGGAGATTTTATTCTGCCCCGGTTTATAGGATTTGTGGGGGAGATAAATCGTGATGCGAATGACTTTGAAATCGGGGATGAATTTTCGAAAAAGATGGAAGTACCCCGTTAAAAAGGGTACCGCAGTTTTATGACATTTATGATTTTATATTATAATTTCTTAGGAGTCCTCTTTAATTATACACGTCATAAGCACATAATTATTCATAACGTGTATCATAAATTTGGGACATAAGTGTGCTAATTCTCCAACAATGTCACGAAATTATAACGTGATACCATACAACGATGGATCTGTCAATTTCATTTAAATTTATACCGATTTACCTTTAAGACCTCAAATTTATAATTTCACTACAACCTTATATGCCCTGAGAAAAAAGTGTTCATTGAACCAAAGAAATATTTTGTTCATTCAAAGAATAATTATCGGATTTAAATAAACTTGAATAAACTGGACGCAACGTTTCCTCGGAATTATGGCGATTTATTTGAGTTTAATTGAGCCGGGTAATTATTCTTCGGATTAACGAGATATTCCTTTGGTACGATAAATTTGTCTTTCTCGGGGTACCGAGAGTGCATGAATTTCGCAAGTATTTTCAACGGTGCAAGGTAACAAGGAGGATGGAAAATCGAAGGGTGAGATACGACGTACGAAGTTCATTCAGCGGCCAATTAGCGCGGGACGGTAATTGATAACCGCGGATTGGTTATCACCGGCTCCGCTCGGGACGAACCGAGATAACACCCAGTGAATCTATCTCGTTCCCAACAACACTTAGAGAGACAAACGAACACGTGGAATTACATCGTTACCTATTATATCGGGCGAACCGCCAACAGGTTTCGCGGAACACACTTAAGGCCCCATAGATACCCCATATCGACGACTTCGTTCGCTCGAATCCTCCATAAATCCCGCTTATCGGTCTTATCATTCCGGTCTGATAGGCGAGGCGAAGCAAGAGTGCACCGTGGATTATTACTTTTGTCCTGGGACAGATGACGTCCCGACGTTAAACCTTACATTGAGAAACAAAAATCCATTGTACCAAAGAAATATTTTGTTAACTCAAAAAGTCATTATTTGCCTCAAAGTCGTTACAATTCCGAAGGAACGTTGCGTCCAATTTCTTCGAGTATGAGTAAACAGTTCCCGAATGAAGAAAATATTTTCTTTGACGTTATGGAATGTTTTTCTCATTTTTAGTATATAGATTAGCGGATGGTATCACATTTTTGACGAAACAATGTTCTCCCTTAGGTCCTCCGTAATCACGTGCGGAAGTTTGAAATTATTCGGTGCCCTCTGTTTGGAGAAATGTTTTCTAAACATCTTTGACGTTTCGGTACATTGATATGACACTTTCATATCACCTTAAGGAGTTACACCACTTTGACCCACCCAAAAATTATGGTTTTTCAAGAATTTTTTTTTAAGAATTAAAACATTTTTATCCAAATTAAAGTACAGTAAGGTATTATACTCCTATTAAGCAATAAAATATATTTTTTTTATTATTTTCATTTACAAAAATGGCGGCTTGAAAGGCGATGTACCGGAGCGCTGGGAAAATCGATGATCGTGCGGTGGGCACGATAACTCGTCCAGGTTTAAGCTAGATCTATGAACGAAAAAGAATTTGTTTCCGTAGTCCAAAAGCTAGCAAAATACGTAGCCGTTTTCAAAAATAAGCATTTTTCACAAAATGGCATCGATTTGAAAGGAAAGACGTATTTTGCCCTAAATTTCGTTAATTAACGTTGCATCAAAAACGCGAATATCAATACATTGAAAAAAAACCATACGTATCTCGCTAGATAAACATATCACGAATAAAATAAAAAAAGAATCAAGATGATTGATTAAAAATTGGCGGAGCTAGAGTGCCCACCGATTTTTCAAATGCAGTTCAAAGAAAAACGCGTTTAAAGTATAAACGCGTAAAAATGTTTTTGATTTTTTATTAAATTTCAAAGTGGTGTAACCCCTTAAGCGAAGGAAATATTTTTTTGCGTGTCAGAGAATGTCTGAGAAATCGGCGACAGGATGGCCGGGATTCGGACACTGACGGTCAAATTTGGGTCCATGGGGCCCACGGAGGCTCGCCGGCATTCTGGCGGAAGTGGGCTTATAATGTATCCCGAGGCGGGTCGCATAATGTATCCACTCGGAGGAGAAGTATCGGTTTCAATGGGGTCGCTGGCAGGAAAGTGACACGCGGTCCCAGGACTCGCGCGCGAAAGGACGCGGCCCTCGGGGACCCCCCGTGGAGGAGGCTGAAAGCCTCGAAAGTCACACCGGCCTTCGAAAGCGACCAAAGCGAAACCACTCGATCCCAGAATGGGCCAGCCCGCCCTGTGAATAGATCCTACCGGGAACCAAGCCTTCCTCCGCCGGGCTCTAAATAAGGCAATAAGCCCGAAATCCTCCGAGGACCGAGAAGAAAATCCTGCGCGCCTTCGACGACCGGCAGTACCCCGAAGAAAAAAGAACAATCGCCGGGAAAAGCGTCCCGCGAAGATAATTACAACGTTTCGATAAACTCTCGCTGAGAAGTGGCGGTAGCAGTTTTTTTTCTATCATTTTCGCTCTGTAAAAAGGAATCCCTAGAGAACTTTTTTGGCTTTGAAGAACCCTGCGCATCTTCGACGATTGGGAGTACTCTAGAAAAGAAGAAATACCGGGAAAAGCGTCCCGCAAAGATAATTACAACGTTTCGATAAACTCTCGCTGAGAAGTGGCGGTAGCAGTTTTTTTTCTATAATTTTCGCTTTGTAAAAAGGAATCCCTAGAGAACACTTTTGGCTTTGAAGAATCCTGCGCATCTTCGACGATTGGGAGTACTCTAGAAAAGAAAAGAACAAATACCGGGAAAAGCGTCCCGCGAAGATAATTAAAACGTTTCGATAAGCCCTCGTTGAGAAGGGCGGAGAAATAACGACGATACCATTTTTTTCTACAATTTTCGCTTTGAAGAAATGAATCGGTTCAACTGGGAAAAGAAAAGAATTCATTGTCCAATTTGACGCGCCAGGCTGCACATCGCGGATAACGACTAGGGCTGAGTTTCTTAATAAACACCGGGAAAAGGAAATTTTCATTTCCCCCAGCCATAAAAAAATCCTCAGCCTCAAAAAAATTTTCATTTTTTGTAGAAAATTAAAAAAAAATATCTACAAACAAATTTGTATAAAACTGAAATTTCATGGATGGACCTCTTTGATGTCGCTGTCGCGCCACCTCAAAGGCATCGATGATATTCCTATAATTTTTCCGTAGTTTTAATTCACGTGATATAGCATCAATGGTTACCGATTACCGATTAACCTCGACATCCGATGCACCTGCTCATCGATGGGGATCGAAGGTCCTCGAGGAACTTGTCGCACTTCGGATCGCGGTTCCCGATATCGGCTCGCATATATTAAACTAATAGCCGAAACGAGCCTAATCTCCGATTTTACGAGCCCGCCGGGATCGTTATTGTCACCAATAATTCTTGCGGTCGGCGTAGGTGGATGCCAAGCAAAGGCGTTTGTGCCTAATGGACGACCCCGTCTCTCTTCGGGAACGAATAGGCGCTCCTCGCGTGCGACCGGAAAAGACGGCTTCGAGCATAAATCGGTGAATAAACCCTTATCACGCGATCGCGGGAAGTATCCCGCGATAACGGCGATACCGCGCTTTTACGAGCCCGCGTGTTCTTATCGCCGATGCAAATGCATCTTTCAAGGAAACGGCGAGGCCTTGAATTTATAAAGTGTAAACCAGCAAAGCGTACACGAACAATGTTTATTTCAGGTACGAACTATAAAATGAAGATATAATTCTAAAGAGATGCGTAATTAAAAGAATTGCAGGATGGGGCATCCTGGGCTTTGTTATCCGAACGTGGAGGTAATAAGGCTCACGGACGTCGATGGAAGGATGCACATTAACCCCTTAACGCACAGATTAAAAAAAAAAAAACCGGCAAAAAAATCAATTTTTTTTATGTAAAAAAAAACACGAACATTGTCTTGGCAAAAAAATAAAATTCTGGATTATATTCGAGGGTGAAAAATGATAGTAGCATAAAATACAACGCCGCTCGAATTATTTCGAGTGTGCACAGTTTGGGCTGTTTAGCGCGCTCGAATTAACTCGAGCGCACAAGTTAAGGGGTTAATACGCACACGTAGGACAAGTTATGTCATCAAGATCCTGGAATGTTGTCTTTGGACATTCCTCGTAGCCATTTCTTGCCCAGGGCACGGTCCCGCGTATCGGCAACCCCATTTTCTCGATAAGGGCTGCGGTCCCTGCTCTCGGTCTTCTTTGAGGTGCCAGGCTTCATTTTCTTTTTGAAGTATTTTGCTCAATTTTTCTTGCGACGCATTTACTGCAACTGGTCATAGTTTCGTGTCCTTTTTGAGAACAATCTTTGGGTGCGCTATGTCGCCCTATGTCGAACCTTATTCCCCGTTCGGCGCAATTAACGTTTCCAAGTTATAATTTCTAAAACGAGAAACCTTTTCAACGAAACTAATGCAACAGGGTATAGAGGAAAGTATAAGGTACTACATACTTACTAAATGGATCAGGATTTCACGAAACTTTGCGACGAACAGCTTGAACGCTACAATTAAATTTAGCAAAATTCCCTCGGAAATATTTCTCATCGATCTCAGTTTACCATGGACTCGTCCACAGCCCCGGCAATACTTCTTTGTTCTCCTAACTGGCAGAAAGTCCCAAACATTGCACTTTTGCTATAAGGTGAAAAATAAGCGTTGGGCTTATACCTAGATTGGATATAAAATATCTTGTAAAAAGATGATATAAAATCGTAGCTTTTTATGTCCGATGGAGACCGGACGTGCGCGAACATTTGGCTGGGTATGGCTGGTGATGGTTAACCATATACGCCCCCAGAAATGGCACAATGGTTCCGCAGGAGTCACAATGCATAATGGCCTTGTAACGAAATATCTGACGGGTGCCAGGAAGAGTCATGGCGGGTCCTGCAGGATGGCCGGGAGTCATGGGGTGGGATCAACCCCCTGGTTCATGGTGCATCCCTTCGACCCTCCACGGGACGCCGGAGGGACTCCCTGGGACCATGGGCGTGTTATTTTGGCCAATACGTGAGGTGCCACTCCACCCTAAAACGGAGGGGTGGCACCTCTCATCCCTTGAATTTTACGTTCGATACTTCCTAGAATCAGAAAAAAAAAGAAGAAAAATTGGATAAAAGAAATCCCCAAAAGATATATATATATTTTTCCTTTTTTAAAGCGACATGGACCGTAGCGGTTATGATAACGCATCTCGGTAAAGGGAGCCTGAAAGATTTTTCCTCCCTTCTTGACGCATTTTTCAATTTTTTTTTTGACATCCCAGGGAACCCCCTTTTTTTCCCCATGGAAATGTTTCGATTGATCTCTACTCCTGGAGAATTTCGTATATTTGAATATTCCGAACGTTTTCGAGTACTGCATTTAGGGAAAAGCCATTTTTGCGCGAGAATTCTTAGAAATAAGTTCGAAAACAATGGTAAGATAAGAAATCGGTAGAAATATTAATTCGGGTATCGCGACCCGCTTTTCTTAAAATATAAAATTCGCATGCTTGTGCCTAAAACTTTGAGCCCATTTTGAGGTATGGTATTTTGATATTCTGAAACTAACTAGATTTCGAACGGATAATTTGGAACGGCAGTTTCAACTTTTTCTCAAAGTGCCAAATTCATTTGTTCGTGTCCTAAAATTTGCAAACGCAATTGCATATGAAATTTCGAAACGCGATATCTTTGAAGATCTGACCAGATTTCGAATGGATGATTTTTAACGGCTCGTTTACATTTCTTGCCCTCAAAGTACCAAATTCGTTTGCTCGTTTCCTAAAATTTGCAAACGCAATTGCTTAGAAAATGTCTACAATCCGACTAGATTCCAGATGGATAACGTTCAACGGCTCGTTTCCACATTTTTCTCTCCGGACTTCCGGCAGACTCGTTGAACGGCGAAGTCCCGTTCCCGAAGGAAGAGACAGAGGGAAGAGGGGGTCCCGCCGACCGCGACAATTTGGCGTAACAAGACCGCTAACACAATAAAAGGCACACATCCCGGCATTATGCGGCTATGCACGGGGCACCCCATGGAGGGGCGCCTAAAGGGATGTCACGGGGTGGGGCTCGTAAGTGTGAGGCCGTCCAAGGGCGTGCATGTCCCGGATTCAAAAGGGAGGGTCGAGGCCATCCGGAAGGGCCCGGGACGTCGCGGACCCCCGGAGCTCGACCAGCTGCTCCGAGATCTCTCGCGCCTCTTCGCAGAGGTGTGAATTTTATGCGCCATACGCGTCCCCATGGGTGCCATGGGAGAAAAAGAGCTGGCAAACCGAACAACTTGATGCTGTTAAAACCATTTTTTGTAAAAGGAACGCAATTTATTCTTTCATTTACTATAAATTAGTAGCTGCAATTAGGTTTTAATAGATGGGCGTCCTATTGATTCTTGTACATCTCTCGCACTTCTTCGTAAAGGGGTGAATTTTATGCATCATGGGCGGAAACCACCCCATACGCGTTCACATGGGTGCCATGAGAGAAAAAGAGCTGGCAAACCAAACAATTTGACGCTGTTAAATTAATTTCTGTTGAAGGAACGCAATTTATTGTTTGATTTATTATGAATTAGTAGCTGCAATTAGGTTTTAATAGATGGGCGTCCTATTGATTCTTGTACATCTCTCGCACTTCTTCGAAGATGGGTGAACTTTATGCGCCATGGGTGGAAACCACCCCATACGCGTCCACATGGATGCCATGAGAGAAAAAGAACTGGCAAACCGAACAATTTGACGCTGTTAAATTAATTTCTGTTGAAGGAACGCAATTTATTGTTTGATTTATTATGAATTAGTAGCTGCAATTAGGTTTTAATAGATGGGCGTCCTATTGTTTCTTGTACGACATCTCTGTATCACAGTTTTACTTGGATCTCTTCATGGTTAATCTACCGAAATGTCATGTGAAAAGCTTCTTTTCATATAATTCTCAATGTAGAATGTAACAGACTTCAACATAAATATAAAAGTCGGTAAAGTGACGCGCCAGCTTATGTTCCCACTTGAGTATCCAAAATGGCGTTACCACCGAAAAGGGTACAGAGGAAATTTATTTTATCGACGTCGATTAAGTTTCTTGGCGCCTTTTATATCACCTTAAAGAAAAGTCTCTTATTTGTATTGTATTTGGGGGGGAGTTTCACTTAACCTTAAAGGTCATCCTTTATCGACAGTCGCTGCTCCCTTCCAAGTGTGATCGCCACTATCACCGGGACTTTCATTCCCGAGAAAGGCTCCACTCCCCATTAGACGTTTCCCGGAGGAATCGCGCGTAACGACTGCCGATAGAAAGCGCGGTAGAAAAGTTTCGTAACCGAAATCCCCGCGGGGATTCGATGTGCCTCTAAAGTGCCTTCTTTCTCCGACGCCCTCTCCCGGTTGCGTCGTTACGTCGCAACTCCTCCGAAAGGGGAAATCGCCCGCGACGGGTCGAACCGAGAAGGTCGCCGCACCATCGGTCACTGTTCGGGGCTTCGTTATCGCCTTCAAGGAACGATAACCGGTCCCTCCTTCGACCCATCGATGGAGTCGATTCTCGATATGACATTTTCTATCGATCAGGACCTTCCTTTAAGGCTGTTCCAAACACCGGTGACTGTAAAACTAATCGAATCCACGCAAAACATATATGTATCGTATACGTATAAGATATCTATAAGATGTATAAAATAGGCCTAATATACGTGTACTATATCTAGAGGAAAGTACCCATATTTCGAATACCATTTTGTTCTTAATGGGTAGAATTGAAAATATTAAACCTTCGGGTAAAGATTTGACTATGTTTCCTCATATGAATGACATACGTTAGGATATCAAAACGTTAAACATTGGATGTAAAGAAAAACATATTTAATCCCAAACCTCCCACCGGTGGGCCAAATTGACCGTTTTGAGGGGGGGGTAAATCGTCGGTAGATTTAGGGTTAACTACTTTTTTTGCAAAACATTGCCTTGGTTGAAGTGAAGCAAAGAGGTCGATACAGTGGGTGCCTAATTTTGAATACCCGATATTAGACCCTAATGACCATCCGAACGGATTGACGTGAAACAGTCGAAATCCCGGGAATTCATTATCGTTTATATCCTAACGGACCAACGTCGCCATCTGACACGTTTAGCTATAACTAAATTTATGCTCCAAAAACACGCAGCATTCTCTTGCAATCGTTGGCGAAAGTATTTTCCATATTTTCCCATCTGAGTCTGTAATATTCCATTTCTACGGTATTCTAAATTGTTCGAGCTAGATCCTGAAACTCTTAATTTTCGATTCTGAGCCTCCAAGAAGGGTGAAACATCGAAAACGTGCCCGGGCCCCGCCATGTTGGTTCCAGTCCATGATAAGTAAATAAATTTTGAATGAAAAATAAAATCTCACGAATTTAGGGCCTCCATATTCCCGCGGTAAAATTTGTAAGAAATCCGGTACCCCCAATTCGGAGAACACTTTCCCCAACGATTTGACCTCTCGCATGTATACAGGCTGACTCTTTGAAAAAGGACGAAAATCGAAATTCTCTATGAAAAGTTGTTCGTAATCCAATGTCGATGTGAATTTCAGAGGGAAGTGGAGGATACGAGCCCGGAAGGGGGGTGCGAGGGTGGCGCCGGCGGGGGTGCGGGGGCGGGCGAGCTCTCCCCCGGCGCGATGGAGTGCGGAGGATGCGGCGAGCGAGTGCGCGAGCGCACCGTCCTCTGCGTCGGAGGCCGGACCTGGCACTCCAGGTGCCTCAGGTGCTGCGCATGCGCCAGGCCTCTCCACGACCAGCGCTCCTGCTTCCTCAGGGGCATGCGCCTCTACTGCAGGCACGACTACGCCCTGTGAGTACCTACTATCTCTCGTAGAGCGCCGACACCTCGTTGTGGACCGATCGGCGGAATTTTATCTCAGAACGAGTACCCACCGAACACCCTACCTTACGATTACATAACACTGCAATAACATGGTACATAACGAATGTTGTTCGAAAGATACATTAATATCGTAGAACGTCGAATTATTATCGTCCGGGAACATTGTTAAAAACTCGTTAGCATTGCGGTTATATAATATTAACGTAACCTGTAACATGTTGCCGATACGTTGTGTATGCGTTACATTTTTCGTTTTATAACGGGGTTAAATAGCTGCGGAGAAGATAGCAATACAAATCTTACTTTTATATTATATGTATGTTGCGTTGCACGTTGCAAACGTTATTTAACGGTTATATTATTGTTACGTAACCGTGTTTGGTGGGGGAAGAGTTTCACTTGAAAATGGGTTATCATAGTCTTATCTGAAAACGGATTATCACGTTTTTATCTAAAAACGAGTCGTCACAATTTTGTCTGAAAACGAGTCATCATGATTTTATGTGGAAACGAGTTATAATTGTATCTAGAAACGTGTTGTCGCGATTTTATTTGGAAAATTCCAAATAGCACACCGAAAACGTGCCCGTACCCCGCCACGTTGGTTCCAGTCCATGATAGATAAATAAATTTTGGATGAAAAATGAAATTTCATGCTCGTGGTAAAATTTGAAACGAATCGATACCCCCATTTCGGGGAATACTTTCCCCAACGATTTGACTTCTCGGATATATATAGGCTGACTCTTTCGTATCACCTTAACAGGGTGAAATTGTTCAGATTGCCAGGTCATTTTCTCTCAGGGTGGCCTCCTTGCAAAGTACCACGTACTCCATAGACCGTTCCCCAAAGTAAGATCCTTTCTGCCATTGCTGGGTGGAATCCTCCGAAAGCGTCGACCCGGGCCAGCGGATGCATCGGAGATGACGCGTTCCCAGGACCACCGCCTGGTCCATGAGAATCGTTCATGAGAATCGTCCCTGGTGGCGGCATGACTCCGAAAGTTACGAGGCACATTCCTCGGGACCTCCCGCGCGGTTCGACACGAACCGTACACGAACCTCGGGTCGACTTGAACGGTGACACCGGTGACACCGGTGACACCGGTGACACCGGTGACACCGGTGACACCGGTGACACCGATGACACAATTTCCAAGAGCCCGGCCTCCTCTATCGTTCTTATCACCTGGGCAGACTCGCGTTCCTTCCGGATGGGCCCTCCACCGTTTTCGTTCTCTTGGTCCTCCTTGTCCTCCTCCGGGCGACCGATCGCGGCAACGATACCCATTGTGATCGGATCCCGTGATAGGGGGGTCCCCATGGCGGATCCAACGACAAGGAACGTCCGTTTGATTGGCACTCGGATAAATAAACACGTCGAACCTTCTCCGGGACTACTCGGAGCCGATCCACGAGTCACCTCGTGACTTGGACCCTCGGCGAATCTCTCTTGGATATGCCGATGGGCCTCATCTTGGAGCTCCTCGCGGATTATTCTTCTCTATTTTTCTCCAAGTTTTCCCCCAATTTCTTGGGCAAATGGATTTGCCGCAAAACTTTGTCGAGATTCTTCCCTGGGACGAGATGCAGTGAATCTTACCGCTAGCGGATGACGATGGACCACATCTTCGAGACCTTTTCTCGTTCCGATCTTTTTTCAGCGAATTTCTCGTGCAAATGTATTTGGCTCGAAACTCTGTCGAGGTTTGTGACTACCACGAGATGGGATGAAGTTTGCCGTTATCGGACGATGATGGACCATATCTTGAAGTGCCTTAAGAGTTCCTTTTGTTCTCGTCATTTTTCGTCGAATTTCTCGTGCAAATGTATTTGGCTCGGAACTCCGTCGAGTTTCTTGATCGGCACTCGTCATTTTCAATACTCTTTGCATCCTCGCGATTCCCATTTTCCCTCTCAGGTTAGGGAGATGAAATGGCACTGACTCGTTTCTACCGGCATAGAAAGGAGAGGAGAATCGAGGCCGAGAGAAACTACCGGAGACCGCTCGAACAACCGAAGTATTGTTCCCTGATGAGTCCCCTTAAAGATCCCTCCAGCTGTTCCGCGTTGAGTAACGCAAATGGAAACCTACTCCTGTGACTATAAACCAACTGGAAGCCCGATAAATTCAACAAAATTCTTCAAATCCAAACGATATCGATTTATCCTTTCTTTTCTCCCCCTTCCAATAGAAACAACCAAGAACAACAGCTTGGTTGTTTCTATACATGCATTATAACATTTGGCGTGAAACTCTACCTGTTTCCTGATTCGTGTTACGTTCGTAGACTTCTTTTCAGCGCAATAATTCTGTAAATTGGCCAAATTGCGATGACTCGGTTTCAGATCATAAAACTTGGTCGAGTTTCGTGCCAAATATAATTACGCGTACATACGTGCGCGTGTCGTAAAATTAAAACTCAATTCTGGACAACCTATGCGTTTCTCTGCTAAAACGATGGGAATGCGAGGTCTCGGAGTAAAAATTTAATTGACATAGAAATCACGGATGGCGCAGGGTGGCACTCCGCGGTCAACTAGGGCATCAAAAATCATGAATTCAGGGATTTTTTGGAGATTTACTTCGATTTATTTATAATCATTGTACAAAAACGACAGGCGGAGTATGCCGTTTAGTGCAATACCCAATATAATTCGACACAGCTGTCGATATAAAAACGAACCACGTCAACGTAGGAATTTAGAAAAATCTTCTTTACCGACGCCGATCAAGTTTCTCGACGTATTTCACTTGATCATAAGATGTGAATGCCACTTCTTTGTGTATATCGAAATGAAGCCGGATGCCAAATTGGGATTCGTAAGTTCCTTTTTCTGAAAGCCAAACCAATTAGACGATGACTTAGTGGTGACACTATGCAAAGGACCTTTGAACAAGGGAAGAAGCACTCGGAGACTACCTCGGAAGGACTCGGACAAGGCACGATAAGGAGCTTTCGCTGGATTAAGCCGGCGAGGCGATCGTAGGCGTTTCCTGGGGACCTCTACGATCGCATCGAATTTGCATCCTGTCCTGAGACAATGGGATTACCTATCGATCCCGTCTCGATCGAGGTACGCGACCGGAAGGGGCACGTCTATCCCACTCAATCTCCCTGAGAAAAGAATTCATTGAACCAAAGAAATATTTCTTTCAATAGTACCAAAGGAATATTTTCTTAATTCAAAGAATAATTATTTCGCTCGAATTAACGCAAATAAACTGTCATCATTCCGAGGAAAGGTTTGACTTAATCTACTCGAGGTTATTTCGGTCAAATAATTATTCTTTGAATTGACAGAATATTTCTTTGGTACTATTCAAAGAAATATTCCTTTGCTTGAAGAAATTTTTTTTTTTCGGGGCATTTCGTTAACTTCTTCGGGGTTCCTATAATGAATTTAGGAAATAAGAAATATCGAGGAAACCGAAGTGCCTCAAGATCGAGGCCCAATGTCTGGGACTGGTAAATGTTCAAATGCATAAGCAAATTCCTTTTGCCAGTTGAAAGGCGGGGAAAGGAAAGTGGTCGTACCCCCACGAAATTCCATTTTTCATAGAAATGTAAAAATAATTCAGAAACAACTGTAAGAAAAAACAATTCTGAAATTTTATGGATGGTTAAACTTTTTCTAAAACCATTATGTTGACGTGGCAAAATTTCGAATGATTCGAAGAAAAGTTTAAAAACTACTGACCTTAAGGTGGAGGGAAACACGTCGAAAACTTTTATCGACCTCGGTAAAAAGGATTCTTCTAAATACTTACGTTCCCGACGTTCGTATTCGTATTCACAGCTTTTTCGAATTATATTGGGTATTTCCCTAAATGGCATACGGCATATATCGTTTCCGTAGAGTAATTATAAAGAAATCAAAGTAAAACTTCAGAAATCCCCTGGATTCACGGATCCCATTCAAATGCGAGTTTCTCGATAACTAGAGTGTTCTAAATCATTGTACAATTGTCCTGACACCTAAGTTTTTCATATCACAGCCTTCAATAATTATATACCGATGGAAATATGACAACTAGACGCCATTTTGGTTCTGGTCTAGGCTGAGTGAAAAAAATGTTTCTTCGAAAATTCAAACGTTGAAAGCGTCGGAACAATTCTAAGATGATGACGAGTCACGTGTCAAAGTTTCGGACAGTTCGATCCATTACCCTTAAAAAAAAGTGTCCTTTGAGGGGGGGGTTTCGCTTCACCTTAAACGGTCGAAAAGACCCCTTGGACGTTATCCGCGGGCCCCGCGGTCGCGTGAATGGGCCCGGCCCACGCCTTTTAATTTCCTCGGGGTCCCGGAATGCAATGGGACAGCGAGGAGAGCGCGGCCCCGGGTGGGCCACCAGGGTAGTCGCGTGGCCCGGCATAAGATATTCCCCGGGCGGGCCAGGTAGGACCCGCGGACCCGGGGACCCGGGGACCCGCGGACCCGGGGACCCGGGGACCGTCGGCCTCTCGGAATCGGGATGCACTTTCCGTGTTCATGAATATGATAATGGGCTAATGGCCGCTGGTCGTTGTTTAATTACCCCGGGTGCGCCGGCGACGGCGGGTCGGGCCCGGGCCCGACCCGAGACGCTACCGGGACCGGCATTAAACCCACCGCGAGGGCCCATTCATCCGGGAGTGCGTGCGTGTGCCTTGTAACGCGCTCCCGGTACACGGCTACCGTTGGCCCGGACCCCGAGATGCGTTTTCGTAGGGCCCCTCGCGAGTCGAGAGCACGGACTCCGAACACGAGATCCTGGGCCTCATTTTCGCCGGGCCTTTTGGTAGTCCGCTCTTAAAACGCGCGAGGCCCGGAGTTTGACCTGGAGTCTTCGATTGGCCCCGAGGTCGGTCTTGAGTCTTCGTAAGGCAACGAGTTCAGGGTGGAGCCTTCATAAGGCCCCGTATTTGGCCTAGAGTCTTCATAGGGCCCCAAGTTTGGCTTAGAGTCTTCGTAAGGTCCTCGCGAGATGATCGTGGTCGGACTCGCGCCCTAAACTTGAACTCGAGATCCCGAGCCTCGTTCCCTGAAAACCCATAAGGCCCCGAATTGAATCTCGAGTTTTCGCAAGGCCCCTCGAGATACGATTCTCCGTCCCAACCTTAGCACAAGGATCTCTAAACCTTCGCAAAGTGATTCCGATAGCAAATCGGATCCAGAGCCTTAAGGCCCATTTATCCTTTATCCACGCGCCCTTTTCCAGGAATATATTTAGAGAGGTCCGCGATATCCCGGATGCAGGGTTCCTCGCCTTCCCAGGGCCCGCCCGGCGGGAACGAGGAAGCCGCGTCGGGCCCCGCTGGGTCCCGGGAAAGCTCTCCCGTGTCGCGAGAGACCCCGTGGAATAAATGGCCGGTGAACACGCGCCACCGGAGAGCCACCTCGGGGCCCTATGGGGCCCTATGGGGCCCTATGGGGCCCTTGTCGCCGGGTCGGGAGCGTCCTGGTACATGCACTTACACCCACGCCGGTTCGCGCGTACGATGAAAGCCGAGGCGCCCCGAGGGTACACGAGCAAACCCTCGGGCCTTGGTTATTTATCGGGGGCCATCTCCCTCCCCCTTCCCCCTGACCGGCGCGCGCGCATCCGAGCCATGAATTTTGCTGGCGTGTGCGCGCGCATCCGTGCCATGAATTTTGCAAGCGGGTGCGCGCGCAGGAGCAAACACCAATTTACGCCCATGCATATGCAAACCGAGATCCGTCCAACCCACCCGGGATAAATGGGATGCGAGGTGTCGACGATCCTGGAGACGACGGTTGTATTGGGTGACGATTCGCGAGGGCAATCTTGATCCGGCGTTGATGCACCGCGATGCGTCCGTCGCATCGGACGGGTTAATTCGTCCGTTGCAGACCGCTTCGCCTCGATAAACGCGAAGTCGCGGAATCCACGTTTTATGCACGTAAATCTAGGGGAAGTAGGGGGAAAAAAATTTCTATTTATCCTGGACAAGTACCAAAAAACGTTTTTCTTTCGAAAAATGAAATTTCGTGGCTTTCAAGACCTCCATTAGGACCTCCATAATCACGTGTTAAAGTTTCACATGACTCGATGCACCCAGTATGGAGAAAAGTTTTATAAATCCGACTTTTTGCATATACGACCCTTTCGTAACGCTTTAAAAACAGGAATTCGTCTAAACCTAAAAATCCAATTTAATCCAATTGGTGAAAATGAATCGAAAGAGATGGACTCACGCGGGTCTGCGATCGTCATTTTCAGGGCCTTCGGCGCGAAATGCGCGAAATGCGGAAGAAGCGTGGGAGCAGGAGACTGGGTGAGAAGAGCGAGAGAGAGGGTCTACCATCTCGCTTGTTTCGCATGCGACGCGTGTTCTCGTCAATTATCAACCGGAGAACAATTTGCCCTGTTGGACGCGAGGTTGCTCTGCAAGGCGCACTATCTGGACGTAGTCGAAGGCAACAACACTTCATCGGACGGTGAGACTATCCCTCGGGACGATTATCGATGCAAGGTGCGGCAAAAATTCCCTCGATTTCACGAATCTCCCCCTGAGAGAAAGATCCGATTAAATTAACTAGTTTTTTCCAAACTAGGAAACTTACATACGATAACTATAATTTCCTACTTTTTTCAAAGCAGTAAAATGAACTATACGTTTACTATACTTTCCTAGGAAAAGTAACAAAACTTTTTCCTACTTATGTAGTAAAATTTCACTTTGTTATCGTTATCGTAGCTGATGTATCAGCGTATATTCTACGCGCCCAGGTAGTGTTATTAACTATTCCGAATTGTTTCGTTAATCGTTAAATCTTTTCCTAAAAATGATTTTCGTAATTATTGATGTTTGTTCAAGTTATTACGCTTGACCCGTTGATATTATCGCGTGTCTTTGCGTCAGTTAGGAATGAAGTAGGATCTTATATGCAAACGAGGGATTCGAATCAATTGCGAGACAGCCTCGTCATCTATCGACAAAGTCGAAACTAACTTGAGTAAAGTTTTCAGGAATGTTCAGGACAAGTCGGAATTTGATATAACTAAATCGCAGTGGTAAACGGTCGCACGAGTAATATCGTTGCAGATACAGAAAGTTGTATCTTGCACCGAGAGTTGACAATATTTAAAATGCAACGTAAACATTTCAAACTGTTACCGTTGCTCCAAATTTCGTACAAAACTCAGGAACACGTTCATCTATTAAAAAATGGTTGCAACTACTGATTTATAGTAAATCAAGCTGGAAAACGCGTTCCCTTAACAAAAATTGTTGTTTCCCAACTCTTTTCCTCTCAGTGCCAGGAGAACCGAGTCGTATCATAAATTGAATCAACAATACAAAATCGGAGGACGGACATTGTTTCTCTCAGCTTCGACGGACCTTTTCGTCGTTTTCGGGAATTTCGGGAATTTCGGGAATTTCGGGAATTTTCGTCGCGCCCTGTACACACCCCTTCATCCCACTCTGCATCTCCGGGTGCAGGAATCCCCCAGGAACCGGTGCACGCCTAATCGGGACTTCTCGCAGAAGGCGGTGACTCCGAGAGCGGCCATAAAGGTGGGAACAAGGCCAAGAGGGTTAGGACGACTTTTACCGAAGAGCAGCTCTCGGTTCTCCAGGCGAATTTTCAGCTGGACAGTAATCCAGACGGTCAAGATTTGGAGAGGATAGCCCATGTCACTGGACTCAGCAAGAGGGTCACCCAGGTCTGGTTCCAAAACTCCAGAGCCAGGCAGAAGAAGCACTTGCACGCGGGCAAGATGAAGGGGGGTCAGCACGGTGAGGACCGTCCTCGAAATGGTTATGCCACCTGTTTATTAGTGATTAACATATGATATCAAAGGCGCTGAGAAACTTCATCTATACCTATTTTGGTGGGAACGTCATTTGGAATGCTCATGTTAGGAACTTAAGCTGGCGCGTCTCGCTCCCGGCATTTGTGCCCATAATTATGAAAGTGGTCTAAGTCGAAATTAAAAAAAAAATGAGTTTATCAGTTATTTCACGCCATATTATTTCAAACGAAATTAATTCAATGTAATTTCGAAACAAAACATATATGACTAAGACCACTTTCATAATTATGGGCACATTTATATTTATGTTAAAGATCTTTTACAGTCTACGTTGAGAATTATACGAACCGAAGCGTTCCATATGTCATTTCGGTAAAGTATCGACGAGGAGATCAAACACCACTGATTCATTTTCTAGGTTGTTCTCTTACAATTCCTGGGCAAATGGAAATTCTCGGAAATGGATTATTTGCAAGAAACCGAACCACGTATTAATTAATAATGTATTCTCCAGCACCGTTGCTTGCTTCTTGCCACTTCTCTGGCGCATTCGAGAGATTCAAAGACCCCAAAACGAAAAATGGACATTTTTTTTATATTTTCCCTTTTCCTGGTTGGAATTTTCAGATAAATTAGC
Source organism: Orussus abietinus (assembly GCF_000612105.2). NCBI lineage: Eukaryota > Metazoa > Arthropoda > Insecta > Hymenoptera > Orussidae > Orussus > Orussus abietinus. The sequence continues at coordinate 113,769 of NW_019394339.1, read as the reverse complement.
AAAATTGTATCTGTCTTCAGTTCATCAGTCCCCACCTAACTCTTCGGCAAGCGGAGATTTCGGCCGACACATCGATTTGCACCTGACTTACTCCTTCCAGCATCAGCAGCAACATCAGCAAGGCCAGCAACCGACCCAGCTGAGTCCTGCAGCCTGCAAGAGTCCTGCGCCATCCATATATCGTAATCATGGTCAGTATCTCATCTTAAGGAGATGCGAAAGTGGCATTTAAGGAGTCAATCATCCATGAAACTCCGAATTGGGTATACCGAATCGTTTCACCCTGTACAACGTGAATATCGAGGCTACGAGGAAGGTCCACACACCCGTAAATTTCTTTTTTTCAGTTATTTATAGTCATTACAAAATTTTGAATAAAAAAAACGAACATTCATGGGTGTCAGGATCTTCTTTATGGATTCCACGTTCGCGTTGTAAGATTTCAACCGATTTGGTCTCCCCAGTTCTGTAAAGTTTCATAAACGAGACCTCTTTGACGCCACTTTCGCATCGCCTTAATATTCGATCTCTTCAAAATTGCGTTTTTCAATGGTTGATCCTGCTTCCAGGATCGGAGCAGTCTATGGATGAATTATCCCAGGATTCGATGATGCTCGGGATGCCTAATGAGGTCTAAGCCAGAATGCCCTTCGATGGAAGAAGAGAATTTTCCTGGTATCCCGATGGAGGGTTCCGGTGGGGTATAGCCAGGAACATCCCGCTAATTTGGGATCCCCGAGAAGGCAGAGAGAATCCCAACGATCTCCCTAAGGATCCTCGACAGGATCCTCGCAAGGATCCGACGATCAGTGCCCCCAAAAAGACTCAAACTCATTCCCTAGTTTAAGGACCCGCTTTGGTGCACGCGAAAATATTTAGACCCCCGTGTATCCTGCGGGAATTCGCGATTCGGAAAGTGTCGATCTTGACTCCTCGAGTTTCTTTCAACGGAAAGGACCTCCCTTGCTCGTCTCTTCCGACCAGTTCAAGATTTAGAGGATCAAGGATCCGAGTTGCAAGGAGCAGGTGGAATTAGGTACACGAGCGTACTGTGATGTAAATATTGTAATAAACTAACTCGATCGATTGGAAATATGTGACTCGCACGTCTTCTTCCTCCTGTGACCAATTCCTAACCTCAAACTTTACCCTCATCGTCCCCCCGCTTAAGGTGATATGAAAGTCAACCTATATATATCTGAGAGGTTAAATTGTTAGTATTCGTAAACTGTAAAAGACCAACATAAATATAAATGTGGGGAACGGGACGCGCCAGCTTCTGTTTCCACTTGAGTATTCAAAACGGAATTCCCCCCAAAAAGGGTATAGATGGAATTTATTTTATCGACGTCAATTAAATTTCTCAGCTCCTTTCATGTCATCTTAACGTTCAAGGACTCAGATATTGTTTCCCACCGGAAGGATCAGGAAAAATGCTGAAAAGGAACGCATCGACCAATCAACAGTAAAAGATCTTTTATTGTTAACAGTACGGAGACACTAGGATGTCGTAATGTCGGATGTCGAAGGTGGGTTAAACAATTCACCGTTACAGGACTCGTCATTAACAATACATTCTTACAAGATGCAGGATAGGTATCTTTTCATGCATCGGCAGGATTCCACCCTCAACCCCCGCCAGAAATACATCCAAAATCGCGAGAATAAGGACACCTCGCCCGAATACAATTTTTACAATTAAGAGGTTACACTGCACCGAGAATAAATAACGTACGCAAGGCGTGGCGCATTACGCGATACATATCCCTGGGATAGGCTTACGCTATTTTTACAGTAGGCACGAATCGCGGACCTACTCGACTATGAACAGCAACTAAACCGTATAGATATTGTACATCTATAATACGTGGAGGGGTTCCTCCCATTCATTCGTCGCTTGCATTCTCACCGTATGTACAAGAGTTCACACAAGTTTCACCGGGGCGTTGGGACGAGCATAATTGTTCTTGGTCTCGGTCCTGCCATAAGTGGAAGACCATTACCCGACCATAATTGCAAGATCACGGTAGACTTCGTCTTGGTCTTGCCAAAGTGTAAGATCAACTTGGTCTTCGTCTTGCCAAAATTGTAAGATGAACCCCCGACCATGGTAGTCTTAGTCATGTCAAAAGTATGTGACCAACATCTGCCCACAATTGCAAGACCAAGGTAGTCTTGGCTTTTGGTACAATCAACACCTAACCAAGACTACAAGGCCGAGATGGTCATTGCCAAAATTGTAAGAGCAGAACAAAGACCACGGTGGACTTGCTCTTGGTCTTACGTTTGCTCGTCACTAGGAACGGGGTGCGATAAAAAATGGAAAAGGGAGAAAGGAGCATTATCCACTCTGATGGCAGAACTGAGCCTGCAGGTGCGTCGGCGTGGTGGGGGTCAAAGGAGTCAACGGTGTCAGCGGGGTCAACGGACTTCCGGGACTCTCGCTTCCGGCACTTCCGCCCTGGTAGCTTCCTAGATAAGCGCCCACGACGCTAACACCTCCGGTGTACAGGTCCGAGGGGTGGTGCTGTAGCGGGGGCGAGTGGTGCACTGGGGAAGTAAATCAGAAATACAAAAATTATCCCAACACCCGTAAAAGATGGAGGAGTAATTTAAAATGGAAAAAGTTAAATATTTGTTCCTGAAAGATCCAAATTTCATGATAAATTGCAGAAGAGGCGAAGGAACGAGCGAAATAGAATACCCTGACTTCCGAGGTTGCAGACATTTTTCGCGAAAAAATTAGGGAAAAATGAAGTGAAACACCTTAAGGTCACATGAAAGTGGCATCTAAGAGGTCAATTGTTCGTGAAAGTATTCTCCGAATTGGGGGTACCGATTCTTCTCAAATTTGGCTACGGGAATATGGAGACCCTAAAGTAGGTCCTGAAACTCATGAAATTTCAATTTTAGAGTAAAAGTTTAGTTGATCTGAACGTCACAGATGGCACCGCTGGCCCGTTAGAATATAAAATGTCATGAATTGACAGGATTTCGACACAGTTTTCCTTCGACCTCTTCGTTGTTACTTTACCGAAATGACACACGGAACGCTTAATTTCGTATAATTCTTAACGTAGACTGTAAAAGACCTCGACATAAATATAAATGTCGGTAACGCGACGCGCCAGCTTACGTTCCCACTTGAGCATTCAAAATGGCGTTCCCACCAAAAAGGATATAGATGAATTTTAATTTATCGACGTCGATTAAATTTCTCAGCGCCTTTCGTAACACCTTAAGGATGCGAGAGAAAACTTACTTTGCGTCTTGACCTTCCCGGTGTGTTTCTTCTGCCTCGCCCTGGAGTTCTGGAACCAGACCTGGGTGACCCTCTTGCTGAGTCCAGTGACGTGGGCTATCCTCTCCAAATCTTGACCATCTGGATTACTGTCCAGCTGGAAGTTGGCCTGGAGAACCGAGAGTTGCTCCTCGGTGAAGGTCGTCCTCACCCTCTTCGTTTTGCCGCCCTTGCCGCCGTGCTCGGAGTCGCAGTCTTCCGAAGATGAGGTGTTGTTGCCTTCGACAACGTCCAGGTAGTGAGCCTTGCAGAGCAATCTCGCGTCCAACAATGCAAATTGTTCTCCAGTTGACAATTGACGCGAACACGCGTCGCACGCGAAACACGCAAGGTGGTACACCCTCTCTCTTGCTCTTCTCACCCAGTCCCCGGCTCCTACGCTTCTTCCGCATTTTGCACACTTTGCACCGAAGGTTCTGAAAAATTATGAAAAGAAGAAAAAATGCATTATTTCTCTCACGTCCTATCCCCAATTTTCTTACTTCGGAGTATACTCGACAGACTGTTAAAATAAGTGGACATGTTAGTCAATTAAAAAGAAAAATGTGGAAAATTAATTTGTAGACATTTGTATGTGTACGTTTTTAGGTGAAAACCAATTCGATATGTCAGCGGGCTTGAGAGATATTAAGAAATTTGTTGAAGGACTCAATTTACGCCTTTTCACCCTCTTAGAGGTTGAATTTCGAAAAATCTCTGCGCTATTAAAGGAATAATGTACTTTTATGGCATTTTTGTAAGAAAATTTAATTAGATACGGTATTCTAATTTTGCAATATATTTTCGAATGACATTCATACGTATGAATTTTATTCATAATGTACGAATTTAGCACGTAAGGGTTGTAATTTTCTGACACTTTTATATGTGGACACATGCAACGGATACTTCTTCCAAATGCAAGATTCAAAATGTCTATAAAAGTGCGACAAGAAATTCCGTCGCAGTCGGTGGCACCGGTGACTTCGACGAGGGGTTAGAACGTATAGTGGCTCTCTCAATTGCGTAAAATATTACAGTAAGACGTATCAAAATTATCGTTGTGCCTACAACGATACCTCTATACGCGAATATACTATTCTACGAAACGCAAGATTTAAAATGTTTGCAAAAGTGTGATAAAAGAATGTCGTCGCAGTCGTAGGAACACCGGTGACTTCGACGAGAGGTTAGAACGTATCGAGGAGCTAATAGGGTGACTGTCTTAATTGCGTTAAAAATGACAGTAACGCATAGAAAAATTGTCGTTGCGGCCACAATGATACCTCTATACGCGAATATACTATTCTTCGAAACGCAAGATTGAAAATGTCTGCAAAAGTGTGATAAAAGAATGTCGTCGCAGTCGTAGGAACACCGGTGACTTCGACGAGGGGTTAGAACGTATCGGGGAGCCATGGGGTGTCTCCCCACTCTTCGGGAGGAGCTAAAGGAGCGCGTCGGGCCGGTTTCGAGTTATTGTATGGAAAAATATGGTAAGTCCCGTCGGGATTAGCGGGGCGGCTAGCGGCTGCATCGTCATCTCGGCGCATCGGTTATGCAAATCGCGGCGGGCGAAGGACACGCCTAGGAGTCGGCCGCGCGCCGCGACGCCCTTATCGGCGCGGCCCTTATCGGCGTCGACCTGGTCGAATCTCCGCTATCCGCGCGGTATCTGCAGGATGCATTTGCATAAACAGTGGCGCCACCCTCTCGGCCGGGCGCGCATCGCAGGCATGCCCGTAAATCCTGTCGGGGCCGTATATATCGGCTACCAGGGCCCCGCCCTAATTTATTCATTTGTTTTCCCCCAGGCGGGACCTATAAGTCTTGCGAGGATTAAGTCGGGCGTTCTTCGATCCGCGACCTCGATCCGGGATCCGCGATCGTTCCCGAGGACTCACCCACGTGGAAAGAAAAAGGAATGTCCAGGAAAACCTCGATCGTGGGAATCGTCGCCGTTTTGACCCCTTGCGCTTCGATTTAATTATTAAATATTCTAACCGAATGAGTCTAGCTCTTCGTTGTAGCGCAAGGGGCTAAAAAGCAACGTATGGGACGATCTACGTTGAGAAAACAAAATTGTCTCGATTGAAAGACAATTCGATTTTTCATTTTATTAGTTGAAGGTGAAGCTAAACCCGTCGGAAATTTAATACGGAAATGATCACGAGTCACGTGCCAAAGTTTCGGAAAGTTCGGTCCAATACCCTTAAAAAAATGTGTATATTCGAATCGATTGATTTGAGGGGGGTTTCACTTCACCTTAAACCACGACCAATTTTAAATTCCATTTCTATAGTATAATAATTGGAATCAAATTATTTTTCTCCGCGCCTCATCGCCGTATCCATGACATACGGTTCCGCCGAAATTTAGTAAGAACTCGAGGAATCCCTTTTTTCGGTAAGTTTACCGCGAAAACTCAAAGGACCTTTGGTTTAAAAAAAAAAATGTTTGCAAGGTTCCGAGAACATTGAAAATTTGTCAGGGGGAGTAGTAAAGGGGAAGAGAAGAAAAAGAGACGTGGCGTTTGCAAATGGCAAGGAGAGTTAGGAACGAAAAAGGACCCCGAAAGGACTTGGATCCTTACGAAGCGAATTCCTTGCTCCTCTCGCGAGCCGACTCTCTCGGAAGATTCGAGATTCGAGATTCATGACTCGGCACCCATTTCGCGTCCCTCGCCACTGTGGAAATCGAACTTCACCTGGCTTCGCATCGAGTCTGGATTTAATAAAGATAATCGTGCCGATTTGAAGGAAAAAAGAGAAAAATTGATCGACGGCGGAAAATATACCCAGGGTTCGGGAAAGCGGGTCTTTAAATGGAGACCGCCATTTTGGAGAACACCGAAGCATTTCGTATCCTTAACCGATATCGATTCTCGTCCTTGAAAGTCAAGTATCTCGAAGGATTCCTCGAGCGATCTCGAGAAACGGAACCTACCCAGGAGTCTCGAAACGGTTCGCCATTTTGGAGAACGCCGAAGCGTTTCAAAGGGCTCCTAGAAGATCCTTCGGGCGATCGTCCTTAGAAACGAGACGCAAGTCGATGGATGCTCGGCGGATTCTTCAAACCATCGCGAGAAACGGAACCCACCCAGGAGTCTCAAAAGAGTCCGCCATTTTGGAGAACGCCGAAGCGTTCCAAAGGGGTCCTAGAAGACCTCTCGGGCGATCGTCCTTAGAAACGAGACGCGGGACGCGGGACGAAAGATCCTCGGCGCCTCTCCGGAGGTGACGGGCAAAGAAGGGCAAAGAAGCGCAATGACGTGAATAGCCGCGCGCCTTACGTGGGGTCCGACGAAGAGGAGCGCATCGGAAGACATTAATCACCCAACGGCGACTCGGGCCGTATTCTTCGTGCCGTTGCGTGCTCACCTATCTGTCCGTCCATCTACATCCACGGCGGCGTAAGGTCACGTCGGGGATCGAGGAAAAGGTCTCCACTGGGACCTTCCCCGGGTCCTTTGATGCCGCCATCCTGCCAAAGACAGAGAGGGAAAGGATTCCCCCTTCGCGATTTCCGCCATGTCGCGGGAAAGTCATCCTCCCCGCAGAAAAATACAATAGACTCCCGTATAACGCGGTTAATACGTTACGTTATGCGCGATATGAATTCGCGATATAGGAAATGGTGCTGTACGGGAACCATAAAAAATGTCATCGATTTAGCCAAATATTTTTCTCCGTGTCGGATCGCGCCCCGAAGAAGGAACGAAACGCTCATCCTGGTAGCCGATAAGTCGAGATGATCTCCTTTCGACAAGTCACGGCGGCCACGGAGGGTCCTTCTGGATCGAGATAGACGAGATAGACATCCATGGCGACGCAGGACACCCAACCTGGATACGCATCCTACTCGACAGGGAGTCCAGTTATCACTTAAGGAAGTGTCATACGACTTGCAGGGGATAAACCTCGGACAGAGGACCCTCGTTCGGCGAGGATCCTCGCTTCTTCGGAAGCTGGAGATTCGATCTTTTTATAAGGACGAATCTCGATCGGGACCCCCTACGCAGGTAAGTCCCCAGGGTGACTTCGAGCTTTCGCAGCCTCTCGACGCGTATACGTTCTACCCAGATTGGAAAATATCTGGCTTTTTGTAAAATGACTAAACTCCCCGAGAGAAAAATCTGGTTCAATTAACAATTTTTTTAACTAGTCTTTATGGTTCGACAAACACCCATATACTTTTTACGGTAACATTAACTTTTTTTTTTCTGCTCTAGGAAGCCCAGAAACGGTTACTATATTTTTACACTTTTTGGGAGGAATATAATGAACCATTCTACGTTTACTATACTTTCCTAGGAAGGATAACAAAACTTTTTACTATCTATATAGTAAAGTTTCATTTTATTATCGTTAACGTAACATATATATCATCGAATATGATGAAAAATGAGATTTCGTGAGTTCGAGGACCTACTTTAGGGTCTCCATATTCACGTGGTAAAATTTAAAAAACAATACGTACTAAATGTACCTTCGAATATCTAATTTATAATTTTTCTCCGCATTTTCACAAAATCACAACGCGATGTTATAAAATTCAAAATTGATTTAGAATCTTGCAGTAAATGTATACTAATTCCCCGTTAAGACGTGAGATGAATAATTTGACTGCAACCTTATGGTACTAAAAGTGTACGATTCTTATGAATCTTTGAGGTTTGCACCTTACTAAATGTGTACGAATCTTATGAATTTTTGAGGTTTGCAACTTACAGGGCGTAGTCGTGCCTGCAGTAGAGCCTCATTCCCCGGAGGAAGCAGGAGCGCTGGTCGTGGAGAGGCCTGGCGCATGCGCAGCACTTGAGGCACCTGGAGTGCCAAGTGCGTCCGCCCACGCAGAGGACGGTGCGCTCCCGCACGCTCTCCCCGCACCCCCCGCAGTCCATCTCGATGCCATCGCTGCCCTCGCTGCCGCTGCCACTGCCACTGCCGCTGCCGCTGCTGCTCTTCTTCGCCAAAGCGAAGTTGTTGTTCGGGCAGAGGAGACCCTCCGAGCAATCCGACTCCGCCTCGATCTCGGTCTGCAAAGTGAGAAATCGACGCGACGTCACTTTCGATCCTAGGACCCGACAATATTTTAGAAATACCTCTTCGCAATCCTTTGCTAAATATCTCTTCTCAATCCTTTGCTAAATATCTCGAGCGGCAGATTTCATAACACGTAGGTTTCATTTCGAGATATCTCAATGGTATGGGTAGTTTTAATCATTTATTAACGTATGTTAAAACGTTTATAATATATTGTTAGGACCATTATGCTTATCCTCATGATTTAAGGTGTTATGAAAGGGTCATATATGCATATCCCCCGTTACGGGTACATAACACTGGAATAACATGATATATGACGAATGTTATTCCAAAGATACATTAATATAAAGTCGAATTATTACCGTTCGGTAACGTCTCTACAAACTTGTAAGCACTGCGGTTATATGATATTAACCTAACACGTAACACGTTGCCGATATGTTATGTATCCGTTACATTGTTCGTTTTATTACAGGGCTATATAGCTACGGAGGAATTGGCAATATAAATCTTACTTATACATTACATGTACGTTACATTGTATGATACAAACGTTATGTAACGGTTATATTATTGTTCCGTAGCCGGGAGTGTTTTAATTGTCACACAATTGTCCTGACCCTTTCTTTCTTCATATTGGAGCCTTCAATAATTGCGTATCGATCGAACTATGAGAGCTCGACGCCATTTTGGTTATGGTCCAGGCGAAGTCAAGAATTTTTTTCGAAATTTAAAAAATTTTAAAAGTGACAGAATAATTCCTAAGTGCTCACGAGTAATGTATCTAAGTGTCAGACGGTTCTGCTCAATACTTTTGAAAAAAATGTGTGATTAGAGGGGCGTTTCGCATCACCTTAACTCCGTTCGAAGAAATAATTTCTTTGAACGGAAGGAACATTTGTTCCTCGGTGCAGATGCTCGCCAAGTAATCTCGTTTCCGGGTGGACGAGCGTCCAGCCGCAGGCTCGAAATCTCAATTAATATTTCGCAAAATGAAACGGTAAACGAGGCGAGGCCTCCCGTGATAAATGATCCTGCTCTAGGCATGGTCTCGCGCGGGTGTGAGACACCCGGCCGTGCGTACACGCGTGCATACACGCGTGCCGGGCTTAATCTGCACTTCGCGCTCGGTGCATCCCGGCGATGCTCAACTTGTAAATAAATATACAACCGCGTACGTTCGCGTACTGCGCAGCACTGACAGCGTAAAACGAGGAATGCAAATATTGCCGTCCGTGAAATAAAGAAAACGAGAGAACGGCTTCGCGCGAATCGACGTTTCGAAGGGTCGACGACGGTCGGTCTTCGATTCTAATTTACTAGCGCCATTTTTTTTTTTTCTTCAAGCCCTTGTTTATTAACGCGACTTTTTTTAGACATCGCTCCACCCTTAATTGGGGAAATTAACTGCACTCGTTTGCCCTTGCGGACTGGAAGTTAAACGAAGCAGGTATTTAATATAATTTTATTGAATTTCATTTCGTTTCATGTCATTTAATTTCATCGTGCTGTTTCATTCCGTTTGATTTCATTTTCATTCGTTTTATTTAATTTCATTTAGTTTACTTTCGTTTACTTTAATTTAGTTTAATTTATATTAATTCTTATTTCTACCTCCAACAAACGATCCTTTCGATTTCCGTATTCGAATTTATCGTAACAATAAAGTACCCCTGTTAAGAAATCAATTTGACAAGCAAAAAACGTGAAATTGCCCTACAGGGAAAACGGCCCATTTCGCCGATCGTGTCCGATCAGCGAATCGATCACTCATTACAGGGCGGATCGATTTTTTCCCTCTCTCGACATATCGACCTCGTTCGCCACGGATCACGAGCGATTAATCGACTGAAACTGCATTTATCTCGCCTGGAAATCTTGCGAGAAGGAAAAGTTCCCCTGTATCGATTCCGCCTGCCGATCGATTAGACACCGATAAATCTAGCGATCGATTAATTTTCGTAGCCACGTTTCACACGTCGTAGATTACTTTGATGGACACAGTTTTCTTTTTCTCCGTTAAACATACGTTTATAACAAACGTTGATTTAACGCGATAAGGTTTTCATGAGTTCAATGAGTATCCCTAGTCGAGAAGAAACGTGTATTATCGTATAATGTCATTTGAACGTATAGTAAACGATTATAAACGGTTATTTTACGTACGGACTAAATTTAAACGACGTTCATGATGCATGACTAAAACGATAGTTTAATGAACGTAGAATGGACGTTACATCGACGTTGTGTCGTAGAAAGGGCGAACATTGTAACAGGTAAAACACGTATTTTTGTAAGACACTTTATACGGTTCCTGTCAATTTTGTATGGTTTTATACCATTTATCGATGTGTATTCCACCACTTTGGGTTTATTAGGTTTCCTCGCTCTCGAAGATCGACCGACTCTCGACAAAGTGGGTCGCCAACCCTTGCGTTCCCGCGAGCCATAAATCCCGGGGCAATACCTCACGGGGAATAATAATTAGTGCACGCTGCTCTGAAAGCTTATTGTTCCCCTCAGCGGGGGGAATCAATGAGTTAATAGCCCCCTTCGACCTCGATTCGACCCCATTTCCATCACTCCGAGTCTTGGCGATCTCTGACCCGGCGTTACCGCCGCCATCTTGGATTCCTCACCGAGAGAAAGATTTAGTTAAATTACCTATTTTTTACCCACCTTTCGCGATTCAAAAAGGAATCAGATACTTTTCACCGTAAAATCAACGATTTTTTATCAACCAGGAAATCTAATACCGGTTACTACGTCTTTTTATTTGGAAATAGTAAAATTAACTTGTCCACGTTTACTATACCGTTCTAGGAGGAATAACGAAAGGTTGTACTATTTATATAGTAAAAATTAATTACATTATTGTCAACGCAACTGACGTGTCATTGTAAACTTTACATGCCCAGACAGTATTTTTAACTGTTGCGAATAGTTCTGTTAATCATTAAATGTGTTTCCAAAAGTAAGTTTGTGTAATTGTGGACGTTTATTAAACTTATTATGTTTGGCCTGTATTATTTTTGCATGATTTAGCGTCAATTAGCGAGAGAGGAGTATTTTATAAGCAAACGAGTATCATTTGCGGAAAAGCTTCGCCATCTATAGGCGATGTCGAAACCAACTTGAACAAAACTTTTTAGTAACGTTCAAGACAAATTGCGAAATGATTTAACCAAATCGCAATGATAAACAATTGTACCAGAAATATTGCCGCAGGTACTGAAAGTTGGGTAAATAACATCTTGCAACGAGAATTGACAATATTTAAAAGGAAATTTAACTATTCCAAAATGGTAAAAAAACTACTATAAATATTGTCACCGTTCCTACAAAATGCATACAAAAGCTAGTAGGATGCTCACCTATTAGAAATTAGTTGCAGCCACTAATTTATAGTAAATCAAACAATAAATTGCATTTAACAGGGTCAAAGTATTCAGTTTGCCAGCTTCTTGTCTCTCGATACCCGCGACGCGTCTTCGCCGACTTTTACGAGAAATCGACTCGAGATATTAACGCCATAATTCGCTTTCGAGACAGGTTTATCGTAGAAATCGGACTCACGAGGATTTATGTCACCAAGTAGGCACTTCTTTGCCCCAAGGAAACGCGCAGGAAGAATGATATTAGCAAAGAAGCGAGAATCGTCAAGATCATGACCCCAGAATCTCAGATTTTCGTTAACCTAACGACGCGAGCGCTACTTGCGGAAATTGAGGGAACTCCGATCCTATATGACCAAAACATTTCCTCCCGACGTAAATTACCTAAAATGTTTTTAATTCTGCAATTAAGGTACGCAAGCGGTGCGATAATCCCCGGATGATATATAGAAGGTGATGTTTTTAACGCGACAAAGACCAGCAGACCATAATTTGTAATTAGAAAATTTCATCAAAGAGGCGCCAGATCGGAAAAATCTGAAGATCTTGGATCCCTAAAGTGGGGACGATGTCAATACATAGCGTTGTATCTCCTTCACCGATCTATATACTAACTGGATAGCTGATACTCAATTGTTTTATACGAAGAGGACTTCAAGGCACCCCAGCGCCAATTACACATGGACAGCGGTACTAAATAAGTAACGGGGGCGCATGCGCAAAAGTTTTGAACCGTCAATTCGTCAATCACGGCAATGACAAACGTTGAACCGTGAGTTTGCGAAGGCAAACGTTTAAGGTATAAAGGACAGAAAAGACATCGTTTACGGGTAAAACGTTGCGGAGGTCTTATCGGAAGAAAGCTTCGACTAAAACAAAATGGTTATCTTTTGTCTCGGATGTATTTGAATAAAAATGGCAATTATTTTCATCCAGTAAATTAATTTGACCCCTCTTATCCTATCTACGGTTGAATGGCGCGTTGCTTCGACGCATGCGCATATGCTACGATATTAATTTACGTGCCACGACCTAAGGGCTTTGGTTGCTTCGAAACGACCCGCCATTTTGTAGGATATCAGATATCCAGGAAGTATGTAGATCACTGATTTTATACTACTTCGCGGTGAAGATGTCGATGAATCCAAGATGGCGGCCGACGACCACAGGAAGAATACGAGTTCGCGCCAATTGTGCTCGTTTTCGCGGGTTATTAATGAATTCCTGCCGCGAAATTTGTGGATTCAGGTTAGTTATTAGCAGTTTTGTCTCGTTCTCGATCCTGGTGCGCCGATTTCGCGAGTATAAGTAGCCGAACGTTCCAGGCGATGGTGCCGGTCGAGGGTGCCGGTCGAGGCCCGCCGAGGACAGATAATTCCGAGGATATATCGGACCCAGGCCTCGTTCCTTTTAGCCTTTCCCGCTTTCGACGAGTAATAATTTCACGTGTAACAGGACGGGCCCTGATTTATGATCTGCCGAAGGCGTTCGACTTCCCACCTGTGATTTATGCCTTCTTCTGGCTTTTCGATCCGTGTCTCGGGGCAGCTCGGGAGCTCGCCCGAGGGTAGCAAGGATCATCCGTCCAAGTGTCGAGAGTACAGAAGAGAGTGTCATTAGATATCGTTTCTAACGAGATAAATAAATGAACCAACAAGCTGTTATATTAATAAGGGGGACGAGTAAATTCCCACGGACTCGAACCTCGAGTTCATCCGGAGTTTCTTGCATACGAATAGATTTGGACTTCAAAAATTTCAATTTCTTGCAAAGTCGCGTCTTTGGTCAATCCCAGATAGAAATTCATGCTTCCCTCATCGTATGATGGGGAAAATCAATTTACAAACTATTTTCGGACCACTTGCTGCATGAAATGTCTGTAATACATGTACGCATAATACGCAAGAAATTTGAAGAAAAATTTGCGGTAAATTTGTCACGCCATGACTCAAATACGAGCTACGGACGCTGCAATTGTTTATCAGGCGATGCGTGAGATAAATTTAGATGCACGTGCGCGGACAAACATTGTCATTGCATGTACTTGACTTTGTTTCATATTTAAGTATTTTTGGTTCGTCATTGGATGCTAGATATGAGTTCCAAATGAGGACTTATAAGCAGCCCCTTCCTGACTTGTTTTATGATCCTTTATGCGGCAAATTTCATGCAAATTTAGTATCACTTTGTCTATCTGGAATGTTTGAATATCGTATATGCAACTGTCAATTTCACATGTGAAAGTTGATCCCATGTACTCGAGAATTGATCTCAGGACTCCTATTCTTGAATTCCGACGGATTTTTTTGCATACGAATAGATTTGCATATCAAAAAGTGTCACATTGTTGCTAAGCCATTAGTCAATGTTTGAATGTCGTGTATGGAACTGTCAATTTTGCATGCGAGTTGATCGCATGAACTCGAAAATCGGATCCCAGAGGTCCTATGCTTGAATTCCTTCGGATTTTTTTTTCCATATGAATAGATCTGCATTAAAAAAAATGTCGCATTGTTGCGAAGTCGCGTCATCGAGCAATGTTTGAATATCGTATATGGAACTGTCAATTTCAGATGCGACAGTTGATCGTATGTACTCGAGAATCGGGTTCCTGGGATTAGACGGATTTTTTTCGCATACGAATAGATTCGTACGAAAAATTATGCATTGTTGTAAAGTCGCGTTACTGGTCAACATTGGAAAGTCTTACGCGAAACTGACAATTTCGCATGTGAAAGTTGATTGTATAAATTTGAGGATCCGGTCTCAGCTCTCATATTTCCATCAATATACAATTATTGAAGGCTCTGATACGAAAAACAAAAGTATCAGGACAATTGTACGACAATCTAGAACACTCTGGGAATCGATAAACTCCTATTTTGACGGGATAAAGGTAAACAAAAATGTCTTATGCGCCTCTATGCTAAAACGAAGGTAATACGAGTTGTCGGAGTGAAAATTTAGTTGACACGGAAATCACAGATGGCGCAGGGGGTCACTCTGCAGTCAATTAGGGCGTCAGAAACCATGGATCCAGAGGATTTATGGAGTTATATTTCAATCTTTTTATAATTATTACGCGAAAACAGGTGGAGTATGCCATTTAGTACAACACCCAATATAATTCGAAAGAGCTGTCAATGTAAAAACGAACGTCGGCAACGGAGGTACATAGAAAAATCTTTTTACCGGCGTCGATCAAGTTCCTTGACGTGTTTTACTTCACTTTAATAAGTAAAGAGTAAATTCCTAGATCGCGATGAGCTCGATATGTATACATGACGAGTGTCCGGCAGGCTGAAGAATGCCGAAGAAGGCCGAAGAAAAGCCCGAAAACGCCGAAAAATCCGAGTCCCAAGAGACTTGGTCCACGGAGACCTTTCCCTGAATTTACGACTCCTTAAGGCGGGTCTGGAGAAGGACCAAAGGGTAATTTACAGCCGAGTGAAGTGCCACCTGTGAAGTCGAACAAGAAGAGGACCCGAGGCCCGGCGATTCTTCAGGGCCAGCTCAAGAAGAAACTGACCGTCGGGGAACCTCGAAAAATTTTTAGAGACGTCTTTCGTAGGCGAACAATTCACCGGAGAGGAAACCGAACCTTATCTACCCGCAAAAAAAATGTGTGGCCGAGACAATACAATTTTTACTAGTCCATATCCCGAGACAAAAAATTCAGTGAACCAAAGACGTATTTCTTCGAACCGCCCCAATGAAATATTTCGTTAATTCAAGGAATAACGATTTGACTCAAATAAACCCGAAAGGATTGTCATAATTCCGAAGAAACGATGCATCCGATTTATTCGAGTCTATTTAAAACTTCACAACTTGAATATAGAGACTATAAGGAAGGTCCTGACAGCCCTGAAATTTCAATTGTGGAAAAAATTTGTCCATACATATTTTCGAAACTTGTTATAAAAAAACGAAATTTCAAGAGTCTCAGGACTTACCTTAGGGACTCCACAATCTCGCGTTAAAGTTTCAGAATATTCGGTGCATCCAGATTGCAGAAAAGTTTTATAAACAATTTCATGTATAAAGCGACCCTTTCATCCCACCTTAACATTATCATTTGGCAAAGAAAAATCTTCCCAGAGTTATCTCGTCTACCTGTAATGGAATTTCCTTCGACATCCTGATAATTATAAATTGCTTTCGTCGCTGGAATTTAGTCCAGGTTTATCGGATTCCTTGGCAGGATGGGTTGGGAAATATTGTTTCCTTTTTTTTGTCCCCGGATTAACGCGTCGAGCAGTGCTTAGCGGTTAAGAGGAGAAAAAGTGCCGTTTCGGGCCACGTCCACAAGACCGACGGGAGGTGCGACTCGATTCTTGCCTTCCTTCTCTCTCGCTCTCCCGAACGGCGAGGAACGCAATCAGCCCGTAATAAGCAAGAATAATAGAGGCAATCATTTATTTCCTCGGATGTCGGCAGGACCGAGATGAGCTGACAAAATGAGAAATGCCGGCGAGCTCGGGTCAAACGGATGAACCGAGAGCCGACTACCGGATATCGGGTCTGCTCCAAAAAGAAGTCAAAGTCGGGGAGATGCGAAATGCACCCTGGCCCGTCTACATGTTTTCGGCCACTTTTCCGGATTTTTTTCCGTTTAATGGGATGTCAAAGTGGCATGTAAGAGATCAATCGTTCGGTCAAAGAGTTAACCCGATTCTGCTCTAAAAAGAAGTACAAGTCGAGGAGATGCGAAATGCCCCCTGACCCGAGTGCATATTTTAGGCCATTTTCTCCGGATTTTTTACATTTAACGGGGTGCCAATTGTTCGGTAAAAGAGTTAACGCGATTCCGCTCTAAAAAGAAGCATGAGTCCGGGAAGAGGGAAATGCACCCCGACACGAGGGCATATTTTCGTCTATTTTCCTCGAAAGTTTTCCTGTTCAACCCTTTGGCTACGAAAGGCGTATATATACGTCCACCGTTTGGTCCACTATTGCCGGCACGCAGCAATGAATCTCGACCATACGTTAAAAGGGCTTAGCAATGAAACGGTTGGCACGATTCTGTTCCAAAACGAAGCACAAGTCGAGAAGATGCGAAATGCATCCCGACACGAGGGCATTACTTTGACCGCTTTCTCCAAAGTTTTTTCCGTTTAACCCTTTGGCTACGAATGGCGTATATATATACGTCTAACATTTGGTTCATTAGTGCCTGCACGTAGGAACGAATCTCGACCATACGTTAAAAGGGCTTAGCAATGAAACGGTTGGCACGATTCTGCCCCAAAATGACGCACAAGTCGAGAAAATTCTAATTGCATCCTGACCCCGGTGCATATTTTCGACAATTTTCTTCGGAATTTTTCCCGTTTAACGAGATTCGTGACACCTAACTCACCCTGGAATTTCCGGTAAGGCCATTTTGTGTCTTACTTCCACAAACGGGACAATACGAGATATCTCTAGGCATCATCTACCCCCAAAGATCTTTATTAATGATTTTCAAGTTGGCGATGCCAGAATTTAAATGTTCATTTTAGAATTAAATTGAATGAAATAATTTCCGGAGACTTTCTTAACGTGTACCTTCGTTCCTACTACAATACCTATTCTATATGGCATGGATAACAAATCACATAAAATCTGTTTTCCACGGCACGTGTAAATAAAACGGTACACTCTGAAACTTCTTATCGGAGATCTCCAAGTAAGTTATCGACCCCGGTAACTAAACCTAAATTTTGATGAAATTATTTCGAGCGACTACCTAAGAAAATGACCAAAGAGATCTAGAAAAATACCAAGGACCCTACAATTAAGGTAAGTACACAAATATATAACCTTCATTTTCGCAATCCAGCGGCAAGCGGCGTCACGAGCGTCCCTTGGGAGCGTTCATCCTTCCCCCTGGACTAAATGGTGAGACACAGGTGAGACTCGTAAAATTAGGGACGAGCCGAAACTGTACTCCAGGAATTTTGTCGAAAATTCCGTCAACCGCGGTCACGCGAGGTGATAACTGCACAAGAAAAAAAAATGAAGAGATCCGGTAATCTCGACGGGATCGTGGCCCGGAGAAGACTGGCGCTCCCGATGGGGCCCCTCTACCGAGCAGGGCCGGCCGAGCACTCCCACGGCGCCCGCATACAGGAGAGAAGGATCGCTCGCCCCCGTTCGTGTGGGCGAGAGAGAAGGACGGAACGAGGGGGCGTCACGCGCGAGGGAGAGAGAGGTCCGAGGGAGCGGGCGCGCCGGGGAGCGAAGCGGCGCCTCGCCTCGGGGTTGCTCGTTGGTAACGAGGGCCAGAGAGGGGCCTACCTTGGCTCCGCCTATGTGCACGCCCCTGGTGAGGTCTATCTGAGAATATTGCCTCCTACTTGCGCCCTTGGGGGCCGAGATGTACACGGATATTCCGAGGGTACTTATGGACAGGTCGGCTCACCTGTACTGAGAAAACTTCGATCGTGGATATATTTTTAAGGTTACGAAATCCGCCTCGATCGTGGACTTGTAAATATATATACCTACCTACGATTGAGGCGAATTTCATTACCTTAAAAATATATCCATGATCAAGCATACAGAATTTACCACGATTCTGGTTATATTTTCAAGATTAGGATATTCGCCTCACTCGTGGATATACATTCAAAATTATGAAATTCACCTCGAGCGTGGATATGTATTCAAACGTATGAAATTTGCTAGAATACTGAATATATTTTTAAGCTTACGAAAATAACGTTTGATGACTACAGTCCCAGGGATATGGATATATTTTCAAGTTTATGAAACCCGCGTTTTATGACTAATGATAAGCTCCCTGCTTATACTGGATATATTTCCAATCTTATCAATTTTCTGCTTTACGACTACAATCCTAGGAATGAGCATCTCGATCATGCACCGAGAAAAAATTCATTGAACCAAAGACATATTTTGTTAATTCAAAGAATAAATATTTGATTCAAACGAATCGGACTATTTTGGATACAACATTCTTCGAAACTATAACTGATTCGAGTTTATTAGCGTGAAATAATTATTCTTATAAATGACAAAATTTGGTACCATTCGAAGAAATATATCTTCCGTTTACTGAATTTATTTCCTCTCGGGGTAATCTCTAATTTCTGCCTTCAATTATTCCAATTCGTTATTCTTTACAATTTTCGAAGGATTCTTCGGTTTTCTTCGGTTCAATGAATTTCTTTTTTCTCGGTATAATCTCTTATTCCTAACCCCAAATTTCGTAATTCTTTTTTTTTCCAATTTACGAAGGATCTCACGAATCGTGCGTGTCGAAAAGGGTCATCTCGAGATCCCAGGTTAAAGGGCTCCTCTCGCGTGAAATATGATTTCCCCTAATATTTTGATAAAGGGTCCGATTGTTCGGTGACCCACGAAATGTTCAGGTTCACGGTGGAGAAGGTTCGGCAAAGCGTGAAGAACACGAGGAAAGCCGAGAATTACCCCTTAGAGGGTGAAAATAAGAAAGTCGGGGGCGGTCGGACACCTTTGTACACCTGGCCACGTGAATACCTCCGCGTCACCTCCGAGACCCACCGGAGTCCTCCCCACACACGCGCAAGGGTGTACGTATATATTTTTTCTACTTTCCGTTTTATTCCAATGAGTTTTGGGTCCTCCAGGGGCTTCGGGCACCTGTTTGTATTTCGGCCCCGCCGACGCATAAATCATCCCCGAATGGACTAACGCCTTTTATCGCGTCGATCCCTCTCTCCCACACATACGAAATTCTACGTAATCCACTGGGATGTTATGTCCCCGAGTATGTGTACGAATTCGCCTTTGTGCGACGATGAATATGAATTTTTCGATCCCCGGAACGAAAATGGCTGGAATGTCGCTCTCGGCAATTTTTTTCCTCCTCTGATCCGACTCGATCGAACTTCCCCTAAAAAATAAACACGAATTCAATTACAAGTATTTCAATGTCAATATCTGCGAATATTGTATCATTGACTCCGAGGAAAAATTAGAAAATATTGGATTGGGAAAGTTACCCACGTTTGTTCCCCACACGTGCGGGGAACAAAGCTCAGGAACACCATCCTACAATTTTTATAATTACGTTTTTCTTTAGCATTATATTTTACTTTTTTAATTTGTACCTGAAATAAAAATTGTTCGTGTACCTTCTGCTCGTTTCCCCTTCCCAAAATAATTTATGTCTTAGTTTTTACAAGCCTTTCAAGTTACGGTGGGCCTCATTACCCTAAGGTACCTTACAAGATAAAGAAGCAACCAGAAAACTTGGCCATAAAGGATGCAGATGGAAATCGAGACCTCTCTCCATTTCCTGAAATTAACCAAACGCGGACAAACAATTTGTTTAAGGAAGAAATGTTCTTTTTGCGTGTAAGAATAGAGTATACAAGATAAAGAAGCAGCAAGAGAACAACTTGGCCATGAAGGATGCAGATGGAAATCGAGTCCTCGCTCCAGGGAGGACTTCTCACCTGCAGGCCTGTAATCGTCCGCAGATGCGTTTCGTTGCACCGCGGGGGTCTCGAACCTGTCTCATGACCCGATTCACCCCCGAAAAGGCCTCCGCGAGTGCAGGAGTTAACTTTCACGTGTTCTCAAAAGTCAACTCCGTCGAGAACCGTTCCCAGGGGTATCCTTTTCGCGGCTATTGTATTTGCTCCAATACCCAACGCGCCTACTAGAGCATCCCACAGGACCCCGCCCGAAACCTAAAAGAACCAAAAAATCCCCCTCGACTAAAAAATAAAGGACCAGAATCGTCGCCAAGGACCACGGAGGCTGTTTTAACTCTGCTCTAATTTTTCTAGCGAATTTAGAATCGATCGGATCTCATTGTGACATTTGCTAAAAGTGCAAATGACTTTTTTCCCGAATACATATCTTAATATTCAACGCGCGTATTAGCGCATCCCATAGGACTCCTGCCTAAAGCCGAAAAGAAAAAAAAAATCCCCCTCGACTAAAAATTAAAGCATACAAAATTCATCCCCAACGACTACCGAGGCTGTTTTAATTTTGTCCTAATTTACCGAACGATCAGCTCCACCGTTGATGCCCTAGTCCGTGAGTTCAGGAGAGTCGTCCTTAGAAAAGATCACAAGAAAAAAGGGAAAATGGAAAGTAAATAAAGAAAAAGAAGAAAAAAAATTTGTCGGAAACGGGGATCGATCCGGGTCCCCCGGAGGAGGGCACAAAGGACTCGCCTCCGTCTCGTTAAGGATCGGCGGCGTCACCGATGCCCGCGATGTTCGAGGGGGGTAAAAAAGGAGTCGCGGATGCGCCGCGTGAAAAATAATAAAAGTCCTGTCGAGTGCACGATATAAATGCTCGGTTATATGTCCTCGATTGTGGGCTCGCCGCAGGGAGAGGGAGGGATCGTGTCCTGGAAGGACGTACGTGTGTTACGACCATAAATACGTGGCTGTGCCCGCACGGGCCTATATATACATTATAAGGACTCGGCAAGGATCGGCCCAGGAACGGGAGAGTCCGCGTCGGCCATTAGTAACGCTTACCCGGCATAATACGAGAGAAATGGCACTCGAATTATTCCGCCGGTGTAGAGGACTCTCGGCTGGACAAAGGTCCTCGCCAGGACCTTGCTCGCCATCCTCGACGTCCTCGCTATCCTTCCTATCCTCCCTATCCTACACTGAGAGAAAAGTCTAGTTAAATGAAGTTTTTTTTCATTACTTTTTGCAGTTCAAAAAGAACTCGGATACTGTTTATAGTAAAATTAACTGTTTTCCGAACTAGAAAATCTAGCTACGGTTACTATATTTTTATTTCTATTTTGGAAGTAGTAAGATGAACTATTCTATGGTTACTATGCTTTTCTAGGATGAATGACAAAAATTTTTGCTATTTACATAGTAACAGTTAATTTCATTTTTGTTAACGTAACTGATATGTGATCGAAAATTTGACATGCCCTGACAGAATTTTTAACCGCTGCGAATAGTTCTGTTAATCGGTAAATCTATTTCCAAAAATAATGTTTGGTCATTATAGACCTTTATTAAACTTATTATGTTTGTGTACCCAATTTGGAGAAAAGTTTTATAAATATTTTAACGTTTCATATATATAGAATGAACCTTTCATATCCCCTTAAAATAATTATGCCGAAAAAGTTGGAATACCGGAGTGTGAGGTTACGAACGTTTGAAGACGGCATGGAATTTTGAAGAAGAGCATTTCCCACGGGAAGTGACTTTACTGGGGCATTCGGATTTCTAAGGGGGTTCGATCGAGGCGAATATTCGGCCTGGAGGCCATTATCATGATAAAGAGCGGAATCGAGACGCTCTTCCTGGCCGGCATTGTCCGAGGAATATTCGGGAAAAAGAATAGCGGCTCGAGGACGCCTCGAAATGAGAGAAAGACGCGTTTCTCGCCGAGGTATAGTCACCTGCTGTGCAAACACCCCAGAAAATCCGTCGCGAGATATTTCTTGCCGTCGCGTAAGTGCGACGCAATCTAACACCTGTGTCCGATCCACATTTCTTTATAAACAGTCTTCGCCCCCGACGCCTCGACGCCATTTTCCTATATGCGCCATTACCGCGTCACATCGCGGATAAGAACACAAGGTCGAGTAGATAATAGGCCAGAAACGTTTGGTAGGTTTAAACTCGAGGCTACTCCCTTGCTTTTCCCTTATTCCGTTCTCATGTTTAATTTAAATTCAAGCGCAAGGATGCAAGGGTCGTGGGGTAGCGCCCGCCATCTTGGCCGCCATCTTGGTTCCCCTTAGGAAGTTCTAATAAGGAAAATCGTGAAACCTGTAGATGAAAATATATAAATATTCTATTTTCAGACGAATAGCATGACTCTAAATGCAAATACCAAGTCTAAGACCATTTTGGTACCGCTCGTGTACTTTGGCACCCGCTATTGAAATTCCTAAATTTTGTAAATAATAAAAGAAATTTCGAGCGAAAGAAATTATTCCACCAGTCATATATCTATATCGAAACAAATTAAAAAATTACACCTAAATTTGAAAAGAATATTTTATTTGCCAAGCACCCGAGGTATACTCCTAACATATGATCATTTTGGCTCTACTCTACCTCTTCTCGAAGAAGAGGGAAAGAGGAAGTTATCGTCGAGAAACCACGTTTGAGCATCAAACGATATATTTTACTCCTTGAGGTAGAAATGTATGAGAACCCTGGCAGAAACGTAAGTATAACGTTCGCAATTATAACAATTGAATTTTCAATGTCGATGGTAAATTTTTAAATGAACATTCCCACCTATGCCCAATGTTGGGACAACTCGTTCCTTGTAGTTACATCGATTAAATAGAGAAGTAACCCTTCCTATGTTACGCTGGTTAATGCAACCTCCTCCCAAGGTTGCCCCAATTGTGGATTTCCCGACCGTTCCTTTTTTCCGCGGTAACGATATCCTAATATTCAAGGCGCCTTCTAGATGATGCCACGGGCGGGGAAAGGCGGAAATCGGTTCACCTGGTCCCGGGAAGGGAGTCGTCCTCTAATTTGGGGGTCTCCACCCCGAGGGTGGAGGACGGCGCCGCCTCCGAGTCTCTCCCGGTTTCCCGCTCTGTGATCTCCATCCCTCCTCGAGAGTCGGCTAACACCGGGGTAGCACAATGCGGCCGTGATTGCAAATCCGCTCGTTATCGTCAAAACTGTACCCGGCCTTAACGATACCGAGCCCCGCGCCGACGCTCCCGAAGGACCCTCCGCCGGTTATCGAGCCTGGAGAGCTTCCGGGATCCCTCTTCTCCGACTCCGAGATCGAGCCACGAAATATCTCCTGAATATCAGAGAGAATAGCGATACGCGAGAATCGAGCGAGTCGAGGTGTTACGAAAGTGTCACGTATATATAAAAAAAAAATATATTTATCAAACTTTCCTCCAAACTGGGTGCACCGAATTATTTGAAACTTTAACTCGTGATTATGGAGGTCCTAACGAAGGTCTTGAAACTCGCGAAATGTCATGTTTCGACAAAATCTTTTTATCTCGGACAAGAACCAAACAAGACACTTCTTTCGAAAAATTAACTTGCCAAGTTTCAAGACCCTTATCAGTACCTCCATAATTACGTATTAAAGTTTCAGATTATTCGGTGCTCCCAGGTTGGAGATAAATTTTATAAATATTTTCACGTTTTGATATATATAGAATGACCCTTTCACATCACCTTAAGGTCTCCAGGTTCACCCTAAAGCAAAACGAAATTGGCACCATTGAATTGAGAAAAGATACGTTTGAATAAAAAAAAATGCTTTTTCTTCCAGGGAAATTATTTTTTCGAATGGAGCGAAAGAAACGAAACTTATAGATTCGATTTCTTACTTTATTATTTCAAGATACGAGGCATTCGATCAATGAAATGCATCGGAATTAAACGTTCGGCATTTTTCAACGAATGCTCCGCTTCTTTGACTTTAAGCCACGGTTTCTTCGACTCCGTTCAAAGAAATAAATTCCTCGAAACAAAGAAATGTTTTTTCTCGCCGTAGACCTGGGTTTCGTTTCTCCTCGAGAAGGAAATCATCGACTCAGCGATTGAAAGGATCCCTAAAAAAATCACGGGAGTTTTGACAGGGCGCTCATCCCTCGGGAATGATCCCGCGAGATCATCGCCTACGCGCGCGACCTCCTCGAGGAGGATCAAAGGAACCGGGATGTTTTCACAGGAGGGAACACCCGCGGGTCCCGCGGGACCCGAGAGCGCTCCTTTGTTCGCCGCTGCCTCCACATGAAAAGTCGAGGTATGTCGCCCTCCTCAAATTATCCACCTCGAATAATTTTAGGAGATAAAAAATCAGTCGATCCGAATAAAACACTTTTTTCTTTAAGAGGATTGAACAGGACGGTCTGAAACTTTGACACTTAACTTGTGAGCACTTAGAAATTATCCTGGCACTTTCAAAATGTGGATTTTTAAAAACAATCGTTTAACTTACCCCAGACCAGAACCAAATTGGCGTCGAGCTCTCGTATTTCGCTCGATATACAATTATTGAAGGCCCTAATATGAGGAACGAAAGGGTCGGGACAATTGTACGACAATTTAGAACCCTCTGGCAGTCCAGAAACTCGCGTTTGAACGGGATAAAGGGGAAAAAAGTGTCTTACTCGCTTCCGTGCCAAAACGAAGGTAACACGAGGTCTCGGAGTGAAAATTTAGTTGACACAGAAATCACAGGCGGCGCAGGGTACCCTCTGCAGTCAATTAGGGCCTCGGAAATCACGAACCCAGGAGATTTCTAGAGCTTTACTTCGATTTCTTTACAATCATTGTACGGAAACGATATATGGAGTATGCCATTTAATACAATACCCAATATAATTCGACACAGCTGTCGATATAAAAACAAACGTCGGCAACGTGCGTGTTTAGAAAAATCTTTTTTACCGCGTCAATTAAATTTCTTTTCACTTCACCTTAACGATAAATAGGAGAATGTGAAAAAGACGTACAAGCGAGTGAAAAAATCGATGGGCGATTTCCGGCGATGTGTCCCGATGTGTACCGTAAGGCCCGAAAGTCGCAGGCGTAGATTCGAAGGGAGTAATCGGATTAGTCCGTAATACTTGGCCGTCGGCGAGGAGGTCGCGATTGTCGCGAGTCGCGTGGCCCCCCTCCGTAGACAATGTGACTCGAAAGAACTGGGGCGCGGGAATCCGCCCCGACACGTGACCCCTATTACGCGACGTCGGACTCGCGTCGACGATTCTTGCGCCTCCCTGCGACTTCCTCCGCAGACTCGCGGGCGGTCCCACGCGGTCCTCTCGACCGGAATTGGACAAGTTTAAGATGATACGAAAGGCGCTGAGAAATTTAACCCTTTCGGTACGAGCGCTCCGCCGAGACACTCCAAAAATGCACACAGCACGTGCATACAGGTTGTCACGTGGATGCCGGATATATCCGGCGCTCGTACCGAAAGGGTTAATCGACGTCGGTAAAATAAAATACATCTATACCCTTTTTGGCGGGAACGTCATTTTGAATGCCGAAGTGGGAACTGGCGCGTCCAGTTACCGACTTTATATTTATGTTGAAGTATCTTACAGTTTACGTTGAAAACGATACGAACTGAAGCGTTCCATATGTCATTTCGGTATTGTAACGATAAAGAGATCTGGTACTCTAAATTGTTCGAGCTAGGTTCTGAAACTCTTCATTTTCGATTCTAAGTCCCCAAGAAGCGTGAAACAGCGAAAACGTGCTCGGATCCCGCCATGCTGGTTCCAGTCCATGATAAATAAATAAATTTGTTATGCAAAATGGAGTTTCTCGAGTTTGAGGACCTACTTTAGGGTCTCCATATTCCCGTGGTAAAATTAGAAACGAATCGGTACCCCCAATTCGGAGAATGCTTTTGCCAACGATTGGACCTCTCGGATGTATACAGGTACAGACCGACTCTGATATCACCTTAAAGGCCTCCACAAAAGAATCCCTTTTAATTGTGTGGACCGAGAGTGCGGTGGAATTCAATTAGGCCGTCGATCGGGAATAAATACGCATCTTCGATGGAACCCCAGGGGAAGTCGAGTCCGGTGTCAAGAGACGAGGCGTTCACACGATCCCGGGGAATTCGCGGTTGATTACCGGGAGAGGCGTATAAAGAAACCCTGGCCGATGAAGACGTCGGGGGGGAAGGACCACGGATGCCCCGGCCCCCCGTAAATCCGCTCCTGGGTGCCCTCGTGTCCCGTGCGTCCGTATACACGCGATGCACACGCGATACACACGCGATACATCCGTGTACCCTCCGCGGGCACACGGGCGGAAACCCCCGTTCCCGGGAGGGCGAGGGCCGCGATGCTCGTCCGGTGAATTGGTATTTAAAAATATGCGAGCCGACGGATGCGGTTTCCATGTCGCGCGCTCCTGGCGACTCCCATAAATATGATAAGGCCCCGCGAGGAGATATGGGGCCCGGCGCCGCGGCCGCGCGCGCTGCAGCGGCCTCGCGTGCTTAAGGTGATATGAAAGGGTCGTTCTATGTATATCAAAATGTGAAAATATTTATTCAACTTTACTCCAAACCGAATTATCTTCCCACGTGATTATGGAGACCCTAAGGAAGAACGCGATGCTAGTAGATGTCTACTAGAGCTATTATACATTTTGTATGCGTCAAGTAACGAGTAGATATTTGTAGATCAATAGTGGATATATCATTTTCGTCTACAATAGACATAGGCATTTATATATGTCCTTTAGATATCTTTTTAGGTGGTCGATAGACGATATACATTTGTTATACCCATAGATCTAATATAGACGATTAATTTACGTATATTCCACTTCATGGGTTGCCTGGGAACCTGTCGCTATCGTACAGTAATCATAAAGAAATCGAAATAAAACTCCAGAAATCCTCTGGATTCGTGGTTTCCGAGGCTCTAGTTGACTGCAGAGGGCCACCCTGCGCCATCTATGATTTCCGTGTCGACTAAATTTTCACTCCGAGATCTCGTATTCCCATCGTTTTAGCATAGCAACGCATGACACCTTTTTTGCTTTTATCCATTTCAAATGCGAGTTTCTCGATTACCCGAGGGTTCTAATCGTTTTACAATCGTCCCGACACTTTTGTTTCTCATATCGAAGCCTTCAATAATTGTATATCGATCGAAATATGAGAGCTCGACGCCATTTTTGTTCTGGTCTGGGGTAGGTTAAAAAATTTGTTTAAAAAACCCAGATTTCAAAAGTATCGGGACAAATCTTAGGTGATCACGAATCACGTGTCAAAGTTTCGGACAGTTCGATCCAATACCCATAAAAATAAGGTTCTTCCTGGAATCGATTGATTTGAGGGGCGTTTCCCTGCACCTTAAGTTAAGGTGACACGAATTTATATCATTCTATATACATGAAAACGTCAAAATTGATAAAACATTTCTCCAAACTAGAGGGACTTAATCATTTAAAACTTCAGCCCGTGATAACGGAGGCACTAAGGAAGAACGCGATGTACGTGAAATTTAATTTTTTTTTTAAAGCGGACCGACCTTTGTCCCATTTTTCCTTCCCGAAAATCAAGGTGCGAACGCTCCTGGTCGCGTCGCGGCGCCTCCCAGGGGAGGAGGGACGCTCCCGGGCTCGGAGGACCTGGGGATATTTGCGAGGTCGAGGGGGGGCGAAGTGAAATGGTCTCCAGCGGAATATATACGTAGGTGTTGATCGATAAAAGCGTCGCGACGCTGGGCGTGTCCGCGCAAAGCCGCCCCTGGGGCGTCGCGACGTCCTCTCGCGCATCCCCGGTCGATCCTGCGGGAGTCCTCCTTCTCCGGGCACTCCAGGCACTCCGAGTCCGGAAGAAAGGGCCCAGGGAGGGAGATAAGATTGAAAAAACGGATAACGAACTCCCCTCGGGACCATCGCTAGAACGTCCCCCCTCCATTTTCCAGGATCCTTCGGAGCGTCCCGATTGTGCGTCAAGTTTTGGCCAGATCCGCCGACGAGTCCTGCAATGGCGAGTTCTTCAATGAAAATCGTTATTATTAAATTGGTGGTCACTTTTATTATTAAATCGGTAGGATTTTTTATCATCGAATCGATACAATTTATCATTATTAAATCGGTAGAAATTCTTATCGTTAAACCAGCAGAAATTTCAAGGGGAACGTTATCATTGGCCCTTAGTAATTGACGCGATATGACGCCCACTTTACGATTTGGTACACCCAGTTCGGAGAAAAGTTTCATAAACGAGACATCCTTGACGCCCCTTTCACCTTAAATCCATGAAAAATTCACGGGGACGGAAGCTTACGTCGCGATCCGGGCTGCCTTTTCGGGGGGTCCAGGACGCCGGTGTCGTCAGCACATCGACCACGACGAAGGAGCGTAAATGGATTAGGAGGGTCCTGCCGGATGACTAAGTTTCAGCCAGGCCAGCGCCGACCTAAATCCAATTTAATCTTAACGTTAACTCGATCCTGCGCACGGTTACACGGCGAATTAATCCCGCTACCGGGATAGGTGAGGGTCGCACCCCGCGGGGGGCAAGAAGGACCTTGTCCTTTCTGTCCTTTCTATCCTTTCTGTCCTTTCTGTCCTATCTGTCCTATCAGTTCTTTCCGTTGTTTCGGGGCTGACCAACAAGTGGCGACGACGCTTAGGATTAAGGTGATATGAAAGTGACGTCAAATAGGCCTCGTTTATGAAACTACTACGAACTGGATGTACCGAATCGTTTCAAACTTCGTAATGCGAATACGAGGACTGTAAAGTACGTCCCGAGACATGAAATTTCTATTTTATGAAAATTTGTTTATAGATATTTTAAAAAGTTTTTACAAAAAATGGAATTTCATGGGGGTCGAGACCTTCCTTGTAGCCTCCACGTTCACGTTGTAAAGTTTGAAACGATTCGGTATACCCAGTTGAAAGAAAAGTTTCCCGAACGATTGACTCTTTGCATGCCCCTTTCGCATCCCCTTAACCCGTCTTGTATTAACCCCGAAACAACGATCGGTCGATCTTTCCTGGAGATATCGCAGACGCCGTTAATTGCAGAAATTCGCGGGGAGTCGGGCGACACCGATGGCGGTGATATCGCGAATAAGGAAGGGCAAAGGGATAATGGGATAAAAATGGCGACGACGATGACGAGAGGTTAGCCTGTCCAACGGCTAATTGGCGGTTTTCATGTCGCGCGTCTTCGCGGAGAATAAGCGTCGCGTCAGCGTCGTCTTCGCAAGAGGACGTCGTACTTGCAGATCCGCTCGTATGTAAAAATATTTTTCCTGTTTAGTATTCTTTTAAGATTACGATCAGGCAATGAACTCTTTTTTTAATTGCAATCAGGCAATAAACTTGTTCCTTTTCATGCAGAAGGTGTTTTTCATGCCGTAGGTAGAAATTCTTAAAGATGTCTATAAACAAATTTAAAAAAATTAAAGATTCATGGGTATCAAGACCTGCCCTAGGGCCTCTACATCCATGTGCTAAAATTTAAAACGATTTGGTACACCCAATTCAGGGTAAAGTTTCATAAACGAGGCCATTCTGACACCATTTTCACGTCATCTTAAGGTGAAGTGAAACCCCCCTCAATTCGGTCGATTCAAAGAACACTTTTTTAAAGGGTATTAGCCAAACTGTCCGAAACTGTACCACATGACTCGTGAGCACCTAAGTATAAGCCTGACACTTTAAAAATTTGGATTTTCGAAAAAAAGTTTCTTGACTTAGGCTAGACCAGAACCAAATAGGCGTCGAGCTCTCATATTTCGATCAATATACAATTATTGAAGCCTCTGATATGGGAAAGGAAAGTGTCAAGACAATTATTCAACAATTTAGAACACTCTGGCAATCGAGAACCTCGCATTTCAACGGGATAAATGCAAAAAAGTGCCTTATGCGTTTCTCTGCTAAAACGAAGGTAACGCGAGATCTCGGGGAGAAAATGTAGTTGGCCCTGAAATCACAGATGGCGCAGGGTGACCCTCTGCGGTCAATTAGGGTATCAAAAATCATGAATCCAGAGGATTTCTGGAGTTATACTTCCATTTCTTTATAACTATTGTACGGAGACGACATACGAAGTTGCCATTTGGTACAATACCCAATATAATTCGACGCAGCTGTCGATACAAATACGAACGTCGGTAACGTAGGTATTTCAAAGAATCCTTTTTACCCACGTCGATGAAATAGCAAGACGTGTTTCGCATCGGTTTAAAAATGATAAATGAAAAATGAAAAATGAAAGAGTGGAAAAGGCCGATAGCACTATCCTCGATTGGCGGAGAAGCGACGAGCGGATTCGGAAAAATGGGAGGCGAGGGGTGGGCTTTCGGTCCGGTTTATCGAGCTGGAACAACAAGCGGCAATCAGGCATAACTCGATCATTTCATTCTTCCGCCCCCCTGATCCTCCCTCTCGAGCCACCCCCTCGTCGAGGAGGGACATCCCTTCTCTCCTCTCTTTTGTCCCTCGCTGGAATCGCGAATCCCAAATCCCAAACACCGACTACAACCCCGACCAACCCCTACGTGAACCGAATACCTCGGTGCCTCGTCCAGGAAGACACCACCAAGAAGACATCTCCGAGTCGCGACTTCCGGATCCTTTTTTCGTGCAGAATTCGAGGCGATGCGTCGCTCTTGTATTTTAGGATGCGAGATTCCGACTTTTCGCCAAGTATAAATCTATAAATGAGTATTGAGTCTTTAAACGGAGTAAGAAATATTCAAGTAAATGGATAAACTAAAAAATAAGTGGATAATTAATAAAATGCGATGACTCCATTTAGAAGAACCCTGTCCCAAAATTCCTGAAGTACGGCATCGAAAGGAATTAAATGAGGAAAATTATCGCAACCCACTCGGAACGTATACGTATCATATACGTATACGAGATATCAAATATATATTACATATATACAATGTATCTTGCGCATATCACGCAAATCATATACGCATTGTATACGTGTATTGACTATTTATAGATATCATATAGATCTCTATAAATAGACATATACCAAACCTAGAAATCTACGATTATATTTAGAGAATGTCTAATGAGAGCGTATTCGCGATATAGATTTCCAATGGATGTATGGATATTCCATATAAATCTAATATACGTATATTATATCTATCGTTCCGTGTGGGAATGACCAACCCTGTGTTGAGATAATTATTTCCGAATTGCAGGACCTCTGCACCTAGATAATATAAAACGATTGAAACGGAAATGCATACATTACGTATATGTTGCGTAAATGCGACGAGTCCGGTGCATCGCACGTTTCGCGACGTGCCGCAAGCCCGTCATTTCTCGTCGATAATTCCAGCCCGGGAATGGCGGTCGATTTATGAATTGCATTACGCCGGGCCTAAAGGGCTAGCTCTTGCATTCGCGCATCGGGTGCATTGTTCGCCCCCAGGGTGACACATGTGCCCGTCAAACACGAAGGCGGTCTGTTTTCGTTTCGAATAAAAAGTCGCCAACCCCTATTTTTCCCGCCACCCCGACTTCCCAAAAATCGCAGCCCCGGGATTACGTATTAAAATATTAATTAGAAGATACCTTCGATTTTATTACTTCAAAAGTGAAGAGAAGTTAATCGGAACGGCAAGTAACCCCTGGGATTGACGCCGTAGTAAAAAAAAATAAGAAGATAAGAAATCTGCGAACGGATTCGGCGGATTTCCAGAAAGACCCCCTCAAAGATAATAATTAAGAGATATCTTCGATTTTATTCCTTGAAGGGCGAAGACAAATTGAACGGAGGGATAAAATTAACCAAAACGAAACGGACAACCCCGGTTAACGTCGTAGGGAACGAAATAAGTAAACTACCCCTTTCGACGAATTCCCGAAAAGATCCCCTAGAAATATTAATTAGGGGACATCTTCGATTTTAATATTTTCAAAGGTGAAGGCAAACTAAATGGACGGACAAAATTAATCAGAAGCGGTAATCATATCTCACGTAAAGAATTTCAGTGAACCAAAGAAATATTTCTTTGAATATTATCAAAAAAATACTTTGTTACTTGAAAAAATAATTACCTCACTAAAATAAACTCGAATAAATTGGATGCAACGTTTCTTCGGGATTGTGACAATTTATTTGAGCTTATTTAAGTGAAATAGTTATTCTTCGAATGTACGAGATATTTCTATGGCTCAATGAATTTTTATTTTCGGTGGAGGGGTTGACGCCGCGGTGAAAAAATAAATAAAAAAACTACCCCTTCCGGCAACTTCCGAGCGGATCCGGCAAATTCGCGAAAAGACCCCCGACCTGCCACCCTCGCAGCCGGCAACATTATTCGGTCCACTTGTCTGCACCCTCTGCAAGGTCCAACCCCCGGTTTCGAAACCACCCCAACCACCCCCTCGATAATCCTATTTAGCACCCATGGTCGGCACCTACGTGGCGGCTTCCACCTCCATTGTGGAGCGGCCTTAAAAAACAATGAGTTCGCTCCGTAATCCGAAAATTGATTCTGTCTTGCGGGTCCTTCAGGACCGGATTACTTTCTGCTTCAACTCGGAATCGAAATCGAAGGCCATGGTGGAAACATTTTTCAACCGACCCCTGAGAGTGGCTCCATTATTCGTGGATCGGGGATGAGAATTCCGGAATAATTCGCAGGATTATCCGCGCACTTGAATATGCATCCAAATCTGCGATTATAATCGTGCTCTGGATGTGTCCATGATTTTCGAGACCGTGGAATTTCTGAAACTGTTGCGAAATTCACGTCATCATTTAAGAAACATCGCAGGGTACGTGGGCTTGAATATTTATCCAAATCCATGCATTGGATTCACTCAGAATTTTCGGCTCGATGAAATTTCTGAAACCATTTCAAGATTCGTGTAATTGGAAACGACGCGTTTCATCGCATCCAAGAGCTCTCAGGAGGACTGACCATTTTTTAATTGCTCGGATCAAGTGCATCTAATTACGGCAATTTTTTTCCTCCCGTGGCTCTTACGGCTTCGGACAAGAACGATCGCCTTTTCCCTCGGGATAAAAAGGGACGAATTCGATGCAAATCGGCATAGACAATAATTATGCGGAAAAGGAGCGAGCGATCGATCTCGAATTCTGCGATCCTCTGGCGAAGGTAAAGGGCTGGAAAGGGGGAAGTTCCCCCCTGGATAAAGGGGGGCTCTTTCTTTTAACTCTCGCACGAGCGGCTAATTCGCGGTTTCCCGGGCGAAAAAGAGCGCCGGTCTTTCCTCTCTACCCCCCTCTATCGGCGGGGGAAGGGGTGGAAATAAACTCCTTTCTTTCCTCGCGATTTGCATGCGATTCGACCTCTGGGTCCTTTGATCTCTGGTTCCAGAGACCACCCGGGGTCCATCGGTAACGATCGTCAATTCTCGACCACCCCCCGGGAAAATGAACGCGGAATTCTCTTCCGTGGAATTCCAGGAGAGTGTACGACATTCCGGGAGAATATTTAAATTTCACGTAGTCTATGGAGGACTTCTTGAGGTGTCACGAAAGGGTCGGTCAAGGTTCGTTAAATTTAGAACGATTCGGTACACCCAGTTCGAAGAAAAGTTTCACGAACGATCGACCCCGTAAATGCCACTTTCGCATCCCCTTAACGGCTGTAAAAAATTCCCCTGGACCTCTGGTTCACCGAGGAGATATTCATTGCCTTCCTATTGCACCCCGCGGGGAGCTAAGTACGCCGAAACGACGATCGTATGACACGACATGTGCCGCGCGTCCATCGTCGACATAACCACCCCCCGCGGGTTGGGGTAAAGGGGAGCAAGTTTCGGGGCGAATTACACGATCGTCGATCCGGCTAATGCGACCATCCCCGGAGACGGGGCCAGTATTTGAGAAGGCCCGGGGCTCGGTTTCATTGACAATTGACCCGTCCCGCGCATAAATCATCCCCCGGGATCCTCCACCCGTCTCCTCGCTTTCAAAAAGTACTTTCAAGTGTTAGAAAAATTCAGAAAATTCATTCTACGAGTCCTCTCGATGTCAACGAGACGATTTTCTTGCTAGAAATGAGATATTCCGGATTTAAGGGAGAACGAAAGTGGTATCCGAGGGATCGATCGCTCGTGAAACTTTTCTCCGAACTGGGCGTACCGAATCGTTTCAAACTTTACAATGTAAATATGGAGGCTACGGAGAAGGTCCCGGCACTTGTGAAGTTTCACTTTTTGAAATTTCATCGTGTAACAATTCCGAACACTCCAGTAATTGAGCAACTCGCATTTGAGCGAAATAAAGGCAAAAAAGTGTCTTACACGCTTCTACACAAAAAGGAAAGTTCGGTGACGAAATTTAGTTGACAGTAAACCCACAGATGGCGCAGGGTGGCATTCCGCAGTCATTCGGGGCATCGAAAACCACGAATCCAGGAGATTTCTGAAGTTTTACTTCGCTCTCTATATAATTATTCTACGAATATGACATACGGAGTATGCCATTTGGCACAATACCCAATATAATACGACACAGCTGTCAACATAAATTCCACGGTCGGTAACGTAGAAATTCAGGAAAATCATTTTCCCGAGCGTCGATTAAATTTCTCAGCGAACTTCCCTTCCCCTTGAAATATCCAGAATTCCGTTTCTTTGGTCAATACCTTCCTTTTTAATATTTCCCTAATGGATAAAGTCCTGCAAAAATCGAAGACCTTAAAAAAGACCCCAGGAGAAGGGACAAAAGGAGACCGGACACCTCGCCACCCCATGTAATCCCGTAAAAATGTAAATCACCCTCGCGATCTGTCGCGGATCCGCGACTTTGGGGGTGCGTGCATGCGAGTGCGATATGCGTACCGCAACCTAAGGGCAAATATTCGCAGATGCGAATTGGCACGAGCGACCACTTCCCGGGGATCCTCCGGGATGCTGCGAGGCTGGGAGCGCTAATGGGATTTGCGCGCGCGAGCGCGCATACATTCGCATATACCCCCGCCCCACCCCCCGGACGTGTGTACACACGTACGTACATATGCCGCGCACTCGCGCGAGTCGGTACATACGCGGTGTCGGCCGGTTCTAACGGACTGCCAGTTCGTTAGAGATCGCTAAACTTTAGGGGTGGCCGTTGCCGGTGGAGGGAGGATTTCGTTATACGGGAACTGAACGCGATTCCGTTTTCCTTTGTCCCTGCGTCGCGTACGATTCGTCTCTTGACTTTCAAGGAGATATTTTCCTGAATTTGTGGAACCAGTTGCCGATAGAATCGACTCGTGTTGCGGTATTAAGATGATACGAAAGGTGCTTAAAAATTTAATCGTCGTCAATAAAATAAAATTCATCTGTACCCTTTTTGGTGGGACCGTCATTTTGAATACTCAAGGGGCGCGTCCCGTTACCAACATTTATATTTACGTTGGTTTTTTACGGTCTACGTTGAAAATTATACGAACCGAGGCGGTCCATATATCATCTCGGTAAAGTAATGATAAAGAGATCGACGTAAATCCCGTGAATTCATTATTCCAACGACTGCTTAGGACCAACGTCGCCATCTGCGACGTTTAGCTGCAACTAAATGTTTTGCTCTAAAAACGCTCGTTAGCCCCGAGACAAGCAAGGATTCTCTTGCGATCGTTGGTGAAAGTATTTTCCATATTTTCCCATCTAACTGCGTAATATCCTATTACTATGGTACTCTAAATTGTTCGAGTTAGGTCCTGAAACTCTTCATTTTCGATTCTAAGCCCCCAAGGAGCGTGAAACAGCGAAATCGTGCACGGACCACGCCATGTTGGTTCTAGTCCATGATAAATAAATAAATAAATAAATTTGTTATGCAAAATGAAATTTCACGACTTTCGGGACCTACTTTAGGGTCTTCATATTCCCGTGGTAAAATTTGAAACGAATCGGTACCCCCAATTCGGAGGATACTTTCCCCAACGATTTGACTTCTCAGATATATACATATATAGACTGCCTCTTTCATATTACCTTAAGTAGAGGATGACAGGAGAATTTTGGGGAAATTGTCACCAGGGCACGGGGTCGGGTCGAGTCCCCAGGTGGTCCCATAACCGATGTCATATCGAAGACCCAATCGCATCGATCTTTTGTTTCTCCCCTCCTCCACCTGCCTCCACCTGCCTCCACCAGGATCGAACCCGATCGCCCGATCCGTGATTTGTACTCTTGCGCATCGCGACGTTAGCGATTTGGCCGCGCGCTCCCGTCCGCCATCGATTATCGATCATCGATCGGCCGACGGATAGGCGATACTTACACCGACGCGCGAATCTACCGACGATCCTTCGATCTCTCGCCGGCTTCGATCGATCGATCGTCACGGGTGGTCCGCTCAAGGGAGAAACGAGAAAAAGGAATCCCTGAGACGAATCGACGAGGTTCCATTTTTACTTCTCATTTTTCCATTTCTTCGTTATTCTTTAAACCAGGAAGGAAGACGACTCCTCCGGAAGTCCGCGAAAAACGGATTTTAAATGCCGCCGCATTTTATTTCTATTTGTACCGTATTAAAAGTTAAAAGTATTCATAAAATAAACATAAAATCGTCAGAGTTTGTACAAAAAGTTTTCTCCTAACTGGGGGCATCGACTCATTTGAAACTTCGTCACGGGATCGCGAAGGCCTTAAGTAAGAACGCGGTGCTCGTGAAATTTCATTTTTCAAAAGAAAAAATATGTATTCTTGGTTCTAGTCAGGAGTAAATAAAATGAATGTTATTAGAAATTAAATTCCACCATCACCGCGTTCTTCCTTAGGGCCTCCATAATCCCGCGCCGAAGATTCAAATTATTCGGTGCATCAGTTTGTAGAAAAGTTTTATAAATATTTTAACGTTGCATACATACAGAGTAATTCTTTCACATCACCTTAAGCTTTTACGAACGATTCAATAATTTCCTTCGTCGATTTATTATTCACGTCGTTTATGTTTCAAAACACCCTGTACATCGAGGAGATTGCACCGGTGCATCGGACATGCACTCGTTGCAAGAATCCCTTTTCGCTCGGCAAGCGCATGATCTCGTCGAGGAGGGATGCATCCTTGCACCTAGAGGATGCACCCATGCAACCATGCATTCATGCATCTCATAGAGGATGCTTTCTTGCACCGAGATGCAAGCGATCCATCTCGGCAAGACTTGCTCGCGTCTTGCAGCGAGTGCAGCGCCTGCAGCAACGTGTACCTGTACATGTACATGTACTCGTCTACGTCTGGCGCGAATAATAAAAATCGGGTCCCCATAAGCTTCGCCATAAAGATTCCCCCTAAGTCTTCGCAGCTCGCCACGAGGGTCGAACATCGATCTCCGCGATCGAATACAGCTGATCAGCGATTTTCATTGGTTTCGTTTTCATGGACCGATTTTTATCGTACGATAATATTCATTGTCGGATATTTTACATTATTACAAGAGCCATTCTTCCAATCAATACCATATGTACATCAAAACGTCAAAACATTTATAAAACTTTTCACCCAACCGGGTGCACAAGGTTGATACACCTTAAAAAGGTCCTAATGTAGGTTTTGAAACTCGTACAAATTTCAATTTTCGAAACAAATATCTTTTTTTTGCTGCCTGTCCGGAGTAATTAATATGGGAAACGAACGCGTCGGGACAACTGTACGACAATTTAGAACACTCTGGTTACCGATAAACTCGCATTTGAACGGGTTAAAGGCAAACGGTATCTTATTCGCTGCTTTGCTAAAACGATGAGCATACGAGGTCTCGGAGTGAAAATGTAGTTGCCAGGGAAATCACAGATGGCGCAGAGGGTCTCTCTGCAATCAATTAGGACCGCGGAAACCACGAATCCAAAGGATTTCTGGAGTTTTACTTCGATTTCTTTATAATTATTGTTCGAAAACGACAGGTAGAGTATGGCATTTGGTACAATAGCCAATCTAATTCGACAGTTGTCGATAGGAAAACCAACGTCGGCAACGGAGGTACTTAGAAAAATCTGTTTCACTTTACCGACGTCGATCGAGTTCCTCGACGTGTTTCACTTCACCTTAACCGGATTTACTTTTAGCGTAGGGCCGTAAGGAAGCGGAGTTCGCGTTCCTCGAGCCGCGGATACCAGAAACGGATCGATATCGATTAATCTCTTGGGACGTGGAGGAATATTCCTGGAGGGGAAATTAGCTAGCGAGAGAGAGAGAGGAGGTGTCTCGAGCGCGAAAGATCGCACTTCCCGATCCCGGTTCCCGCGTTCCCTGGACGTCCACGTTGGGTCGGCATCGGGGATCCATCACCGAGCCCTCGGAGGCGTACCCGGGCGCTCCTTCGGGGTCGACATCCATCAATCCGGGACCACCGCTGAGATCCATCCGACGACTCACCTCCTCTCGATCCCGGCGCATCCGTCAACTTCGTCCCGACTTTTCGCGCCGGCCGAATCCGCGTAGAAATAAAAAAAGTTCCGGTTAATGTTACCGAATGCGCCCGGTTAAAGGATTTCTAGTTATAAAGGTTAAGGTGGTGCGAAAGACTCAGTCCGTATATACCTGCGAGGTTAAATCGTTATAAGGTAAAATATTCTCCGAATCGAGGGTATCGATTCGTTTCAAACTTTACCCCGGGAATACGGGGGCCCTAAAGTAGGTCCTGAAACTCATGAAATTTCATTTTTCATCCAAAATTTATTCACTTATCATGGACTAAAACCAATATGGCGGGGTTCTGGCACGTTTTCGATGGTTTACGCTTCTTGGAGACTTAGAATCGAAAAGGAAGCGTTCCAGGACCCTTACTCGAACGATTTAGAATACCGTAGAAATGGAACTTCACAGAGTCAGATGGGAAAACATGGAAAACACTTTCACCAACGATTGCAAAAAAATGCTGGCCTGTCTCGGGGCTTCCGCGTGTTTTTTGAGCAAAAATTTAGTTACAGCTAAACGTCACAGATGGCGACGTTAGTCCTAAACAGCCGTTGGAACAATGAATTCACAGAATTTCGACAGTTTTCCGTCGATTTCTTCGTCATTACTTTACCAAAGTGACATACGGAACGTTTCAGTTCGTATAGTTCCAAACGTGGACTGTAAAAGACTTTCACGTAAATATAAATGTCGAGAACGGGACGCGCCAGCTTATGTTACCTCTCGAGTATTCAAAACGACGTCTTCACCATAAAGGGCACAGATGAATTTTAATATATGGATCTAGATTAAATTTCGTATCGTCTTAAGAAATCCGATGAAGGGTACCGAAACAACGAACCCATTACGAAGCGCCTCGCGGCAGTCGCAGGATGACGGAGTGAAAGGGGAGTGAAAGGGGTGGAAAGTTCGATTTCGCTCGAGCGTGGAAGAGTTTCAAAGTTGTCCGCCATTTTGCGGGCCCGGCGTTTAACGACCGCGACGCCTCCTGGGTCCGATCGTAAACCCCTCGGTCCCCGATTAGCTCCCGAGGGAGGAAGAAATCGTTTAACGACGGGGGCGTGTTCGCAGACTCGGCGTCGCCCGGTTTTTGCCCGGGCCTTAATCGGGGCCTGATTGGGCCCAAGCGCCCTTATCTGGCCGCGAGTTGGGCCCGCGGAATCGCAAGCCGGGCCCCGCTGACATTATAAATCAGGCAATCAACCGCCGTAAAAGTCCGCCCACGCGATCGCGCCGCTTTTCGGGCCCCGCGCCCGTTTTATGCCCGCCGAGCCCATTTTATGCCGGCCCTTGAAGGCCAGGAGTCTTGCCGGAAAACGCGCATTCCGCGACCCCATAAATATGCCCGTGATCAAAGAATTCAAAAGTTACGTAGAAGTCCCGATCCTATGTTAGCGCTTGATATTCTAATGCCCGGTTCCACCAACCTCGGTTAAGGTGAAGTGAAACACGTCGAAGAACTCGATCGACGTCGATAAAAGAGATTTTCTTAAACTCCTCCGTTGTCAACGCTCATTTTTACTTTGATAGCTGGGTCGAATTATATTGGGCATTGTCCCAAATGGCATACTCCACCTGTCGTTTTCGTACAATAATTATAAAGAAATCAAAGTAAAACTCCAGAAATCCTCTGGATTCATGGTTTCCGAGGCCCCGATTGTCCGCGGAAGAACCCCCTGCGACATCTGTGATTTCGGTGTCAACTAAATTTGTACCCGAGACCTCGTATTCCCATTGTATTGGCATAGCAACGCATAAGACACCCTTTTTACCTTCATCCCGTTCAAATGGGACGCGCCAGCTTATGTTCCCACTTGAGTATTCAAAATGGCGTTACCACCGAAAAGGGTATAGATGAATTTTAATTTATCGACCTCGATAAAATTTCTCAGCGTCTTTCGTATCTTAAAAAATGGAAAGAAAGAAAATTCCAGTTACGGAAAAATTCGTTTCTCAAAGGCGCATCCTTTCCCCCATGAAGGGTACAAACGAACGATCGTACATATGGAACAGGTATATCCGAAACGTATACCGAATTTGTATTCCGCAAGCGAAAGCGAGCCAATTTATCGCATTCGAGTCGAGCCCAAACGAAATCCGGCGTTTCGTCTCTTTCCGTTCGCTGGGTGGATTATTAATTTGATAACGATCACGCTCGTCCGACCTCGAGCATCCCCTTTGTGGATATTCGTTCGTTCCCACGGGATGAGCACACCCTTTCCTCCCTCGCTTCCCAAGAAGCCTTCCTTGTAAACAGACGGGACAGTCTCAAATGTAACATCGTTTATTGTATAAACGTAAAACGAATCACGCAGATCGTTAGAAAAATAAGGCTATAAAATGCGATTCGAAGACGAGCGCAGGAATGTCGACCACGCCGAATGCGATTCCCTAATTTCTAACGGTAACCTAGTGGACCGATGTAAATCAGTCGTTGCCACGGATCGCATTTAAGGTGTCACGAAAGCATCATTATATATATAGTGGACTTTCGTATAACGCGTCTTGATATTGAAACATATTGCACCTACTATTTTCATATAACGCGCAAATTTTCGTTCGACGCGCCGAATAACAAAACACGTTATGCACTTTATACGAGAAAAATGCCTCTACAGCAGAATTTCCCATAACGCGAATTCATATAGCGCGTAACGTATTAACAGGGTATACGGAAGTCTATTGTACACCAAAACGTCAAAATATTTATAAACTTTTTCTTTAAATTCGAAGCACCGAATAATTTGAACCTTCAGCGCGTGATTATGGACGTCTTAAGGTGACGTGAAAGTGGCGTGAAGAGGTCTCGATTATGAAACCTTTCTCCGAACTGAGTTTCCGAATCGTTTTAAACTTGACAATGTGAATATGGAAGCTATAAAGAAGGTCCTGACACCCATAAAATGTAATTTTTAAAACAATTTGTTTATAGATGTTTTCCAAATTTTTTATAAAAAATGAAATTTCATGAGTTTCAGGACCTACCTTAGGGCTTCCACATTTACGTTGTAAAGTTTCAAACGATTTGGTACACCCAGTTCTTAGAAAAGTTTCATGAAGGATTGACCTTTCGGATGCCACTTTCACATTCCCTTAAGGAAGAACGTGCTCATGAAATTTTATTATATATATGCATTCTTGATTCTTGTCTGGGCTAAATAAAAATTTTGTATCAAAAATGATATTTCACGAGCACCATGTTTTTCCTCAGGGCCTCCATAATCACGTGCTGACGTTTCAAATGATTCGGTGCATCCAGTTTGGAGAAAGGTTTTATAAATATTTTATCATTTCATATATATAGAATAACCCTTTCATATTACCTTAAAAAGACCCATTCTCACGAAATAACGGTCTCGTCCCCATGAATTTGGAACGAGGATTTCGGATCCAAGCCGAGAATCTATGCTTTGATTCGATTGGTTACAAAAGATCGTTGCATTCCACAACGGAAGTGAGAATTCCATCGCGAGGAAAGTCGCAATGCCATGGAGATATCGAGTTCCGTGATACTCGCTCACATAATTGCATAACTGCAGAACTCGCATGTCTGCATAAGGTACATCTTATCAATAGATGAATCGTACGAGAGTATCATCGCCTACGAGCCGCAATGTTCGTCACCTGTGATAATGGACAAAGCCAGGATCGGTGTCTCTTATGGAGAGTTCAGAGTCTTCCCCGCAAGGGCTGCAGCCTTCGAAAGAACTATCTGAATGTCCATCGGTGGGAAGTTCTGAAA
Source organism: Orussus abietinus (assembly GCF_000612105.2). Classification (NCBI taxonomy): domain Eukaryota; kingdom Metazoa; phylum Arthropoda; class Insecta; order Hymenoptera; family Orussidae; genus Orussus; species Orussus abietinus. The sequence goes on along the minus strand of NW_019394339.1, from coordinate 71,469 downwards.
GGAATTAATTAAAAATATCTACCGATAGAACTATCTAGCTGCGAAGAAAAAAGTCATCAATTTCAAGAGTGGTCTCAGTACCTGCAGGAGTTTCACGTTGGACGCGAAATCCCCAGCTAACAACCGGTCCCTGAGTAATCTAAAATCCGAAAGAATTCAGGTAAAATCCAATTGTACGATATTAACGTGATAGGAAAGGGTCATTCTATATATATAAAACGTCCAAATACTTATAAAACTTGTCTCCAAACTGGGTGCACCATTTGGAACTTCAACACGTGATTATTGAGGCTCTAAGGAAGAACGCAATGCCCGTGAAATTTCATTTTTAATAAAAATGTTGTCTATTTATCCCAGACCAGAATCAAGATTACATGCTATCGTATTTAATGAAATTTTATGAGCACCACGTTCTTCCTTAGGATCTCCATAATTAGACATTGAAGTTTCAAATGATTCAAAAGATTCAAATGATCTAACTTGAAGATAAGTTTTATAAATACTTTTTCGTTTTGTATATATATAGAATGATCCTTTCGTATCACCTTAAAGGTGGTTTTTCAGATACCTACAAGATCATGGCACAACAAATGTGAATGAGGAAGCTGAACCTGTTCTCGTCGGCAAAGAGGGAGTCCCAGATGCGCATCACATCGGGGAGAGGGAACTCTTGCGATAGGAGCAGAGTAAGCCACCTGCAATGTCAAAGTCTTCAATCTGGGATCGAAGACGAAGAAAACCTCCCTTGAATAAAGAGAACTTGAAAGTTCCTTTACCTGAAGCTGTAGTACTGGGAGCATAGTTCCTGCTGATGCAAACGTAACCACACTTCGTAGTCGTTGGACTTAACCTGCTCGTTCAACTTAATCATCATCGAGTTTATGCCGAACTCAGCCTCGTCCAGTGATTTTATGAAAAAGTCGCGAATCTCTCCCATCAAGTTCGTGAAACAGAAGAAGGTGTCTGCCTCGGCTTGCTCTGCAAGACGAAGAAAGGATTATTTTCTTGAGCAAAGGATCGATTTTGTAACTTAAATCTAGTGAAAATGCTAAAAGGGAACTCTCTCAATTTTGTAACTTTCACTAGGGTAAAAATGTTAGATAATTCATGTGAGGTTACTTGATCAAAATTGTATCTAGTGACAATATTTGAGGTTAAAAGAACGATATATAAAGAGAAAGATCCGAGTACCAAAAGTTAAAATTTCTAACAAATTTAAGGTAATTTGAGGTTAATCTGGCTTGCATAGCTTCATTCGTGTAATCTGATACAAAATCAACCCCAGAACACAGACATTGCTTTTGGTAAAAACACCTACCTCGCCACCGATAATCAGGGTCACAGGCAAAGGCATGATAGATGGGTCCAACGATCTCGTTCATCCCTTGGACGTATCCTTGACCAGGATTTAGTTTGGCGTAGATGAAGAGGATCCTCTCCAAAACCTCCCAATGAGCTTCCCCACCTTCTGCCAAGGGTGCATAATCCTCTGCAGCCTTTCTAACCGAGACTGCAATCTATAGGGAATTGAATACACCTTGAATGTCTCGAAGAGCCAGTTTGATTAGGTGACTTTACAAGTCTCGACTGAATATCGTACCTGCTATTCTCGGGATCGGCAGTAAATAACAATGAAAGATGTCTATATTTACGGATATATGTCGCGTCCGCCGTGTGGACATGAAAACCTGTGTAACGACCAGACAATTACCTTGGTCACTCCGAGACCCTTTCTCTCCACGTTGGCACTTCTAAGGATGGTTTGCTGAACTCTGTGGTGAAGACGCTTTGCACCATTGGTATTTACTATTGCTTGGCATGGATACTCGGTGCCTTGTTGAAAAAATGATATATCTGGGCAAAGTCTCCTACATAAGGCAATTTATAGGTTAGGATATTTTTCAATTTACTGGTTTGCTTGGTATTTACCTAACATCCTTATCAATTTGAAGCAGAACTTCATTGTCTTTAAAATAGGTCTGCCACTTGCTCTCTGGATTTAGATTCAGTGGATGATCATGAAAGGTGACGTCAATTCTTTCGCCATCGTTGTTGGCCTCCCCAGGCATCACTATCAGGTCTTCTGAAATGGCAGAAAAATCTATTAGCATATTTTCTACTTTCCAGATATTCCTAATGCTTACCGATAAAAGTTCGGTACAACTCTCTCTTGCGAGTGAGAGTCTCGGACCAGCTGGCTCTTGTCGTTGGCAAATAATTCAAGAGTAATTTCCAACATAGTGGTCTCAGTCCACCCTCGTCAGGTATACCTGCGATAAATGTAAATTTCAAACGACGTGTACTATTAAAGATATCCAGAGATTTGAAGACAATCAAAGTAAATAGAACCAAAGTCTCATTAGCTGTTACTTTCACCGAACAATATAAAGGCAAAATTAACCTACACCAGTAGTATTCAAAATAGAAAACAACTTACCATGGAAGCACAATTTCTTCAGACTAACCAAGTCTATCTCCTCGGCGTTAAGAATATCCTCAAAGTCATTGAGCCTGAAACACGAGTCGCTATGAGGACTTTGAACAAATATAAACAAATAGTTCCGCAAATCTTATCTAACAGATTTATTTGATGAACGTACTTTTTTCTCAATATGCTCATCGTGTCACTCGTTCTTCCGACACCGAGCAAAGGTTACTGTCACAGCCTGGTAGGCGTGTGGGCACGTGTGGGCGTACGAAAGCTGCCTCCTCTCGGAGACACTTTATATCATTAACAATCTGCTCAACTGTGCTCAGCAGCCATTGTTTTTCTACTTTTTCTGTTCGGAATGGGAAGGAACGGCGGAATTATATACTGAGGCCCGATTCTACAACTCCAGTTAACCAAAGTTTAATTGGTTTACACGTCATTTAAATCTACTGTAAATCAGTTAATCGGAGTTTAACTTGGTTACAGAATGCTCGAGTTGTTTACAGCAGATTTAAATCGTGCTGAACTAGTTAAACTAAGTCGAGTTGTGAAACAGGTCCTATAAGTAGTTATTTACAGAGATGAGTTGGGAGATTGCTCACGGGCAGGGTCGCGCGATCGCGGTCTGTGTGCCCTCCGTGAAAAATACGGGCGGCTCGTGCACCTGCCACTTGATACCTTCCAGTGACGGCCCCAGGTGGCCCAACTCGGAGATGAGGAGGATCCTGAGTTGGGTCGGCACTGGGGGGGGTATCAGAAGCATGTGCACATACTATTGTAATGTATCATCCATCTCTATAAGCCCTATGGAAAATCGGTTTAAAGCATTGTAAAGCATAATTATGCTGAATATTGACAACACCATACCGATATTTCGATACGAATCAAAGAATTTTAATTTTCATCTTAATGATTGTAATAAAAGAGATTCTGAGTTTGACACAGTGTTGATGAAAAAATGGTTACAGGCCGAAAGCGACGGTGTCTTTCGATACAACCTCAAGATCGCAGAATGGAAAATACTTGAAGGAAAACACCATTACTTAGTGCAGGTAATTTTAAACGGCTATGTAGGGATCACTGAATGCAATTAAAATATTGTTCATTGACAGTTAAATCTTGATAGAGTTTGGAACAGACGTAAACCTGAGAACATCTCGTCCATGTTGCAACCGTTCGATGCTAGTCGCTTCAATTTCACAAAATTGCCTAATCGAGAGATATTCTTTGACATAGGAGATGGAAGTGGAAATGATATAATTGCTGGTAATGTTAGTCCTATTGAATCCGGACATTGCTTGCTATTGCATCAACGTTTCCAATGCCTGTCGCAGCAAGTTACCAAAAATAGTCTATGCAAGGCATTAGAATTATTACTTCTTAGCAATTCACCGTAAATATTAATTACCTTATTATGATATATATTTAACCGTTTAAGTCCTAAGCAACACGATTGCGCTGTTTCGATTTCGTGTTGAAAAAACCTACTACGTTTAAATGGTATAGACAACTGACGGTGCTTATACAGTTATTGGAACGGCGAGCGCAATTGTGTTTCTTGGCTCTCTTCGTACTCAATTAAGACAATTGCGCTGTTTGGCATTTTTCAATGCTGTTTTTCCATTGGCTCCTGGGACTTAAATAGTTAAGGAATTATCCTAAAGTGTTCTATGTGAATTAATTAAAAAATGCTCTAGGTACCTTCGAATTATCTTTAACAGTTTATGCGCTCATGCTTCCGTCAACCACTTGCACTGGCATTTATACTACCTAAAACATCAGATGCCACTTGAATGTATTGTAGGTAAATTGTTCAACAGTGTTTACATGTATACGTTTGAATTTATTCAAGTATATGCTTTCTTCTTTCAGGAAATTTCTGAACTAATACACCCAGTATTTTTATTAACCAATGTCCCTAGTAATGGATTTTGCTTGAAGCTTTCCTCATTTTCTGGGAATAGCATCGACTGCTTAAACCAATTAACATTTTGGGTGTACTTAATTGTTGATTACCTGCAGAAACATGAAATTGCTCATAACGTTTATATTACACGTGCAAAAACAAAACCCAATGAGAGTATTTACGACGATGTACGCATTTACATTTGGGCAAGAAAATCCAGCTGCGGTGTTAAAAATACCACTGCATTTGTTCCAGCAGTGTCTGAATTGTTCGGACACATAGTGACTGGAAGTAGGTAATAATTAATAATATTTAAAACCGGTCTCTCCAATTATAACATTTAAATGATTTGTTTCAGCTGAAGAAGCTTACAGAAATTTGAATGAAAATACAATTGCTGAAATTCTCACCGATATCACTGAGGACACATTTAACGCAGTCAAAGGAGAAATCTTTAATTTGGTTAAAAAAAATGTATCAAATGATATATAAAATTATAGGTAATTTTTATTAATAGGATATTGTAATAAATTATTAAAGGTATATTTATGTATAATAGGGGTTACAAAGGATCTATACATGATAAAGGGGAAATAAATTGACAGATACAAGTTAACCTAAAAAGTTGAAATTTTTTGACTAATTTTAATGATATATTATTAGAATTGAAGAATGATTCAAGGAAAAGATTTGCAATAATTATTTATATCAATACTATATGTAATATAACGGAATGACTGAACATCTGTTTAATTGCAATATACAAATTATACCTAGTTTTGTGTCGGTTTCTATAGCAACGGGGAATTCTAATAACTAAAATTGTGGAAAGAGGTTGTTCAGTTACTGTCATTATTCGAAGCGATTAAAGTAATAATCATTGCAAAACTATGTCCGATGACACAGATGATGATATCAGGAGGTCAGAGAATCTCCCAGAGGATTCAAAACCAGGTAAAAATTTTATTGATTTCATTGACCAAAGAGATTAAACAAAATTGATCATTTGGTGAGTAGGATTAAGTAGAAGGCAAGAGTTTGAGGAATGGGCCGAAGAGAAGTACGGCAGTGAAGAAGAAGATATACAAGAAGAAGAAGAGTTGGAACTCTTTCTATATGACTCTCAGAAATACATATCGGGTCCTCGACAGGTGGAGAATGGAACGATGCCTATAGATTTCTTAGAGTTTCAGTATCCTTCATATTTATTTCTATTCACACATTAAAAAAAAAAAAAATACAAAGTGAAATGTAGAATCGGTAACCAGGTTTCCATCAATGTTCCTTAATGCAACTCAGTCACTCGTATGCTTATGATTGCCGAAAGTATTTCAATCTCTGCGTCGCAGACCCTAACACGTTAATCTTTGCTTCTGGAAATTTGATTCATTTTTTTAACGTCATAGAAGGCACGGTATGGTTTCGACGGTGTTCAACCGGAGGTGGTATAGGACATATAGTTGTTAGTAGCAACAATAATCTTAAGAATAATAACAGAAAATATTTTGTAAGCTTAAATTTATTACATTGTACCATTACTTGTAGAAAAATCCTATGCTTAACCATATTGCTGTTGGAGAGAATGGAGTTAATCCACCGATAATAATATACGAATGGCCAAGCATGGAGATTGTTACAATTCTGCGTAATGGGACAACTAGGTCGTACTCTCATCTTGCTTACAGGTAAAATACTGGAAAATGAAATCATGCGACATGGCAATTTATTTATAGGGTGAATTTGCAGGCCAGACGGTTTATTAATGGTCTCCCAAGGAGGAGACCCTGATTATTTAATTACTGTGTGGAATTGGAAGAAATCTCAAATCACGTTGCGCTGCAAATCTTATGGTCAAGACATTTTTAACGTGACGTTTTCTCCAACTGTTTCTGGTCACCTCACGTCAAGTGGTACGGGTCATATTAAATTCTGGAAGATGGCAAGAACATTTACAGGTCTGAAATTACAAGGAGAACTCGGCAGGTTTGGCAAGACTGAAATATCAGACATCATTGGAGTTTATCCTATGCCAGATGAGAAGGTACAGATATTTTTAATGATTTTCTAATTTTTGTTTACGACGTATTGAGGCAAATTCGTAATGTAAACATTTTATTTTTTAAGGTTGTCTCAGGCTGTGAATGGGGGAATATTTTAGTCTGGGACGAAGGACTGATCAAAGTAGAAGTGTGTAAAAAAAATAGAAAACCCTGCCACATGAAGTACATCAGTCAATTTGAATATAATAATGAGGAATTGATGTCAGTAGGTAAGTTGACATGCCAATTGATGTCTTTAAGATGAAGTGAAACCCCTCTCAAATCAGTAGATTCGAAGAAGACACTTTTTTTAAAAGGGTATTGCATAAAACTGTTCGAAACTTTGACACATGACTTGTGATCATCTAAGAATTGTATTGACACTTTAAAATTTTGGATTTTTGAAACAAAATGTATTGAACAAGAACCAAAATGGCGTCTAACTCTCATATTTCGATTAATATACAATCATTGAAGGCTCTGATATGAGAAACGAACGTGTTAGGACAATTGTACGACAATTTAGAACACTATAGTAATCGATAAAAACTTGCATTTGAGCGGGATAAAGGTAAAAAAAGTGTTTTATGCGCTGCTATGCTAAATCGATGGTAATATGAGGCCTCGGCGTGTTTCGCTTCCCCTTAAAATTTTACAGATTAATTTTTTTCTGCTTAGGAATGGATGGATGGATCCGCATTTGGTTTTACGAGACCATAGATCAGGCTGATCCACCTGACGACGATCGCTTCGTTGAAGTAGAGCCGGTCTATGAATTTCATATCACCGAGGATACTGAAAACGACGACGACCGTCAGAGTTCGATGCTAATGTGTATCCAGAAGCAGAAACCAGAAGACCCTGAAGAAACATTGTGGTATGCCCAAGTAAGCACGGACATAACTTCCTATTTCTCAAAGAAAGTTATAAATAATTAAGGTGAAGTGAAACACGTCGAAATATTTCATTGACATCGGTAAGAAAGTTTCATCTAAATATCTACGTTCGACAGCGGTATCAAATTATATTGGGTATTGTACTAAGTGGCATACTCCATATGTCGTGTCCGTACAATAATTATAAAGAAATCGAAGTAAAACTCCAGAAATTTCCTGGATTCATGGTTTTTGATGCCCTAATTGACTGCAGAGTGCCATCCTGCGCCGTCTGTGATTTTAGTGTCAACTAAATTTTCTCTTCGAGATCTCGTATTACCTTCGTTTTATCCCAGAAGCGCATCAGACACTTCTTTTGCCTTTATCCCGTTCAAAAGCGAGTTTATCGATTACTAGAGGGTAATAAATTGTCGTACAATTGTCCTGACACTTTCGTTTCTCATGTTAAAACCATCAATAATTGTATTTCGATCGAAATAAAAGAGCTCGACGCCATTTGGTTCTAGTCAGGACAATTCTTAAATGATCATGAGTCACGTATCACAGTTTCGGACAGTTCCGTCCAATACTCTTAAAAAAAAGTATCTTATTCGAATCTACTGATTTGAGCGAGTTTCACTTTAACTTAATTTTACTAATTTGTATTTAAAATAGTGACAATATAATTTATCACTGCCTTTTTTCTTCTTCAGGATGCCAATGGTGGATTGTGGTTAATAGATCTTTGCACTTTACAAACTCCTGAGGCTCCGAAGAAGATTCTGACATGTCACGCAGGCCCTATCACCGATATGGATGTTGCTGATTGGGGACCTTTCGTTGCAACTTGTGGAACTGATGGACGACTACATATTTATAATTACTTTGAAAAGAAATTAATTCTGGTGCACTACTTTCATGATGTCGGCAACAAAGTAGTCTGGTTTCCTACTACGGTAAATTGACAAATTTAGGCTGTATACTCTCATACAATATATTTATATAAATATATTTACTTAGAATTAGAATTAAGGTCAAATGAAACCTCCTTAAATCTGTCGATTAGAATAAGACACTTTTTTAAGGGTATTGAATCAAACTGTTTGAAACATTGTTACATGACTTGCAAGACTTCACTTCACCTTAAAGATGGTATTTTTTGTATTTAAGGTCGAAGCAACTGGCTCGATTATAGTGTGTGCTTTTGCAAGTGGGATCATACGAGTGATAACAGCGGCTGTGTTAGAAGCTAACATATCGAACGAAGTAAAAGGTGATTACGTGAGGCTAATTCAAGTGTTAAAACCTCATCTGTCGACTGTCACTGCCATGAGTTTGAATGCATCGCACAGGTACAAAATGTTAATACATTGTTGTGATACATGTGTGTGTCATTGAGTGTATCACTATTATTATGGAGTTCTTTAACAGTTTGTTGGTGACGGGTAGTGACGATGAAACTATATTCACCTTTCACATAAAAAGAACTAAAACATACCCAATTCTTGAGCCGATTGGCTACGTAAAAGTTCCATCGGGAGTCACCTGCATGACATGGAAACCTAAACATGTGAGTAGATATTTTCCATGCTTTTGTATTTGGTCTAACATTTTGTAATATATGATATTGCTGTAGGAAACAACTATTCTCATAGGTTGCTCCAGGGGTGATTGCATGGAAGTGGAATTACCCCATATACCGCAAGAGTACACTACGGTGACTTACGAATTGGTTCGCTGCGAGCCAAGATTCTTCAAATTCAAATCTGTGAAATCATTCATCAGACGAGAACAAATTCGATCGGCTCTCGAGGCTAAGAAAGAAGCAAAAATTACTAGGAAGCGGGACCAAATGGAACGTTTACGCATTGACAATCCTGGAATCGAAATTGACGAGGAAGCGTTCTTAAGTTAATAGAAATTATAGTTTTGAGTTACTTGTAGCTTGACTTTTGTGCTATATAAGGGGATTGTCTAGTTGCCTAGTTTTAAAACTGTTGCATATATTTATTATCGCAATTTATTTTAAAGTGGATTCCGAAGAAGATCCACCTCTGCCGGAGATTTACATCCCCAAAGTACCTAATCAAGTTTTAATGGTGCATTACATGGTGGATGGAACAGTTTGGTTGTCGATGAGTGGTTTCGATTCTGGATATATATACGAATATCCAGATCCTTTGCCTGGGAAGTTCGAAGAGGAGCCTATTAAAAGCACTGTTGTATTCGAGGCAGATGACACAGAAATTCGGAGCTGCTTGTTTTAGTACGTTACAGAGAAGTGTCTTTTAGGTGATATGAAAGTTAGCCTATATGTATCCGAGAAGTCAAATCGTTGGTGAAAGTATTTTCCGAATTGAATCAAATTTTACCACGTCAATATAGGGGCCCTAAAGTAGGCCCTGAAGCTCATGAAATTTCATTTTTTAATAAGAACTTAATTTATTTATCATGGATTGAACTAAGATGGCGTGGTTCGTGCTTGTTTTCGATGTTTTACGCTTTATGAAGGCTTAGAATCGAAAATGAAGAGTCTCAGGACCTAGCTCGAAAAATGTAGAATACCGTAAAAATGGAATATTACAGAGTTAGATGGGAAAATAAGGAAAGTACTTTATAAACGATTGCAAGAGAATGCTGCCTTGTCCCGAAAGGATATATGGAACGCTTCTATTCGTATAATTCTGAACGTAGACTGTAAAAGACCAACGTAAATATAAATGTCGGTAACGTGACGTGCCAGGTTACGTTATCATTTAAGTATTCAGAATGGCATTACCACCAAAAAAGGTATAGATGAATTTTATTTCATCGACATCGACTAAATTTCTCAGCGCCTTTCATATCACCTTAGCATCTGTTCGGATAGAATATTAGAATGTGGTTTTAAGAATTAAAAATGGTTACATAGTATAGTGACTGATTGTTCGTTGCAGTGAAGAGTACCTTATCTTGGGCATGGAACATGGAGAAATTCGGGTTTGCCGTGTTAATCCAAATGATCATACAGATTTCTCGGACTACTGGATACTACCGATGCACGATAATTACAATGGTTATATACCCACGATGAAGTTAAGTCACGATCACAAGATGTTACTCACATGTGGACATGATGGTAATCTGTTCTCATTCAAGATCAACTATACAAGACTGTCCGGTTCTCATTCAATTCCTCAAGCAAAATCCCCATTACCTCTGGTATGTTAAATAAATTGTTAATCTTCAAATATAGTTCGCCAAGGATTTTTATTCGGTGTATATTGAACAGCCCACTGCGAGTGTGGAAGACATCGAGGATCCTTCGGAGTATCCAAGTTTAGAAGAAGTTATCGTAAGGGTGGAGCATGATAGAATAATGGCTGCAGCTAAGCAAAAGAAAGATCAAACACTCGACGTTTTACGAGGCTTAGTTGAGGAATACGGAAAACTCGTGGAGAGGTTCGGACAATTAGTAACACTATATCGATGAAATCTAAACAGATTAAAAATAGTATAAGCTTATGCTTGGTATTAGGAATCGTGGTCTACTTAAATCTCAGCAGATTCCACAAGAGGAGTTTGAACTGGATCCTAGGATTACTGCAGACCTGAACCAACAATTGGCTGCGGAGATGAACTTTGTTCATAGAAAGTTGGCTTTCAGAGTAGAGAAAAGCAAACTTGGATTACAGAAATTGTTGGACCACTTCATTAAACCCATTACCTGTCTACCCTTCGCAGTGCGTAGGATTTTGTGAGTATCTTGTAAGTAAATACTGCCGGTAATGGCTTTAAAACAATTATTATTCTTCTCAGGAGGCCGGATGCTGTGGTCTGGTCATTGAGAGAAAGAAAACTTGACGATGATTTTCATACAATCTACAAAGACATCATACGACGAATTGAAGAAAAAAACAAGGCAGACCAGTAAATATATTTTTATTCTACGTATTAAGGCGATATGAAAGGGACAATCTATATACATAAAACGTGAAAATATTTATAAAACTTTTCTCCAAACTGAGTGCATCAAATAATTTGAAACTTTAGCACACGATTATGGAGGCCCTAAGGAAGAACGCGATGCTTGTGAAATGTCATTTTTAATACAACATTTTTGAAATACTTATAAACAAATTTTTATACAATTCAAACTTTACAGGGGTCAAGACCTTCATTATAATCTCCACATACACGTTGTAAGGTTTGAAACGGTTCGTTATACCCAGTTCAGAGGAAAGTTTTATAAACGAGACCTCTGTGTTGCCACTTTCACGTCATCTTAATAATTTCTTAGTTTAAGCTAAATTATAATAAAATGTGACACTGTAACGATACCCAAGAAGAGGAATTGCAGCTTGGGCGACTCGGTATAGTTTATCACGTGATGATAAAACACTGACACAGTATGGAATACATATATTTTATTGTAGTTTCTGTTTCATTTATAAATGTAATCAATTTTGTGTAGACTTATGGGTAGTTTGTTTAAAAATTTTACAAAATTAAACAATTTTAATTTGAGGAACTTATGAAATTGCTTCGTTATAGGGTGGCAGACGTGAAGTCTATAGAGAACATCGAAGAGGACGGAGAACATTTAAAAATTCAAGGTATAGAGAGCTTCCTAAAAGGTTTAAGTCCTTCCACTATTCAATATCGACTAGGTGTTCAGATCAATCAATTATTAAGAAAGTATAGAGCCCGAAAAGCTAGATTAGAAGAACGAAATAGAGAGGTAATTGCATGTTGAATTAATCTTACTTTTACGCTTAGTATATTTATTAAATTTCTAAACGAGTGAAATTTCCAATTTCAGTGGAAAGCTATGTACGCCAGTAAGCCAGATCCACACGTTAATCATCCAGATGACGTTCTTGCAATTGCCGAGGCAAAAAGGACCATCGGAGATTATAAATTAAAGTTGTCATCCAATTTCAGTGCACCACCAGAAAAGCGCGAAAGCACACTAACCAAGTACAAACAACTTTTAGACTGCCGCAGGAAGGTATGAAAATGCAAATGTTTTATGGTAACAATTAAGGTGAAGTGAAACCCCCCTCGATGAAATTTCTTGACGTGTTTCACTTCACCTTAAATAGAATGATTTTCAAGGTTATGCACAGCCAAAATGTATTTTCAGGCTCACCATTTACGCGAGGACTTCAATAACAAGCTTAGAAACGTACGAAATAAGAAGCAACGTCTTCAGCAAGAAGTGATGGGCTTGGTGGCAACATTAAAGACTATACACTCCGAGATCCCACAAAAGAAAGTTAAACCTTTGCCAAGCATTCCCACGTTTGATTATAACACCGAGTTTCCTGAAAGGAATTTAGAGGTAATTTGGTAAACATATAGCACATAAATTAGATTAACTTTATAATAGTTACTGAAATAAAACGAATTTCTTCCAGCTGGAGAAATACACCTCCATGGCAGAGCGCGTGAAAGAAGCGAAGCGAAAGAAACAGTCTATTGTCATAGAAGATGCCGTTCAACATTTGGATGAGGAATATGAAATATTATTGTTAGATGAAAAAGTTCTTCGAGCAGAGCATGAGGCAACCCAAGCGGAGGAATTATCGACACTAGTTGCAGTCCCTGAGAAAATATACAAGGTGCAGATTATGGTACCCAGTGAAATTATGCAAAATCTTGCTTCAAATGATCGAATGGAAACCTCCTGGGAACGCGAGATGAAACGCGCGAGAGTCATGCGAAAAATCCATGAACAGGATTGTATATTAAAGCACATTCAGAATAGTTACGAAGACCTAGATGAGGAGTTGGACGAACTCGAACGAGAGCGGTTAGAAATCGTCGCGGACAGCGTTTACATGGATCTCTTTTTGTTAACTTTGCATCAGGAATTCATAGTTTTAAAGGACTTCGAGACCATGGAGAATTTGCTTACGGATAAAGTCAACGAGAAACTGAAAGAACAAGCTGATGTGAAGAAAAAGGTGGGTGTAAGATCTGGATCAAAACGTTCGACAAGACTTCTTGTCGAGTAGCCACCATCCGCATTTAAGGTGATATGGAACCCGCTGAGAAATTTAATCAACGTAAATAAACTAAAATTCATCTATGCCCTTTTTGGTGGGAACGCTATTTTTAATACTCAAGTGGTAACTTAAACTGGCGCGTCGCGTTACCGACATGTATATTTATATTGAAGTCTGTTATACTCTACGTTGAGAATTGTACGAACTGAAGCGTTCCATATGTAATTTCGGGAAAGTAATGATAAAGAGATCGCTGTAAAACTCGAAATCTCATGAATTCATGACTGTTTATATTGTAACGGATCAATGTCGCCAGCTGTGACGTTTAGCAACAACTAAATTTTTGTTCTAAAAACACCCGTTAGCTCCGGGCAAGACAGCATTCTCTTGCAATCGTTGGTAAAAGTATTTTACATATTTTCCCAACTGCCTCTGTATTATTCCATTTCTTCGGTATTCTAATTTGTTCGAGCTAAGTCCTGAGACTCTTCATTTTCGATTTTAAGCCTTCAAGAAGCGTAAAACATCAAAAACGTGCACGGGCCATGCCAAGTTGGTCCTAATCCGTGATAAATAAATAAATTTTGTATAAAAAATGAAATTTTATGAGTTTCAAGACCTACCATAGGGCCCCGACATTCACGTGGTAAAATTTGAAACGAATCGGTACATCCAATTCGAAGAATATTTGCAACAACTATGTGACCTTTCAGATATATATAGACTGAATATTTCATATCACCTTAGATTAAATTATGCGTATTATAATTTTGAACAGATACTTGCAATCAATAGCATGATAGAAGGTAAGAACAGGGAAATCCTCAAGACCCAGGAAAAAATCAAAGATCTGGTGGCGCAGTTCATGAGCATGATCAACGAGAACAAGTTTCACGATTTTTTAAAGAGGATCTTTAAAAAGAAATTCAAGGCACCAAAAACTGACGATGGTTCGTGTACATTTGTCAAGTGATTCTCGAAATGTAAGTTTCGTTTTCGTTTTATTGATTTAAGTATATAAAATTTCAGATACGTCGGAATCATCCGAGTCCTCGACGAGTGAATCCAGCTCGGAGGATGTTGACGCAGGAAGCATTGACAGTCGAGATATCGGACCTCTTCAAATTGACGAGAATGTTTGTCCTGTAGGTTGTGAAAAAGAGTTATACGATGCTGCGTTTTCAATGAGGGAAGAGCGTTACGAATTTGAGCGTCTCATAAAAGAAAATCAAACGATTAACGAGAGCCTGCGTAAGGAGGCAGAAAGCCATGCGAAGAAATTGAGAATCATAGAGATGAACTTGAGGAGCAATCGGGAAAATCTAGAAGCCTATATGGTAAGCGAGTCTTTCGCTTTTTTTATATTTTATGTCATGACTATCTATATTTCATTAATTCGATTTATTTTATTTGTGTAGAGAGAGAAGCAACAGAAGCTGAATGACATTGACATGACTGTCATTCTAAAGTTTCACCAGTTACAACACTTTATTGACTCGGAAAAACTAGCAGATATAAATAATTGCGTTCTGTTTGATAAAACGAAGCTAAATGATTTGTACAGTAGAGTTGGAGAATTAGAACGAGAGACTGAAGAGCAGAAAGCGAAGCATAAGTAAAATTCCTCAGTGATTGAACCTTCGTTTTAGCACAGAAGCGTATTAAACACTTTTTTTTGCCTTTATCCTGATCAAATACGAGTTTCTCGATTACTAGAGTGTTTTAAATTGTTGTATAATTGTCTTGACACCTTCGTTTCTCATATCGGAGCCTTTAAAACTTGCATATCGATCGAAATATGAAAGCTCGACACCATTTACGTTCTGGTCTAGGCTAAATCAAAAAAGGTTTATTTCGAAAACCCAAACTTTGCAAGTGTCAGGATAATTGTCAAGTGATCACGAGTCATGTGTCAAAGTTTTGGAGACTTCGGTCCAGTACTCATACGCTGAATAGAATAAGTAACTTTGTAGTAATGTAACGTGTTTCTCATTTCAGGAAAAATCGACATCATCTCCATCGAATGAAAGTTGACTGCAAACATATGGAGGAGGTTATAAAGAAACTTAAAAGTAACATAAAGGAGGAGATGATTCGAAAATTTGGTCAAGAGCTGTCGCTGAGCACACTCTACGAAGCAGTTCTTCAAAGAATGATCTATGAGACCAAAGTTAATTTGAATTCGATGATGAAGTCTTACGACGATCAGATAAAATGTAATTACCTTATCAATAAATATAAATTATAGTTGGTAGTTCTAATTTTTATTTGTTTGCTACAGGTGTCAAGAAAAAGTATGCAGAACAAGTCGATACTTTGAAGGATCTCATTCAAGATAACACAGAAAAGTTGTGTTTCCTGACGGTTCTGGAAGAGGAACAAATTAAGCTGCAAAAAATTTTAAGACGCGCTCCTATAACGGAGGTAAAGGTTCTTTACGATATAAATATTACTTTTCTTCCTCTTTAACGAATCCAATAAATACATCATTCATTCAAATTCTAGGAAGATATACAGAGAATTGAAACGACGTACCGTGACGACTTGACTAGATTAGAAAATATTTTAAGAAGCCAAATGCATCAGAAGGAGTTATTTCAGAATGATATCAGAAACCTTAGTTTAAAGTCCAAACCCTTACCGCCAATTTGTATGAATGATAAACGTAGAAGGAGAATTGACAATATCAATGACACGAGATTCACGATAATCGATGTTACAACGGAAAATGAGTATGGCACTGACAACGCTGACTTTGAAGGTAGAGCTAAGATTGAGCAAATTTTTGTATTAAATTCTTTGTATGATTAAGGTGATATGAAAGAGTCAGCCTATATATAGCTGAGTGATCAAATCGTTCGTGAAAATATTCCCCGAATTGGGTGTACAGATTAGTTTCCAATTTTACCACGTAAATATGAAGGCGTTGAGGTAGATCCCGAAACTTATGAAATTGCATTTCTTATCAATAATATATTTATTTATTATAAACTAGAACCAGTATGGTGTAATTCGTACACGTCTTTGATCTTTGACGCTTCTTGGAGGCCTAACGTTGATTAAATTTCTCAGCGCCTTTCGTATGATCTTAAATAATTTTGTCCATTCTCATTAAAATGTAACATTATTGCATTTGAACAGATGATACTTATAGCAGAATGGAAGAAGTTGAAGATTATAGGAAGGACGAGGTGATGGAAGAAGGGTCCAGATACACACACTCCGAGTTGTTCAATGATACAACTATAGCAACGATGGTTAGCCATTGTACTTTATTGGATTTGTTGGATTCTAAGGTATTTTCCATTTAAAATGTTCTCCAGGTACGGAATTTGTTGTCTCGAATTATTGAGGTTTCTGTGGAAGATGAGACAATGTTATTAGAGACAAAGGAAATGTTGCACAGTGTAATATCAAATTTATCACTACAAGGATCGGAGGAAGAATTATATGCTGATATCGAGCGAGGTGTCGACGATATCATGTCAATATTGTCGCAGAATGATAAAGATGATGCAGCAGAAACGCGCGAAATAATACGAGAGAGCCTACACAATATTATTTCCAGGTTTCTATGATTAATAATTCAATTTGCAGAGATAAGGTAATTCTCTCTTTTTCTTTTTTTTTCATGTCAACGAATGATATAATTACAGGCTCAGCAAAGAAACCCATAAAACGCATCAAGAAAACGATAGTATTCAAGATCTGAAACGTGAATTGAATGAATTACTTCGAAGCATTGGCAGTGAAATGGAGGCAGAAGTGATAGATAATACACTGGAACTTTTAGAACTAAACGATGCAGATGCTGCTATCGAATACTTTGATAGTTGTTTACCGCAAGATATTAATGAAGAAACTAAAACGACTGTAAAGGAACGTCTTATGAATCTTTTTAGAAAAACAAAGCACGAGGCTACAGAGGTAAAACAGAATATCAGCTTTAAGGTGAAGTAAACCCCCCCCTCAAATCAGTCGATCCGAATAAGACACTTTTTTAAGGGTATGAATCGAACTATTTGAAACTTTGACACATGACTTGTGACCATCTAAGAATTGTCCTGACACTGTCAAATTTTTTATTTTTGAAATAAATTTTTAACAGCCCAAACCAGAACCAAAAAGGCATCGAGCTCTCATATTTCGATTGATATACAATCATTGAAGGCTCTAATATGGGAAACAAAAGAGTCAGGACAATTGTACGACAATTTAGAACTCTCTGGTAATAGATAAACTCGCATTTGAACGGGATAAAAGAAAAAAAAAGGGTCTTATGCGCTGATAGCTAAAACGAAGGTAATATGGTGTCTTGGAGTGAATATTTAGTTGACATGGAAATCACAGATGGCGCAGGGTGTCCCTCTGCAGTCAATTAGGGCCTCAGAAACCATGAATCCAGAGGATTTATGGAATTTTACTTCGATTTCTTTATAATTATTGTATAGAAAAGACATGGAATATGCCATTTAGTACAATATTCAATATAATTCGAAAAAGCTGTCAATAGAAATATGAATGTCGGTTACGTAGATATTTAGAAGAATCTTTTTTACCACCGTCGAGCAAATTTCTCGGTGTTTCACCTCACCTTAAGGCATGGATAAATATTTAACACTAACATTCTTCTATAGGTTATACCGGTACTTGAAGGAATTGAACAAATTGATGAGGAGGCACAGGAATACAATCCTACTTCGGAACAAACTCAAGAAACTAATTAGAATGATACAACGTTGAGAAAGATCTGTACAAGTTTTATTTTTCTTAGGAAACATTTTACAAACCATAAATTACAATAACTCCATCGTATGGAGTTTTGTACCTTAGATTACTGTAAGTTCGCTGTCGCACCAAATCTCGTCACCATTTTACAGACTGCCATTGTCTAACTAAACTCCTTATTTGAAATAATAAACAATGCCACGAACTCTATATTATACACTTCGTTCCCGTAAGCTGTAGAGAATCTTCGGCTGTCTAGCTTGTAAAAATATGGCCTATATAGATTCTTTTCTTTTCTTTCGTTCAAGCGTTCAGGTCTCGGTTAACAAATGTCATTAAATAAACAATAAAGCTAGCAACATAGCAGTCAGAAATTCACAGGCTCGTTACTGCTAATGTTGTTGAATTTCTTTCTTTGCCGTAAACTCTTACCTAAGTAATACGTAATAACAAGCACTATAAGGCTTGTCATGCTTTCGGCATGGTATCCTTGCTCTAAGGATGAACGATAAGACCATTGTGGTTTGATAACGAAAAAAAACGTTGTGTCACTGTTTCTTGAAACTCTTGAGAATTGGATAAATATTATCAAATGCTTCGTAAATCTCCTGTCGTACTTTAGCTCCTAGAGATAACAAAAAATCGACATTAGGCAGGTTTCATTAATTTTTAAATATAACTTAGGAAGACTCACCTGTGAGGACTACTTTGCCGGACACGAATATTAGTAAGACTATTCGTGGCTTGACCATTCGATATATCAGTCCAGGGAAGAGTTCCGGTTCGTATGAAGAAAACTGACCGTGAGTAAGTACTAAACCTTCCAATCGAATTGGAAATTTAACATCACAGCTGCCTACCATATTCTGTATCTTAAAGTCCAGGAACTTAGCCTTTAAAAAGAACGTAAATTATACTATACAACTACCTTATAAGCACAATTATTGAGTTAAAAACAATGTACTAACCGCAAAACCTAGTTTTTGTATAATACGTGCATACTTTCTAGCTGCCAGTCGCGAGTCTTCTTCACTCTTTGCCCCTGTACAGACCATTTTTCCACTGCTAAATATGAGTGCCGTTGTCCTAGGTTCTCGAATTCTCATAATTACAGCTGCGAATCTCTTTGGATTGTACTCTGCGTTTCTTGCATGCAATGCAATTTTCTTCAGGTCCAATTTACAGTTTAAATTAACAGTCGAAACAATATTCCTGAAATTAGATCGAATTTAGAATTCCCTTAAAAGTTCCCTCATACCAAACTTACTGTAATTGTGGTAATATTCCTGGATCGGCGGAAGCTGGAGTCATAGGTGTCATCGGTCCTGGTGTGGACGGTCCAATGGAAGACGGAGCAATTTGACTCGATGGTTGTACAATTGGAGACATCATATTTTGCTGTGGAAAGAATATTAAATGAAAAAAGACTCCCATTCGCTTAACACAATCAATTTGGAAATATAAATTAACATTAATATACCGGAGTTTGGGGTTGCATGAGACTTTGTGGAGTAGCAAATGCCGGAGTCGGTGCATACGTATGCATGGTCTTTTGCGGGGTAGAAATCATAAGCATGCTTCCTTGCATATTTGGACTCATTGAATGTAATTGTTGCAGCTGATATTGCTGCGACTGTTGCTGTTGCTGCTGCTGTTGCTGTTGTTGGAGGGCATTGGGTAAAATCTGTTGATCCTCTTCGGGTTGGTGTAAAGGTGTTCCGATGCTGGGAATGCTAAAGCCCGGACTCGGTAGCATCTGATCCATCTTGATGGTAAGATTTTTTGTCGGTTGCCGGACACGATATAACCTCTGTGAACCAATAAAACTCGAAGCTTGTAATTCTGGTAGAAATATTTAATTCATAATCACTGGTAACGGACTTGCGATAAAAACATAAGTTTAAACAGAAATCGTACCTACTTTGTTTCTCACTGATTGTTCTCAATTTGACATATCAATTTTATTCATGGTTTGGAATCTCGACATGATAACTCCGACAGCGTGTCATTTCGACGAGATATCAGGTTGTTCGAAGTTAACTGAAAACAATATTAAATAAACGATTGTTTATGGCCAATAAACTTCCAACGGCCGAAACCGCGCGCGACCACTTCAACCAACTTCGGGAGCACGACACTTCTTGGGCTGATTTTCATTAGCGCTACAGCGACAAATAGCGGAGCGACGAAGCGCGAATAAGAGATTTGATTGGCTGCAGAGAACATACAGCGGAAATTCCCCCATTTTACTGTTTCCCTGCAGCCAATCGGAACTCTGCTTATTTGTGTTTCGTCGTTCCGTCGTTTATCGCTGCAGCGCTAATAAAATATCGTACTTAGGCCGATTTTAAATATTTTGAAATTAAGATTGTTATGAATTAAATAATTTACCGTAGAGAACGGAGAAAAACAGTAAATTATGACCAATATAGCGATTACCGCGTACATATGCATGACACATACACACGTCCTTTAACACACGTAAAAACACGTAAATATTTTCCCACACAGCATGGAAACATTTTTGTTAATGTTAATATAAATGTAGTAATCTGAAATAATGCGGGTTTTATTTTAAGGTGAAGTCAAACACGTCGAGGAATGTATACGTCGAAGCAGCCCATGAAGTAGAGGGCAACTACGATGGCCTTTCATTTTTTTTAAAGGACTGCCATCTACTTTTTTGGCCACATTGTCCCTCTCATTTTTTTTGTCTGTCAATTTGACAGGAGTGACGGGGGAGAGACGGCAAACAATCATTTTGATTATATTTTGGCGAGTCTGCATTTAAATGGATGTTTGCATACATAGTGATATGACAGATACCAGTTGAATAAATTTAACGAGATCGATGCATCATTAATGTTCTTGACTTTTAGTAACTTATTCGCTATCTAATCTCGGATTTCCTGGATTTCTTTGAATGTTCTGTTCTGCCTGTCCTTATGTGCCCTTTTCCAGGTTTAGGCCGACCACTTGACAGGATCCATTTTTTCTTTCAAGTTGTCATGGGTAGTTCATCACTGTAGAGCTCGCTGGCCTTGTTGGTAACAGATGTTAAAAGATGTTAAAGGATGTTTGTTATCACAAAGATGAGTTGAGCCGCCCCTGGAGGATATCAGGTGGGAAGTGCGAGCCGCTCGCATTCTTCACCGAGGACAGCACGGGACGTGATCGCGCGACCAGTTCGTGAACAATCTCCCAACTCATCTTTGCCCTAAAGTGAGGACGATTTCAATTCATGGCGTTGGATCTTCTTATACTACTTTGTCTTACGAACGTACCCATGTGCATTTTTTAAAATGTGCTTCGCTTCACTATACAAACCCGAAAAAACAAAAACTAGCGAACTTCGCGAAACAAACTCTCACCTCGCGACCCGGCAAAATGTGAAAGATATTTCGAAAATTCTAAAGTAAATCTTTCCTTTCGGCTGCAAAATTCTAAGATAATTAATTAAAGTAACTTCAACCCGTTACCAAGGAAAGGAAATTTCTCCACCCGTAAAAACTCCCTCTAAGCCTGTTATTAGACATTCGATACAAAAAATGAAGAAAAAGATGACTTAACAGAGAATCAACTGAAATACAAAGGTACCTAGCACTTCAAAATATGGAGGAGAACGAAGACGAACCCGAAGACGTACAAAAAGCGACTCCGGTCGAAAATGAAATCGAAAAAGGCGAAGTTGACGAGAGCGTCAACCATAAAACTGAAATAGCGAAAAGAAGAGACAAACCACAAAGATGTGTCGACAGAAATGCACCAAAAAAGAATAAGGTATAAATAAATCTCTTACTTTCTTTAGTTACGTTAATATAAATATTTTTCAAAAAAGAAGACAGTAAAGGCGAAAGGAGACTGCTGCAGCAGTAAACGAGGAAAAATGGCAAAGGCATCCAAAAATGCGACAGTCTTTATTTTCGACAAACTGCCACCAATACCGAAGCCGGAAATTATTCCTCGCCATTGTTTATCAAAAAAAGAACACATAGACGTTTTGGCGACTCCTCAGTAAGAATATTTGAAAAAAGTCGAGAGCTTAGATTTTACAAAATATTTCACAAAAAAATATGTTTTAAGGCGATATGAAAGAATCAGCCAATATATATCCAAGAAGTCAAACCGTTGGGGAAAGTATTCGCCGAATTGCGAGTACCGATTCGTTTCAAATTTTACCACTTGAACATGGAGGCCCTTAGGTAGGTCCTAGAAAACTCATGAAATTTCAATTTTTGTAAAGAAAATTATTTATCATGGACTAGAACCAACAGGACGTGGTCCGTGCAAGTTATCGATTATTTACGCTTCTTGGGGGCTTAGAATTGAAAACGAAGAGTTTTAGGACCTAGCTCGAACAATTTAGAAAACCGTAGAAATTGAATATTACGAAATCAGAAGAGAAAATATAGAAAATACTTTCATCAATGATTGCAAGAGAATGCTGGCTTGTCTCGAGGCTAACGCGTGTCTTTAGAGCAAACGTTTAGTTACAGCTAAACGTAACAGATGGCGACGTTGGTCCGTTAGAATATAAACAGTCATGAATTCAAGGGATTTCGATTGTTTTCCATCAACTTGTTTATCATTACTTTACCGAAATTACATATGGAACACTTCAGTTCGTATAATATTTTCCATATTCAAGTGGTAAAATTTGAATCGGTCACGCAACTCGCATAATACTTTCACCAACGATTTGACCTCTCAGACACATATATAATATATGTATAGGCGGATTTCGTATCACCTTAATTGGAGATAATTTACAGGCGAAAATACCAGCCATCGTGCGAGCGAAAACCAGTAATTAGGAGGTTAAGGCCAATTTCTATGCGTCTCGTAGAAATGGCACAGCCTACCAAAAATCGGCTAATGGCAACCCTCGAAGAACGTGGAACTTCTCTTCCGCCATCTTTATTGGATAACCTTATCAAGACCCTAGAAGGGGAGACTTGTATGACACCAGAGTAAAGCATAGTCCGATTAGGCTTTCCAAAAATTATAAAGAAACAGGCACGATTATTTTTCGATCTCACACGTTTACACGGATAATTTTTCATTTTAGGCAGGCAGAAAATTTATTTAAAGACAAAGAGCGCTGCTCGAAGAACAGGAACTCGAGGGATCGGAAGAAGTATAAATGTAGGACGAAATCGAAGAAACCCGCTGCAGTTGGAACGACATTATTGGACAAAGACGCCGTCAATTGTCAATATTTAATGGCCGAAAGGTTTGTGAAGAGCATCTTGGAGTGGAAGTGTCCGATTCCGAAGGAAGAGTTCAGCGACATCGCGGAAGTTATTCTGAAGCGTTTGAGCTGCATCTTGAAGTACACTCCTGTTGGAGATGAAGACCGGAAGTCGCAGCAAATGCGGTTCCTTTCCGATTTAATTGCGCGTTGGATTTCCGGGGTGCTCTTCGAGGTCGCCGAGGCTCACAGAAGCGAGATAGAAGAGGAGTGCAAGAGGAGGAAATTGGAGAAGGAGGCGGAAACCGAAGAAGAATCGGAGTCCGATGAAGAAGAAGAAACGAAGGCCTCTGATGCGGAAAAAGAGTCTATAGACGAAGACGAAGACGAAGACGAAGATAAACGCGAGAAGGAGGCTAAAAAGAAGGACGAGAAGAGGAAAGAAGAAGCAGGAAAACAGGGAAAACCCGAAGCAGAGTCAAGGGACCTAAGAGAGGAGGAACTTGAAGAAGGCGAGAAAGCAGCGGGTGGAGAAACCGAAGATGAAGGCGAACGGTTGGAAGCTTTATACACGACCCTCGATCGCACCGCAGATTTTGAAGATGCCGAAGAGATGCCAGGAGAATCTGAAGCTGAAACTCTGCATGCCGATGAAGCTGCGCCAGTACCTGAAGAACCACAGGATGAAGAAGCGGTCGAAGAGGGACAGACGGAGGTCGTGGAAGTGGACGTTGAAAAGCAATCTGAAGAGGCGGAAGGAATTGTTACTACGGAAACACCATCCGTAGAAGTCCTTGCTCAGCAACCTCCATCGGTGGAAATTCTTCCCCAGCAACCTCCATCGGTGGAAATTCTTCCCCAGCAACCACCATCGGTAGAAATCCTTCCCCAACAACCACCGTCGGTAGAAATCCTCCCCCAGCAACCGCCATCGGTAGAAATCCTTCCTCAGCAACCACCATCCGTAGAAATTCTTCCTGAGCAACCACCATCTGTAGAAATTCTTCCTCAGCAACCACCATCTGTAGAAATTCTTTCTCAGCAACGTAGATCCTTTGAAGTTCTTGAAGAATCTCCACAAGAAGGAATTCCAGCCGATAGAAGAATTCCTCTTCAAGATATACTGGACTCCGTTTCACCGATCGAAGAGGTGCCGATGGTCGGCGAGGTTCCGGTAGAAGTCCTTGAAGAAGTTGAAGAAATTGAAGAGGTTCAGGTTGAGAGGCCTCCCACGGAAGAGGCTCCTGAAATGCCCGTAGAAGGGGAAGTGGTTGAAGAAATACCGAAATCAGAGGTTATCGGCGATTTTGCGAACATCTTCAAGACCGACATCCCATTTTTGACCGTGGGGACGATCCTGAAGACTATACACCTAATGGTGGAAAACGAGAAGGAAAGCCCTGGGGACGATCCAGTGACGAATCGCATCCATCGCGCGATTTTTGAAAAGTTTACCGCCATCGTTGCTGCGGAAAACCCAAAGATGCTGACGGAGAACTTGAAGAGTTTGATATCTCTCGTGTCGGGGAAGGTCGCCTTGTGGCTGAAGAGGGTGCTCTCGGACTCTCGGACAGTTTTCTTCGACGCAAATCCAGCGGAAGTCGAATCCGCTGAGATTAGAGACTGGTCAAAGTGGATCGATACTCTCAGCGATTCGGCAAGAAATTGGCAGAACTGGATCCGAAACACCATAAGAGAAGCCGAAGACATGAAAGGGAAAACCGTCACTCGTGGACAGTGGCACGATTGGACGAAGGCTGTGGAAACTAATGCTCTTCTTTGGCGAAGATTTTATTTGCAGATCACGCATCAAGCTCATCGCAACATTGTCATGACGTTCCAAAGAAACGTCGTGAAGAGTGGGCAGAAGAAGATGCCAGAATTCCTGGAAAAGGAAATAAAAATCTCCAATTTTTAGGCACCGCGAGTTTTCTGAGATGAGTAAAAATTCGTCAAGGTGTTACACTAAAAAAAGTACAGGTACAAATTAAACATGCAAATTGCACTTTTAGCTCATTTTGATAATATAAATCTTAATAATCTCATTAATTCCTAACAGCAACGCTGACAGATTTGTAACAACGTTAAGGAATGATAATCATTCGATATTGTATAATATTTATTATATAATATTATTTCAGTGTCGTGTAACTGTAACGCAGTTTGGTGGGGATTTACAATCTGTAAAGATATTTCTCTAATTCACTGTTTAATTCACACGATTTTTGGCTTCATTTATTGGAATCGTCAGTTCTTCGAATTACACCGTATATTTCAATCATTTTGAATCAGCTTCAAAATGTGCAGCATTCGGATTTTCATAAAAGTGATTCGTCACATGGCGTTATGTCTAATCGGAACTAGGTTTAAGAAAGACTCCATATTATTTCTAGTTAAAATGGGTTTTCACGGATTTTGGGTCTTAATAATAACATACTAGATATATCCCGAGTGCAGACGCACACGGCTCTTTGCAGTGGCTCAATTGCGCCGAGTTTCTTCAACCAATCACCGAATCTCGATCATGCGATCGGAATTTTTTTCATCCGATGAAACTTTTGACATTCTCAACCTCGATTTAGAAGGGACATGTATCGGCGATTTTCAAAATATGAACCGGAACCCGCCGAAAAAGCGTTACCTTTGTTCGTGACACATACATACATGCATACGTACATACATACATTCATTCATACGTACACTTATTCATACATACGCACGAAAACAGCGCTTTAGTAAATGCAGATGTACATATAGTTCTATGTTTTTTAAATATTTTTCCCACATCATACAATCAAATTCATACCAAATTTATACCGGCTCCAAACGTAATTTAGGCTCCATAATATCTTGCTAGTTTTGGTATACGTTTTCCGTGTAAAGGAAAATAATTAACCTATGTAACATATTGAATTAGTCACAGCATTAGATACATTAGCCTTATTTATCGCAGCTTTAGGTGTATTCGATTTACTTGTCGCACCACGTAATGAATCCAGGATTTTTAGGAACCCTCTGCTTTTTATTCTTTCAAACGTCGTAAAATATGGAGGCAAGAGGATACCTTATAGTAAAGGCCAATAAACTGCAAAACACCTGGAGTCGAAGACATATTAGAACGCATACAATTAGAAGGAATGCTTTGAATGTTTGCAATACGAGTTACCTGGAAGTACATGAGCATTCTGGTGAGAGCAGGTTCCTTTGTAGGGCCAATCAGGATCAAGAAAAAGTTGATTAACGTTAAATTATTGCACGTGACCACGCCATTACTTTCCTGCCATCTGACTAACCGCAACATTTTGAACATCCACATGATTAATCTGGCTAACAAAGTTAATAAACAATTTATCGTAACCATAAAACGATGCTGCTTAATATACCGTAAAGACTAAACCTTTGGAAAACTTTAAAAACATAAATATCGACATACCTACGGGATTTAAATCGGCCATGTTGAAAACTGTGACGCTAGGATCAAGTTTTCCAGTTTCCATATTGTATCTACACATTGGGACAACAATAATTATTATTAATGCTCTACTTGAACAGGTAATAATAACCTTTATAACAGAAGTATCTAACCTACGACCGTGAACGGTTTACTGGCATTACTATGCGACTCCACGATATTCGATACTTTTACCATCACATAATAATTAACGATATTTTTCATAATTTGATCGGTCAGTGCTCGAGCGTGAACTGTGCGGGACACACGTACCGTGGACATATAGTGCATACCCGGGAACTCATGGAAATAACAAATCATTTTTTTTAAGCTGATTCTATACATACTCGATGTTACGGTTATATTTGTACTTTGAAACTTACTTTGGTATCCTGTGACGTGGACAGGGCAGTAGGTGGAATAATTGTGGTACGCTGTACAGGAAGTTCAATATCTGCGGTATGAAGAAAAGGATCGCAGTCTTGCTAAAATGGCCAATGATGCCGACCACGGCAAATGTCATACCCGACAAATAGCAGAATGTGTCCCCTACGAACACTTGCGAAGGGTATCTGTTGAAAGACAATTTTTTTTACTGGTACCTTTAAGGTAAAGTGAAACCCGTCGAGAAATGTGATCGACATTGGTAAAAAATATTCTTCTAAGTACTTAAGTTATCGACGTTCGTACTTATATTGACAGCTGTGTCGAATTACATTGGGTATTGTACTAAAGAGCAAACTTCATGCGACGTTTTCGTATAATGATAACAAGGAAATGGGAATATAATTGCTAAAATCCCCTGGAATCATGGCTATTGAGGCCATAATTGACTACGAAGTACCATCCTACGGCATTTAGTGCCAACTAGATGTTCATTTCGAGACCTCGTGTTACCTTCGTGTTAGCATTAGGGGGACCGGAAAGTAATGTCGTTTTCTTACATTAAATTCAATGCGCAGAAACGACATTACTTTCTGGTCCCCCTAATAGAGAAGCTCATACGACATTTTATGCTTTTATCTTGTTCGAATGCGAGTTTCTCGATTACAAAAATTTTCTAAGTCGTTGAACAAATATCCCGACACTTTTGGTTTTTCACGTCAGAACCTCCAATAATTGTATATTGATCGAAATCTGACAGCTCGACGCCATTTTAGTCCTGGTCTCTAGACTAAGACAAAAAAAATGATTTCGAAAATTCCAATTTTGAAAGTGTCTATTATTTTGAAATATTCTATCTATTATATATTCTATATATCTATATTTTGAAAAGGGTCTTATTCGAATCAACTGATTTGAAATTTAATCGACGTCAATAAAACGAAATTCATCTATACCCTTTTTGGTGGTAAAGCCATTTTCAATACTCAAGTGGAAACACAAGCTGGTGCGTCGCGTTACCGACATTTATATTTATATTGAAGTCTTTTACAATTTACGTTGAGAATTATACCAACTGAAGCTTTCCATATGTCATTTCGATAAAGTAACGATAAAGTGATCGACGTAAAACTGTCGAAATCCCGTGAATTCATTATTCTAACGACCGTTTATGACCAACGTCGCCATCTGTGACGTTTAGCTGCAACTAAATCGTTTACTCTAAGAACACGCGTTAGCCCCGAGAGAAGCCAGTATTCTCTTCCAATCTCATCGGTAAAAGTATTTTTCATATTTTCCCATCTGACTCCGTAATATTCCATTTCTACGGTTTTCTAAATTGTTCGAGCTAGGTCCTGAAACTCATCATTTTCGATTCTAAACCTCCAAGAAGCGTTAAACTTCGAAAGCGTGCCTGGACCATGATAAATAAATAAATTTTGTATGAAGAATGAAATTCCATGAGCTTCGGGGCTCACTTTAGGGCCGCGATATATTCCCGTGGTAAAAGTTTGAAACGAATCGGTCCCCCCAATTCGGAGAATACTTTCCCCAGCGATTTGACTTCTCGGAGATATATATAGACTGACTCTTTCGGCTTATCTCGCAGAGAGAAGAGACCGCCGCGACGGCGAGCGACGCGTGCGCCTCGCGGCGTCGCCGCGACGCGCCGGTCGAGGCGCCGCTGGGCGCCGCTGGGCGCCGCCGGTTTCGGGTGTGGTTGACCCTGGACCCAGACGGTAGCCGGCGCTCCAGGGGAGCCGAAGAGACCATGCCGCCGCAGCCGCAATTAACGAGACCGGTCGACCGGTAGCCGCGCCGGCTGAGAGAGGTCGCCTCGGATCGGTGAGTCGCCGATTCCCAAAGTCCCCGAAGATCCCGAGAATCCAGTCGGTTTCAGTCGGGTTCGGTCGGGTTCGGTCGTGTTCTCGATCGTCTCATGTCGTCCACCTAGGGTGCATTATTAGAAACGCAGATTTTCCTCGCGGTTCCTATCGGTTCCAAATCGCTTTAGGGACTCTCACGTGAAACTTTCATATTAACAATTACTATCGATCATCCGATGTTAATTGTAAAAGAAAATAAATGTGTTATCGTCTTATTTTAACGATAGACGAAAATGGGAAGGGATCCACCCTCGGAGATCGGTTTCTTCCGTACAAAGAGACGTCACCGAACTATTACGCATCATTGAAATCGCGGGATCCCTGGGTAGTTTATATCGATTACAAATGATTTTGAGAACTATATACGTGTGTATTAACATCTTATGTTGATTATTAACTATCGATGAGGGTGAATAGAAGAGGAATCCGTTCCTTTAGATGACCGGTGATGTTTGCAGAACTGAAAAATTATCTGCGAGATTTTTCGAGTTTCGTCGAATTAATGAGAGTACGTAAACAAGCCGAAAACCGTAAATGTTAATGATTTTGTACGAATCATTGTTAGTACAAGTTAAATTACAGAAGATAGAACGGAAAGGAAGGAAAGGGCCAGAAGGGGATATATACTTCTTTTTTCGCTTTATCGATTTTGAATGGGTCATCAAGATGCGGGAGGTTTCCGACGAACCCCGTCGCAGAATTTCAAGCGGGACTACAATGAATATGTCGAGAGTCTGCATCGCTAAGAAATCTCAGAAAAGAAACTGTACCGTATTTAGAAATGTCGATTTAAAGATATAGGGATTAAAAAGTGTGTTATACAATAGTAGAGGATCTAATAAAAGAAACTACTGACTACGAACCATCTAAAGGAGACGTGGGACTCTCGTGTAATCGACCGTTTCACCTAGACCATGATTCAAAGAGAACAAGGCGGACTCCCGTGAAGGTCTCATTTTTTAAAACGCCGTCATATCGCAATACATTTAACGTGTCATTGGTTGGGGAGTAAACCCTTTGGTTACCGTTTGGACATACGCTATAACTGACTGTCAAAAGGGCTGCATAATGGCACACCTCGTCTCCTTTATACCATGGCTTAGACCCTAGGGATATCTGTGTCGATATCGATCACTAATGCAAAAATAATGGAGCATTTGAATGCATATATTTACATTCTGAATATTTAAATAACTTTAAAATAAATAGCAGTAAGAATTGTAATTATTACCGATGCCCTAACAAAAGAACAAAATGAATATAAATATCAAATACTGTCGGTAGCGGTAAAAATTGTTTTTATCAGCTGTAATCATCTAATTAAATAAATATAGTTAATTTATCAAAATAATGTCTGTTTATTCGGAAGAGAATTATTCATATTTAATACAATTTAAATTGTTCACAGGGATAAACCGATACAAGTAGTTATGAGTATTCGGTACTTCGCTTTGATATCGAGTACTTTTCACCGATACTCTTGACTTCGATCGATCTCAGTGAAAAGTACTCGTATGAAATTGGATAGACATAATAAGAAGGTACTTGCGAATACTCAATGCATATCGATACTTCTTCTACGATACTGAATTATATATCGATACTTTTTTTCCCCGCAAGTAATAAATAAAGGTATCGATATTTTGTTGGTGTTCATCCCTAATTACTTATAATACCAATTCAACTTAATAACTACACATAATTTACTCGATGTCCCAACTAAATTAATGCACATAATTTATTTATTGTCCAAACTTAATTACTATGCATCATTTATTTAATGTCTCAACTTAATTATAACACATTTTCCCAGCACACCCTAGTCACTCTAGCTTACTTCGGTTAACGCGCGATCAAATAATATTTTAAATGCAATGCACTTTTAACCTTCATGATACTTTCACCCCCAAATTAATTTATATTAATTATCATTTAGACACGTACGTAAGTTTATTAGTGTTTCAGCCGGTGCTACGTCGCAGCAGCCGTTATGCCTTCCGTTGGGGAACGCGATTGATTGGCTGTGCTTCACTTAGTAAGAAAAACTAGTACTGTACTTTTGGACATGTGTTGTCAAGGTCACACTGCTGAGTGACCTCTACAATGTTTTAGCCGTCACTTGTTGTTTGTTTGTATCTCGTTTTTTAATATACATTTAAAGACTCGTATATTACTGCAGATAATTGCTGGCCGGCCGTAACGAGGCGACCGGATCCGAACTATTAACTTAACCTAACTTTAATTAACTTAAATTAAATCGTTCCAAACAATAGAAATACGGTATATAAAGTTCATATTGTCGACTGTTCTAAAACGATTTTAGTTCATTTATGTTAGGTTAGGTTAATAGTTAGAATCCGGCTGCCGTGAGGTAGCCTGCCATTTATTAGCTACAATACATAAAATATTATTTTCTACTGAATATATCGAATTCACAATTTTTAAGAAAGCGTTAATACGTTCACCGAAATAGTATCTTCGTTTAAATAAGCATTCAAATAAATAATGCCTAAAATGACAATAACTCATAATGAGGGATAGTTCTTCAGATATCTCTCCACAATCTTTGTACATTTTGAGTATGAGGTCTATTTTCAGGATCCATAAAATCACGTACATAGTTTACCGTCTTATATTCTAAGTCTTTAAATGTATACTCAATATCGAAAACATACGTTCAACTCATTAGAATTTAGTTAATAACTTCTTAACAAATAACGAGCGACGACTGAAACCTTGTGGAGGTCACTCGGATAACCTTGACAACATATGTCAACATCTAGGTCATCGGAAGTGGGTCCCCTAAACGCATTCCACATTTCCTCGCGTGTAAGCCGGAACCATCATAAAGTAGTATATGGAGACATAACACCAATGGTCGATTCCATGGAAAGTGACCCCAAAATTGGGACCCACGATCTCAAATTTTCGCTAATCCGACGATACTAGCGCTGCTTGTGGAAAATGAGAGAACTCCAATCCCACATGACTAAAACATCTCATACCGATGTAAATGATCTACGATGCTTTTAATTTTCTAATTAAGGTACGCTAAGTGAATCGATAATCCGCGGTAATAAGGGTAATCGATTTCAGTATCTCCTTAAGTCGATATTATCAGTCAAACCGAAGTAAAACAGCGTTTACACATCGCTTAATACCAGTAGTTATGAAACCAATATATGTTAGAATATGGTCCGATTACACGACTCGAGTTGACCAGAGTTTAACTAGTTTACACCAGGTTTAAATCTCCTGTAAACCAATTAAATTCCAATAAACTCGAGTTGTGGAACCGACCCTAAATGGGTGGTACAAAAAGAATTGAGCCATTTTCTGCGAGTAATTTTACAGCAATACGGTAAGTGAAAAGGTACCTTTAACCTTTAAGTTACCTTTTCACTTGCCGCAAAACATCCTGATTGGTTCGCAATTCTTTTTGAATCATCCATGATAGATACCTTCCTATTTATAACCAATCGAAACGTTTCGTTACATGTAATTTTATTGCAATATAGCAAGTGAAAAGGTAACGACACATGACTTTCCACCCCCGACCTTGACCGAATGAACCGAAGGTCCTAACCTTGAAATATGACAAATCGAAAAAATAAGATAACTAAGAACAAGACAAATAATTAACCCGATTCTCAGAATTAAGACTCTTCAATTTGAAGCAATGAAAGAAATTTCTAACGTTGAAATACGGTAGATAAGTCGAAAAGATATAATGAAATAACCTTGAGAATTCATGATTTCTAACTGTAAGCTAATGAAAGTAGGATTATAATACTAAAATACGACATACCTTGAAAATGGTGGAACAAAATATTAAAAGTATCATGGTTTGCAAAATATAATGTCCTTAACGTGATACAAAAACGAAGAAGCTTAACTTTGAAATCAATAGATATAAATGAGTGCCAAGGTACAATTAAATGTAGAATAAACATCGTTTTGACAATTCCGTTAGGAAAATATTCTGAGGACTAATATAAATAATGAAAGTAAAGAAATAGTAAATTTTAATTTTGGTCTACTTCAGGTGAGGCCAAACCCTTCAAGAACCAGTTGAAATGTAACATTAATAGGCCAGGTACGAGGAAAGATCAGTGCCATGCAGTCCCGTTTAGACGGGAAGCTGGTTTTGCTGTACACCTTACTGGTCTTACAGGTCCTTATCGTCGTGATATATGTGGCAACTACACCACCATCCGAACTGGGCACACCAACCTCCCGAAGCCCTGTCAGCTTTGTCAAGTTCCAAGTATCCCAGGTATAAAGCAAGCAAAAAGTTACATACACAGAGCATACATAATGCTTGTAAATATCTTTTTATAAACAGTGTTCCCTTTAATATGGCAGAGTCACCATACTGTCGCAATTCATTTCCAGGTTAAATCAAAGCAGCAGAGTACTCGCAAACCATCTCGTAACTACAAGACAATCAATGGAGAGACGTTGTTGAAAGACTCGACTACATCCGAGCTTTTTGTGAGACACAATCATACTCTGTGTTTTCGAGAAGGGACTGCCAATCAGAGAGCAAGAAGTTTCCAATTCAGTGATAAATTAGAGAAGTGCGTTTGTAAGCAAGGTTGGCATGGCTCAGACTGTGGCCAGCCCGAGGTGGTATGGCGAGCCATCATGGCTTCGAAGCAGACCATTAAGTTAAGGCTCCGCAGGATGCCAAGGCGCCTCATTCACATGTTCTCAGTGGATAACCATGATGTAGCTATAGCCGAGGCTACGGTTGAGGAATTGTACAGCGTAGTGGATCTCTTTGTGATATGTGATTTTAGTCAAGCCGAAGACAACTTCAGGCACCGATTAAACAAGGGTTTGCTAAAGCGGGAGCAGGACAAGATATTGTACGTAGATGTAAGCGAAGAAGCTCGAAGGCCATCGAGGGTCATATCGAGGCACATTTGGGATTCTATTAATGCGGTAGTGAGGAATTTGAGAGAGGACGATGTCTACGTGACAACTGACGCCGAACAGGTACTGAACAAGCGAGCTCTTATGTTCCTGAAGCTATACGACGGATGGCCCCAACCTATAGGTTTTCGACTTAGATGGTCAGTCTATGGGTTTTTTTGGCAGCACCCATTAAAAACGTTAATCACTGTGGGAGCCTGTACCATAAGTCTGACACACCGGGCCTATCTCTCCGATTCGTTACTCCTGCCAAAAGAATTGGGTGGCGAGGCCAGTGACAGAGATGTGTTGGGCTTGGTAATTGGAGACTTAAACCACTACGGTGGATGGTACTGTTTTCTATGCCGGGGCTCTGCTCATATTCTGACCTATATCAGGCGCAAGACTGAATCGAACGAGATGCACTTTCAAAGGAATATCGACATTCCCTTTGTGGAAGATCTTATTGGCACCGGCACCTGGCTCGATGGCAAGACTAGTCTACTCAGGCCGTACAAGTCCCAGGACCAGTATTATGCCCCAGAAGCAGTTCTTAATAACTCATGGAAGTATGATTGGCTACTTGAGAACTTTTATGCCAAGCTCGACTACTACTGAACTCATTTGGGGTACTTCCTGCTGTGATATTAATTCATATTCTCACTACGCAACACTTATGGTACATATTATATACATTGAATTTACAGGCGTGCGTGCGCGCACTTGATTGATACCCTCATTAAATCATGGACGTTGGATCATATTTGTATGGGTATACAACATATAAACGAATTTATAACCTTACCACTTCTACCTTTGGTTACCTATCTCTGAAATCCTTTATATTATCTTCTTTGACTTATTACCTAAATACTTTTACTATAGCATTCTTCTTGATGGAGTGCTGTACTTTATGGGCAGCACTTATGCCTTATAGAACTTTGTGATAATTATTGACACAATATACATATTAAAACTCTTTTTGAAACATTTTATATCTGATAGGTACTTACCGATTATATCTGAAGAGAGCAAGCGAGGTCATTATGTATGGCAGTACAAAGTAGAGGGAGAATCGATGAGCCTTCCACAGGTCACCAGATAACTCGATGAAATTAAATATAGCTATGCTTGTAGCTATCACCAAACTTTGTCCAACTTCCAGTCCATTAATACCAGCGAGAATGTTTATGGCATTTGTACAAAACACAGCAAGCATCCCCATGTATAAATAGTATACTATCCCCAAGTCAATGGTAAATCCAAACCACGACCTCAACGGTTTTGGTACTATGATCATAGTAGAATTGAAATTAACATAGTATACCATTAATAATGGCAGTGATGCGATAGTAGGTAGAAGCAGCTTATGCCTCCATTGCAAATCCAAGACGTCATCCGCAAAACCCAATAACAGCATACAACATATAGAAAGTAACGCTGCTAGCATATCAACGAACTGTAATGAATAAGAACTTTACGTTATCGTACATTGCATGCTTTTCAGAAATAGAAGTAAATCATTTGATCATACCTCATGATGTGGAAAATTCACCTGGTGGAATAAATACTCTCCGAAAGGTATTGGAATAAAAAGAAACAATGTTATAAGAAACGTGCATCCACTAATAACACCCAGTGCCTCTGGTCTGCGAGGATTGAATAAAATTCAAATAATTAGTAAATAATGGATTATTTTTACCTGTTCATTAAGTTTAATAATTGATTTTTTACCTCAGTTGAATTAGAAATATGATTTACACATATTAAAAACCACTTGAAAAATTTATCAAAGAAATAACAGCATATATCTTATACTTCTACTTAAACGAATTGGGTGTAAAATAACAATGCACTTCGTATTTATTATTTTAAACAGACACTTACACCTTTTCGCTGCTCCTTTTATTCAAGTCTATCCCGTATAAGTTAGCTTTGATGAAAGTGTCTTTCACTCTGGGAATTAGGCGTACCGTTAAAAAATATGCCACTATCGACATTATCATATTCATACATATTGGGATAACAATATCCCATTTCCCCGATTCCTTCTCCTCCATCGTAACTTATAGATACCCCGACTACTGCCGACTTGTGCCGACTACCTTGACTTCGGTGGTGCTTATCACTTCACAAAATTTTATAGCGGGTCCACACGACATCGACTTTGGTCTACACAGCGATGCTGTGTCGTGTGAACCCGCTATTAGGCCCGATTCCAACGACTACATCTCCATCGTACTCCTCAGTCCGGGATTTATTGGGTCCGAATCCAATGAATCGCACGTCTCCATCGCATTCAAAATTACGTAGATTCGATCCTGAACGTCTCGATCGACACTTAAATTCGGATTTACTGTGTCCGGACTCGATATAAATTCCGGATTTTGCGTACGATGGAGACATAGTCATTCTTTAAAAATATTTCCGAGTTTACATGTGTTTTAAAAGACGTTCATAATCTAACGGATGCCGTATCTCACACATCTTCGACATTCTTGATATTCGAAACGTAATTTACTGATCTTTTACGATTTTCTACGATAAACTACATGGTTTACGTAATATACGTCAAAAACGTTGAAAAATGCAAAATTACCTAACTCTGCTTACGTCCATGGGCAAAACTCATTTTTGTGAACAGTGGCTCAACCAAGCGCCGTGGATCGAAACTATTTTGGATACCACGCATTCTAACCAAATAGTGGACTTCTAGGAGACGTTGGAATTCATCGGTTCTATCGACACGAGAAAGGATTTCATAACTTTTATCGCTGACGACGTCGCCAGGTAGTATCTTAACTATCGGAAGAATTTGGACGAATGCAGAGAGCTGAAACTATACGTGGGATTTCCTTGAATAATGCCGAGCCACCGTGAAACAACCTTATACAATTTTCGAAGGATCTGATTTGCGCCCTAAAGACACAACAGTAACGTTGACAAAAATGGCACTGGAGGAGGAAGAAAACACTTGGTATGAATAACTTCTTCCACATTACTGGTTACACCACCTTTGCTCAGTTGTCTCTTATAACTGCAATTCATAAATTCAAATAGATGTCATGGTATCTTGTTAAGTTGTCACCAATTTCACTGTAGCAGGACACAGCGGGTACTGTATGCGCTTCGTGTACTTCAGAAATACACCTTCGATATGAATGTCTGACACGTTAAAAAATTATAGTAATCAAATTTGCAGTGTGAGTTTTATTTTAATTATATTTCATTATCAAAAGAATTCATTTGGGTTCTAAAACAATCTCTATATAAGAAAGTCCAATAATAATTTTTATATATTTTATATATACTATATCATAATGACTTTTTGTAGGGATACTTTTTTTTTCTACACTGTTCTGATGTATTGTTATTGGTACTTTTGAATTATTGTTAAAAATGTTGTATACCTTTTGGTAATAACTGAAGTTTGATTCAATTAAACGACTAAAACCACTGGTAGTTCTTTATAGCATCGAATTAACATCTATATGTGAACAATAGTATTTCTGTAACTGCTTATGAATACAAAATCTTACCGTTGTCAATTTATACTTTTGCTGGTGACATCTAAGTAATGTTGCTGTTGTTTTATTTGCATCGCTTCCCTAGGGATAATAGATTTAAACATGTAATATTTATATAACAATGCAATATTTACAATTAATAAATAAGTTACAGAAATCATAATTTGATTGCAATAAAGAGATTAGTTATCGAGCCAGTGTTATTATATAATAAATTTTTTAATGTATTGAGGTAAAACGCTTTATAACGAAAACTTTATAAAGATGGACACAGTTATCAGTAACAAACTTTTAACATATATACCGAATTCATCATTGGGTAAAACAATTTTTCCTTATATTTAATCCTTTATACTTAATGTCTTTACCATTCGAATTACCATTGGCAACTAAGTCATCTCTCTTATGCAAATAGTTAAGCGATTGACTTATTGTATTTGTAAATATTTATGCCATCCAACATATTACATGTTTTGACCTAGATGTGATATTAATGACATCTAGATCAGTGACTAATTGCTTAATAGCAATCGTAATCATAATTCTTCTAAGTGTAATTTATTTTGTTTCAAACATTTCTAGGAATGTTTATGTTATATTTATTGACACTTTCATGATTTAAAAAACCTATATGATAAAGCACAACTATATTAAGTAAAGGTAAAGTGAAACTCGTAAAGAAATGCAGTGCCATGCTACCTTATACAGCAAGGGGTTAAAAGTTAACACAATTTAATTGGTATATACTAGAAAAATTGGAATAAAATATTGAATATTCCAGGGTATTAGAATTAGAAGCAGCTTTGCTGGATGCGGAAGCACCTTCTGCTTCGGACATCTATGCTATTTCTAAAGGTCAGCCAGTACCTTCGCGTCTAAGACCGGATGTTTGGCAACTGTGCTTGGATGTCACCGATAGAGGTGATCAGCTGATTCACTTTAATGAGGTTTTTGACTTGCCCGAGCAGAATGTCTTACGTGAGGATTGCCAGCAACTAGTCGGTGAATGTTCTGTTTTATCTTATTCGTTATTATTGTCATACTAGATTTGTTTGTTGAAAAACTTAATTTAGTTTAGTTGAAAAAGTATAAAATAATGTATTTAGAGGTCTTTTAAATGTGTCACAGCCAAACTTGGGAACGATGACGAGGATAAGGTATCCGTTGTGTCGGACTTGGAGTCGATATTGACATTTTATTGCAAAAATAGGAATAAACAATACCAAAGGGGAAATGGTTGGCTCGAGTTATTGGGTCCCTTAATAGCTCTAAAATTACCCCGTACTGCTACCTATAATCTTTTTGAAGCGATCAGAGACGTCTACGTGCCAAGGTAACTTCACAATTTAGAACATAGTTTTCACGTTAAATTCACAAAATGATGCAACCAGTGAATCATCCTTTCGTGTTAATCTAATCTTAATCTTTCTTCTTCCAGGGGAGATACGCATAGTTCTGTCCTGCGACTGCTACTTCTTTACCATGATCCGGAATTGTGTTCTTTCCTTGACACCAAAAGAGTCTCACCCGACCAATATACAAAAGGATGGGTGAACACGTTGTTTGCCGAGGTATGTTCTTTACCAGCAGTGAGCACTATGTGGGACCTGTATTTCATGCAAGCCGATCCTTTCTTCATGATGTTTCTCTCTCTCATCATAGTAATTAATGCAAGGTAATGAAATTTTTAATCTAAAAATGTTCTTATCGAATATGTTATTTAGAAAGATAATGCAAAATTTCAATGAAATGTTTAACAATGTGTATTAACCGAAGATTTGCTAAATTCTTTTAGAGATCAGATATTAAAAATGAAAGACATCGACAAACAAAATATCATAGATATTCTCACAGCATTGCCCTGTGATCTGAAAGCTGAGGATGTGACGGATTTCTGTTCTCTGGCACAGTATTACGCAATGAAAACCCCATCGTCCTTTAAGCAAGACTTGTACTCTATTATGTTTGGCGAAGGAGGGGATGAGAAGTTTATCTCTCATGCATTGTGTTTGCCAGTTTCTGCACACGAGTTAATAGAGAATGCTGTTGAAGTTCCGTCCAACCCTAATGGGCCTGTAGAACCTGTCAGATTCTTTTTGGTGGATTGCCGACCTGCTGAACAGTACAATGCTGGACATTTGCCAACAGCTTTTCATCTTGACTGTAATTTGGTATGTTGTGTTTTAATTCAATTGAAAAAAAAGCGACACACCTGACTTTATTAACACCATAACTATTTAAGTAAATGTTAGTTCGTGTTGTCGTTAGTGTAGTTTGACGTTAATAAAATTTAGTGTGTAATAAGAATTATTGTTTGTTTTATATAATTAATACTTCTATCTCGTTTTGCAATTCAGATGCTTCAGGAGCCTGCAGCCTTTGCCACGGCAGTGCAGGGATTGCTGCAGGCACAGCGTCAAGCCCTTGCTGTTGGCTCCCAAGCAGGTGGGGAGCATCTCTGTTTTCTGGGAAGTGGTCGTCAGGAAGAGGACCAATATACACATATGGTCGTCGCTTCGTTTCTACAAAAGCATACGCAGTACGTCAGTATGGTAGCTTCCGGATATCAAGGTTAGCCTAATGATTAAAAGCAACTGTTTAACAATTCTTTGAAACAGGGGTAATCGTCAAGTTTTCGTAAAGAGAAGTTAACCCTTTGAGTATGGACCCCTTTTGACATGTAGCGAAATATAATGCTGCATGAAGGCAATGTTGAGCCAAACGTCGGACGCCTTTAGACGCTTTTCGGACGCACAGGTTACATATTATATTCATGGTGTTTCCATTTTTTTTTCGTAGCGATCCATGAATACTTCGGCGACGAAGTTGTAACGAACCTCGTGGACCACAATTCCCAGCACTGTTTGGTATGCAATACCAACATATCGGAAACTAATTCTAACGAAGCCAGCCCAGCGCGATTCAAAAATAACAATTCAGATATTTTTGGAAAAATCGGTCAGGCTATGAAACTTAAAAGCCTGGAAGTCAAGGGAAAGCTCTTTGATTACATCGTCAACCCGTCGGCGAGTGCCAATAGTAATACAGAGAGAAAAAACGGCAAAGAATCCGATTACAATAAGAAGATACGAAACGATCCTGTGTTTAGCATAGACGACGACCAGGATCTTGGTATATACCATTTCTTTTTTAAGGTTTATAAAACATGCACGTGGTTTGTACTATTTTATAATAATGTGATTTAGACACAACAATGAGTAATCACGAAAACGAGCAGCCAATGGAGGTGGTTTCGATGCAACAGTGGTTAAAGGATCCAAGATTACTTCATTCCTTTAAGTGTCAAGAGGTTAAAGTAAATGGTCATGTTTATGAGAGGTGAGTACATGAAGTAGCATAAGGACCTCTCACTTTCATATTATAAAATTAACCCTATATTTCGTTTCCAAGTTAGCCGTTAGGAACAATAGAGACACTTGCGGAAAAAGCCAACATTTATATTTCTATTGACGTCTTTTGCATTCTACATGGACAATTGCGCAAGATAGCATACTCCATATGTCATTTTAATTAAATGAATCCTCCCGAATTCATGATTTTGATACTCTATTGGACCAATTTCCTATTTACAATTGAATGAAAATTAAATGAAAAAAGAAATTATTTGTAACTCACCTAGACACACTAAATATCCTCCAACATTTTTTGAATTTTCGGTACGGACGTTTAATGCTCAATAAATAATACGTTTGCCAACAAATGGCAGCGCTGTTATCATCTCTCGGTCTCACTTAATCACACGGAGATATACAGCGGATTGCATTTTTTTTAACTTACAGTATCCGCCATTCTGTACACGTCTTTCTTCATTCCATGTGTGAGATACCGTTGGCTAACACATGCGAGCTCTCTTTTACCCTCACTCCTGATTTGTTAGTTAACTTTTAAAGCGTCAAATACCAGCATAGAATTTGGGTTTCTATGGAATCTCTGAATTCTTTGATTTCATTCATATTCTAAACACCGCCACATTACATAATCGCATTACAACATTTTTCTCGCAAGGATCGCTAGTGTTACTAACTGCTAATTTGGTAAGGAAACTGAGTCAGGATTTTTCGGAAAGACATAGAGTGAGAGCTCCTTATGTTATTTCATGGGTGAGTATTACTTATAGGGATAAAAGTAACCTAAAAAATATACGACATTTAT
The DNA here is from genome assembly GCF_000612105.2 of Orussus abietinus. NCBI lineage: Eukaryota > Metazoa > Arthropoda > Insecta > Hymenoptera > Orussidae > Orussus > Orussus abietinus. Next base: position 29,971 of record NW_019394339.1, on the reverse strand, counting down.
TGTAAACGGCTTACATTTGACAGGTTATACAAAGTTATTAATCTCTGTGTTTGTGTGTCTTTATAGTTTTTTTAAACTTAGTTAAAGAATTCAGAAGTCGTCATAGAAGCCCCGAAGAATACGGACGTTCAAGACTCGGTAAATAGTACGTTAGCCAATGGACAGCGATGCTGTAATCATCTCTCCATCTCTCTTAACTTTACGGAGATATACAACGGATTTATTTCATTCTTTATCTTATTTACATTGTCCGCCTTTTTATACACGTCTCTCTTCATTCCGTGTGTGAGTTGCCATTGGTTAATACGTGCGATCCCTCTTTTACTCCCACGACTTTTAGAGCATCAAACGTCAATATAGGATTTGGGTTTCTATGGAACCTCTGAATTCATTGCCTTAGTACGAGAAACTGTTTGAAACTTTAAGGTGATGTAAAAGGCGCTAAGAAATTTAATTGACGCCAATAATATAAAATTCATTTGTACCCTTTTCGGCGCTAACGTTATTTTGGATACCGAGGTGGCAACACAAGCTGGTGCCCCACGTTGCCCATATTTCTAATTATTGTACGTTGACATCTGTTACATCCTACATTGAGAATTATACGAAATAAAGTACTCCGTGTGTTATGATTCAGTGGAGTGATTATAAAGAGAGCCAAATAAAACTGAAGAAATCCCTTGGACTTATTTCTGATGCTCTAATCGGAAAGCACGTCTTACTCTCGGAACAAATCAGGAACAATTCTTTTAAAATCCCCCCGCCCTTTCACATCACCTTAACGCGTATGTAACTAGAAGAACGGTGCATTTTCTTTCAAATAAAATTTCGTTTAATTAAATGCAATATTTTTCACGGCGCAAGCGTTTTGTTCAATGTCGACCTGTCAGTGGATGTCACGTTTCAGTAGACTTCTGTAGCCTAAGGATTTTTCTAACCTCATGTGTTAAGAAATGAGCCCTTAATTTCTATACCGTTATGATTTTAGGTATAATTTGAGAATACGGGGCTCATCTAAGATCTAGTAAAAAGCACTGCACGATCTACGTGCATCTCAACTTCAAATGTGAATAACTCTAGTTTTAGAGGCGAGCGGTGAGTTTTTTTCGTTAGCTCAGGCATTTTTACTTCATTTGCAAACCCATTTTGACTGCGTTCTAGGTGAGCCCCGTATTCTTAAATTTTACCTGATTGTATTCTTAAAGTTAATCTGGGAGATAATAAATATTCTAATATATCTTTGATTCATTTTAAGCCAACTGCTTATCACTGACAGCCACCTCATCGTTCTTCGAGAGACTCAGGGATGCAGAGGAGCTGCGCATGTGATCGTTGAGAGGCCCTTATCTAGTATTGTCAAAATTACGTCGAGGAAACGTCACCCGGATTTGATTACGTTTAAATATGGCACAACGCATAACAACGATACACTTCACATTTCCGATATGGATAGGTTTCTCATTCCCAATTCATCCGAGGCCACGAAGTTCATTTCAGAGCAGATCCTTAAACAATTGAAAACTATCAATTAGGAACAGAAAGAACTTTTAGAAGATAGTTAATTTAAAAAGATGAGTTGGTAATGCATAGTCTCTGGACGCATAGAAATGTCATTCATTTCATCAAAAGGCTCGGGTGTCGTCAGGACATTGCACCTATCAAAAGTTTCTAAAGTATTTCCTATTTTCTTTCGCGTGAAACATTAGTAAAGATGAAAGCGATACTCCTGATTAATGTCAACCGTATTGCAGATGAAGGATACACTTAACTATTGAAAAACGAGGAACATATTGGATGCAGTGTTTCAAGTTTTTGCCATCGAACGACAAATTGAAAACAGTGATTCCAAAGTATGTAAGAATTATTAATAGCGTATTATTTATCTGGATTTCAATTTGACAATGTATACGAAGGTCCTGAAAAGATCATGCCAACAATTGGGACGATGCAAATTGTAATTTCCAAAATAGTTTCTTACTTAAAGTTACTTTATGTAATTGCTTGTAGTGCTCTGCATTTCAAAGTGATGTTTAATGTGATGCTAGTTACATAATCTTTAATTGAAACCATCTGTTTATTTTGTGTGACCGGAGTAACTTCATATTTTGAATCACTTCGTTGATTCTTTTGTAAATAAAAATCTCTGGTTGGTACCGCAACGGGAAAATGGGTCTACATGCACCCACGCCCTGCAAACTAGTACTCCGTGTGGCCCTTCCGAAAAAGTCCTAATCTTAAATTGAGACGGTGAAAATTTGGATTGGTGAAAGGAGCGACCCGCTTAAATTTATTTAAGGGCGCCATGCATGTTTCAACATACTGTGCGCCCTTCAGAAATTCCAGCTAAGGAAGTCCAAGCTCGCCCGTGGAAAATCGCGGAATATCGCGGAATATCGCGGAAAAGCTGTGATTGCCAGCCACTCAGCCCCGCAAGAATCCATAAAGGACTACATGCGGCACGGTAGAGTCGAGAGTTCACGCGAGAAACACGGAGTCATTGACAAGAAGTTCGGATTAGGATGCGGGAATACATTAAAAGATCAATTTTCGATAATAACCAATTAACGGAAGCTGTTTATTCGACAGGATACTTCTGAATCCCACCGGCGCGATGTGGAATGGTTCACTAATAACGACAGTAAATATAGAGCCGCATGCTCCCGATAATTTTCCTCCGGCACTTCGGAAAGAAAATACTGGGCACAATGCCCGTCTTAATGCCGTCTGGACCCTGAAAACGATACGTGGATTTGATCTGGCCTTGCGGGTCACAAATGACGGACGACATATACTATATTAACACGCGAGAGCTACGAATAACGCGGCAAACTATAATCTAAATTAACACGGCGAAACCTGGGGTCCTCTCGACAATGAGGAACGCGGAAAATCCTCCTGGATCCTCACCGGGCCCATCGCTGTTTCCCTTTGCCGGTGTCGTCGATAATTTAGCACACCATCTAATTCCTTCGTGAGACAATTACGCTGAAATTCAGCCGATACATGGGACCACCTATATAAAAATCATCCTCGACACGTGAACTTATTGATAACAAGGCCTAAGGAACAAACTTCAGGTGAAGTGAATGATGTCGGTAAAAAGGATTCGTCTAAATACCTACGTTTCCGACGTTCGTATTTGTATCGACAACTTTTTCGAATTATACTTGGTATTATACCAAATGGCATACTCCATATGTTGTTTCCGTACAATAATTATAAAGCAATTGTAGCAAAACTCTAGAAATCCCCTGGATTCGTGATTTTTAATGTTCCAATTGACTGGAAAGTGCCACTCTGCGCCATCTGTGATTTTAGCGTCAACTAAATTTCCTCTCCGAGATCTCACGTTACCTTCGGTTTAGCATAGAAGATACTTTTTTCGCCTTTATCCTGTTCAAATGCGAATTTCTCGATTACTACAGTGTTCTAGATTGTTACACAATTGTCCTGACACTTTCGATTCTCACAGCAGAGTTTTTAATAATTGTATATTGATCGAAGTACGAGACTTCGGCGCCATATTTGTTCTGATTTAGGCTAAGTTAAAGAAAATTGTGTCGAAAATCTAAATTTTGAAAGTATCAAAACAACTCTTAGGTTCTCACGAGTCATATGTCGATGTTTTAGTCAGTTCGGTTCAATATTCCTAAAATAAAGTGTCTTATTCGAATCGATTGATTTGAAGAGGGTCATTTCACGTTTAAATAACCGGGAACGGCTCCAGTTTTCGTATAACAATTCCTAGGGCTTTTCTCGTTTATTCCGTTCACCTTGAAGACGAAGCTTGTCCGTTTTCTTTTTCCCTTTCAAGCATAAATACATTGCCGCGGACACGCGCAAGGTAACGTGTTAAGAAAAGTGGCATAAATCATGTAAACTCCCCAATTTAATATTACATATTAATTGTTTGTAGGGTGATACAAAGGCATCGAAATCATTAGATGCAAGACCCATGCATTGCTATACACCGCCAAGACGATAAACGGGGAGGGTCGACTCCTCAGCATTTTTAATTCTTTATTGCTGAGCGCGGGGGGGGAACTCTTGACTTGATCCATACCCATGGCCCTTGGCTTAATTTATACCCATTACTTGGTACACGTACTAAAAGCGTATTAATGGCGTTCATTATTAAACTGTCAATGTAAACGATGGTGTGCGCTGTCTGACAAATGCTTTTCCATCATCCACTGACGGCACCATATCCACCTGAGAGGCATTCATGTCCACCACTACACCAAGGCGTCGTACCATCGCCGCTTAAACTGCTAAAGAGAGGACCGTCTCAAAATTTCGTAATATTTTGTTATTTTGTAGGGCTCAATGTATTAGAATTATTCGTCAAAAGATCTCAAGAATGAAAAAAAAATGGCTTAAATATTTAGTATATACATCATTGGAACATGGGTTACTAACGACTTTCGAAGCGGCTGATAGCCTAGTGAACAAGGCGCCAGGCCTCGAATTGCCGGAGCGCTGGTTCAATTCCCACTTGGTGCACTTTATTTCGTATGTAACTGCATTTTTCTTTTTTACATATGTAATTTCATTTTTCTATTTCTTTCTCATGAAATTGCAAACCCCTATTAAAAGAGATAGGAATAACTAAAAGATACTCGTAAACAACAGGACAGGAGGATAAAATTACATTTATCACGCTACATTACGTTACTAGGTTACCTGTAATTTTATGCTAGGCTGTCATCGCTTGGAAAATTACTATAACCCATGTCCTTATGAGGTATATATTAAATATTTAAGCGATTATTTCTGGAAAATTCCTGAGAGGTGCGCGTGATCTCTTTGGCAAATAGTTTTATACAATGAGAACTACAAAATAACAAAGTACTGTAAATATCTGAGCGACCACACCTGCTCCTCTCCTTGTGAGAGTTTGACAAAAAGTATGCCTATAGTACGGGCACCGAGTGATCGGTGTAAACAAAGCCCGAGAATGCAACGATCCGTCTTACTCGGAAAATTAAATTAGGGTCGTTGCTAAATGCTCACGCCATTATACAATTGTAAATGCTCCCTCTGTTGGGATTGGTGACACTACGTACAGGAGGCTCTCTCGACGACCACACTGTAGCTGCTGACCTACCGACAAAACAGAGTAAATTAATAGTGATTAACACGTTCGTTATCAGTCGGTCATATCAGTTGATAGAAAAAGCAGCAACGCTCTTGAATAAACAGTAACCAGAAGAAGCACATCGAAAATTTCAATGAATTGAATGCGAAAGATTGGCAAAGACTCTTTATGCTAAACTTGATATGCTGGGTTGAAATTCATCCAACGACTAATGCAAATTCAAAGTAATCGTTATGATGACAATGTTACCTCAAACAGCTTTGCGGCATAGCATGCGTCTGGTGCCATAGCCAAGCTGCCAGAAATATACTCCACGTTCTCAAAGGGCAGAGGACCGTGGCTATTGTTCCATATGCCAGCCAGAAGAAATACACCATGCTGATTTGCAGAGCGACGAGCGCAAAGAATGGTACGTGGCTCCACAACCTTTGCAGAAACGTTGGAGACTTCTTCGGCGGCTTTTCGATTTCTCTTAATCTGCAAATGTCCGCTTACATAATAATTTCTCATTTCCATCCGCGCGGAATCGACGCGGAGAGCGCAACGCAGAATGGCCTTGAGATGGCTCAACCAATCGGCGCTGTTCCACGTGGTTCAGACACCGGGCGCCTGCAGCGCTGACTGGACTGACCTCTCTACTAGATGCCAAAGGATAGTGGAGTGAACTATCGTTCCGCATACATGATGTTTCCTGCGCGTATCCGCGTCCGCGGGTATGGAAATGAGGCATGAATCCAGATTTCTACCTTCGATTGATCAAATGAGAGGTCTCACTGTTTTATATCGCTAGTTTTATCGGACACCGAGCCAAGGAAAAGAAATTATTTGTTTGGTTACGATAGAAAAATGTCTTCAGATGCCACTTCATGCACGCCCTATTTCAGAGTTATGCGCAACGCGCAATTTTTCCTTGGCACTCGGTGTCAGAAAAAGAAACTTCAGTTTTCGATGTGTAGAAGCTGGGCAAGGACGATTGTAAGACTATAAGATGCAGCCTCCGATATCATATTGGGTTGGCCATTAATTCCACGTTCTATTTATAGACTGATAACGTTAGAAAAATCATATCGAATCAATGGCCAACCTAATACAATTTGTTAGAATTTCTAATCAAGAAATAACAAGTATGATTTACCTTCTGTCGATGCGATGGGCCAGCATTAATACCAGGGGCAAATGGAAGGTGAATAATTGAAAGAAACCATAAGCATATGTAAAGGAGCCAGGCAAAAATGAGTTGGCCACGAAAATTCCCCAGGCGAAGATCACTCCTACATGGTTTTCAATTACTTCTCCGATTGCCCAGGGCCCTTCAACGCAATTAAACATTCATAATTACATTATAGGAAGTAATTTGAACATTTATATTTCAATTTTACCTCGGCATACATCAAATTTATACTTCATAGGTTAATCTTAAGATTGGCGAGTTATGATTTGAAACAATAACTTACCAATTGTCAAATATAATGCATAAAGTACTAATGGGAAGAACAATCTGTCAACGGTTGACAAAATCCACAATTTCCGGTACCACCATTGGAATACTTTGATTGGAACTCTGGGCTGACGTAAACGTTTGCCTAAAAATATATATCATTATATATCGAATTTAATTTAATTTAATTTAATTTAAACTTTGAGCACGAACTCCCTTCACGATAGAGTTACTTTGACTAACAATTAAGATGATATAAAAGAGTCAGTCTATATATATCTGAGGTCCAATAGTTCGTGAAAATATTCTCTGAATTGGGTGTATCGATTCGTTTCAGATTTTACACGTGAATATGGAGGACCTAAAATAGGTCCTGAAACTCATGACATTTCATTTTTTATAAAAATACATTGTTTAGTTATCGTTGATTAGAACAAATATGGCGTTGTCCGTGCACGTTTTTAATGTTTCACGCTTTTTGAGGGTTTAGAATTGAAAAAAAAAAAAGAGTTCCAGAATCCAGTTTACATAATTTAGAATACTAAAGAAATGAAATATTACAGAGTCACATGGGAAAATATGGAGAATACTTTCACGAACGATTGCAAGAGAATGCTGGCTTGCACCATAGGTAACACGGTTTATAGAGTAAAAATTTAGTAGCAGCTAAACATTACAGATGGCGCCGTCCGTCCGGTAGAGTATCAAAACTCATGAATTCACGAGATTTTTACAGTTTTACTTCAATTTCTTTATAATTATTCCACTGAAATGACATATGAAACGGTTTATTTCGTATAATTCTCAACTATAGAGTCTGACAGTCTTCAATGTAAATATAAATGTCAGTAGAGTGGCACGCCAACTTGTTACCCCTTGAGTATCTGAAATGGCGTTACCACTAAGAAGGATATAGATGAATTTTATTTTATCGATGTCAATTAAATTTTTTAGCGTCTTTCATATCACCTTAATTACATCCGACGTACTCATTTTGCTTTATAAGATGATTAAAGGTTTCATTACCTTTGTACATAAAATGAAGTAGACGAAGTACACATAATGGAACAATCATGATCAGCAACACACTTGCAAACAGTGACTGAAACTAATAAAAGTACGATACTTCAACGTTTAAGCAATTGTCAATAATTGCAGGTGATATTTGAAAATCAAACAAATATTTACATTCTACTTACTAAATGGCTGACGTTCGACATAAGAATCAACCTTGGTAAAATCTTGAAGGTCAACCGACTACCATCCAGAGAAAACGGCTGAAATACCACTTTTTTTCTACCATCTTCATCCAAAACCCGTACCTATTGAAAAGAACACTTTATAATTTAAGAAAAATCTCATTCAAAGATTATAATAGTTTAGAGTATTCGGTGGTTTCTATATGGGATGTATACATTTTATTAAAATATTTATTAAGGTGATATGAAAGTGACCTCAGAAGCATCAAAATATTTATAAAACTTTTCTCCGAACTGGGTACACCGAATTATTTGAAACTACAGCGGGATTATGGATGTCCTAAGAATGAACGCAATACTCATGAAATTCGATTTTTCAAAACAAACTTTATCATTTACCCTAGACAAGAACAAAGAACACTTACTTTTTATAGTTTATACCTTTTGAATGCTTTCAAATCAGAAAAGGAAGACTCACGTCCTGGGAATAATAATTTAGAAAACTATGGTAATCGAACCTTACAGACTCATGTGGAAAATATCGAGAAAAAATTGATAAAGGTGTGTAATGAAATTCTTGGATATTTCGAAAGTAACATGTACTCTGGAAGTGCTCTTAAAGAAAAAAAAATGTAGTTTACGTTAAATGTGACAGATGGCGCCGTTGGTCAATTTGAGCATAAAAAATCTTGAATCTAAGGCATTTCTTGAGTTTCAATTCAATTTCTATATAATCATTGTACTGAAATTACATGTAGAGTGTTTCATTTCATATAATTCCTAATGTAGAGTGTACCAAACATTAACATACAATACCGGTCAAACATTTGTAGAACCCTACAACTTTTCTGTTCTATGTAGCTCGTTATGTGATACATTGTAGGATAGTAGAGTAGTGCAGTTTGGAAGATTGGATAGGATAGGGGAGTAGAATAGTAGGGTCGAAAGGGATTAGCAGGGTAATAAGGTAGCAGTTATAGATAGAATAACTGTTTGGTGCGCCAAACTTTTGACCAACTATGCCAATGTCAATTTCGGTAACGTAGTACGCCAGTTTATATCACTCGAGTATCTAAAGTTGCGTTATTCAACATCACAGTTAAATCTGCGCTCTCTGGATCGTCAAATTCTTGCTTTCTTGGATATATTTCAGGAACTTGTGGTAGATTAATTAGTACTTTCGTACACCTATGTACTTTAAAATTCATACCAAAAAGGAGGTAGACGGTAATATAAGTGAAGAAAAAAAATGGAGATAATACAATGGGTACTTTTAGTTTTCCACTTCAGCCAGTCCAGGACGCTATACGTGTAATACGGTGAAGTATACTAGTACACTATACTTACTAGTATTGTATATTGTACTAATATACTACACTCTATTAATATCAAAATGTTAAAATATGTATAAAAACTTTAAATGTAAGATCACAAAACATATACCATTTTTGTCGTCCTAACAATGCACTTCGGACCACTGTGCGGTGAAAAAAGTATAGATGAATTTTATTTTATTAACGTCGATTAAATTTCTCTATGCCTTTCATATCACCTTAATATAATTACTGGGCTTCTGTAGCGAATGAAATAATTGTACCAACAAAGCAAGAGTGTTATGCGCACTTGAATACGATGGATTCCACTTTTATAATAGGAAGAATTCCATGCAGTGACATAAAGGGGCCCTTTTGCATGTCGACATTGCATCCAAGCGCCTTCGTCGATCTGCACCTCAACGGATTTTACTGGAGCCACCGAGAAAGCTAACACTCTGCAAAAATAATTAAAAGGAGGAGTTAGTACAGTGGCCAGCTGGTAGAAACGTCTCAAGTGATTAGTTAATATTTTTAATTCAGACAAATTGGAATTAAGAGTTGTAAAGCATTGATTAAAAGTGGAACACCACCATCGAATTCACCGTACACAAACGAATCCCGATTGAATTATTTGTTATATTGGTTTAAATACTTTCTGCTTTATATAAACAGTTAGCAGGAATCAAGTAATCCAGTAAAGTTTGCGTAACTCTTATTCACAATGAAAAGAAATTTGATGGTTAGAACGACATTGATATGCATTTATTCGAACATATCTCTGATATTAATATTACGTACACGTAACGTAACGTGTAATAAGAAACTTATGCAACCTAATAGAAACTCCGGTTATTACTATTTTTCAAGCCAAATCTTACCTGACATGCGTAGACTCAATCATAGATTGTACATTTTCTTTCTGTGGCATCATGAACAACGCATGCTTTGGATTCGTAATCAGTACCACAGGCCAATCTCGATGCTTTATGTCAGTGAAGGAAAACTGACCGTGATCTATAGCAGCAAGTCGATACCTGGCAACAAACATGAATAAGAAGAGCAACTGGATTAAGTACCTTAAATCTTTACATTATGCCAACCAAAGTACCGATACTTTCTATTTCTATACAACTAGCCTTTTTTCTCAAAGCAAAATTTATTCTTGCTTATGCTAGACGTTTGCACTTCAATTAAATCGCAGAGCGTGAAGTTGCTATTTTTTAATACAGACTCTATTGTATACTTTTCTTTTTCAGAAAATAAATTATTATGCCTTATTCAAAATAAGTCTTTCTACTCACATCCTATTGTCCATCCAATCAGCTAATTCTAGTTCGAGGAAGCCAGGATACTGTAACGTGTACATGTTGGGCACTACACCTCCTAACATATGTAAATGCCCACAGAGGTAGACCATGCTCTCTTTATAATTACCTGCAATAATTTTATGTAATTATCTATCAAGGCTGTGAATCAAGGCAATAAATGTCTGTGAATAGTTAAGATTCCAGTAGACGCAGTCGGAAAATCATGTATGATCTATACGTCACTTGCGCAAAATATGCGACGCTTAATTGATTGAAATATGATTTCTACAGATGATGTCTATAGATATCAGTAACGTTGCTTTGCCCAATTTTGCCGACACGCTTTTTTTTGCTTCTGCTTCACGTGGTAAAATTTGAAACAAATCAGTTCACCCAAATCGTAATCGTAAATCTGTCCCAGGCCTTGGCAAGATAATTTTCAGAAAGTCATATCTCGCTTCCTAGTGCATGATCTGTCAAAAACTAACTCGTCGACATATTTTGTGAATATTTAGTTTCTTCCAGTGCTAGCCTTTGCTGGGAAATATTACCAGTCCAAGATGACCGACTCACGTCTACTGGAGCTTTCAAAGTGAAGTTAAGATGATATGAAAGACGTTGAGAAATTTAATCGATGTCAATAAATTAAAATTCATCTATACCCTCTTTGGCAGTAACGCCATTTTAGATACTCAAGTGGTAATAAGTTGGCGCGTCACATTACCAACATTTATACTTATGTTGAAGTCTGTTTCAGTCTACATTGAAACTTATACGAAATGAAGCGTTCAATATGTCATTTCAATAGAATAAGTATAAATAAGTCAAAGTAAAACTGTAGAAATCCTGTGGATGAATAATTTATACTCTAATGGACTAACGGTGCCATCTGTGACGTTTAGTTGCAATAAAATTTTTCTTTTAAAAACACGGACAAGCCAGCATTCAGGCAATCGTTCGTGAAAATATTTTCAATACTTGTCCATCTGACTCTGAAATATTCCATGTCTATAGTATTCTAAATTATTTGAGCATGTAATCTGTTATATATCGCTATAAGATTAATCTTTTCGCTGCGACGGTTTGCTCCGCCAAAGTGCCGTCTCTGAACGGGACTTCGCGCCAAAAGTGTACATATTGCGGCTATAACTGGTTCATCTCTGGACGTTACTTTGTAGATGCTGGCTATAGGCCGCTTTCGTCGTTGGAAGTCGTTTCGTGGATGGCACTTATAGTCGGCGTTCGTCTCTAGGGGTTGCTTTGTGAATACCGGCTATAGCCGACGTTGGGGGGCGAAAGGATTAAGAGAGATGGAGAGAAGATTACAGCACCACCATCCATTGGCTAACATACTATTCTGAACTCTTCAGCTAAATAAAAAACATTTTTTTGAAAAATACAACAGTTTGTTGAGCGTCAGAAACGGCCTTAGAACCTCTATAATTACGTAGCAAAATTTCAGATAAATCGGTTCACGTATTCTGAAAAAAACCTTGCGGAATTTAGTTTTTACCGATGCGTAGACCACCTTTCATATCACCTTAAATAAGGACATTTTAAATTAAAATCTAATCAAAAGTTGTGTACCTAAAATATTTCTAACCCCATCATTGCACTGAGCTAGTATACAAGAAGTAGGATAGTGGCCAAACCAGATAATAAAATTCCCATTTGTTTGCTTTGATTCATTCGCTAATTGATGTATCCTTTCAATTTCCCTTCGATCGAGCATACCAACAAAATTGAAGGGACGTCGTGGTCCTGGTTCCAAACAAGCATCGATGGCTATGAAACTGTACTTTTCAGAGTCAACTGTAATCTGATGCATATAAGACCGTGGATGAAGCTTTCCTTGTACCGAATAATTCAGGTAATAATTATTCTTTGAGTCGAAATGAGGAATGTTAAAATTATCTGAAAACACACAAGATCTTAAACTTTCTATGTTAAAATGATGGACATCGTTTATTTAATACGACTTTTAGAATTTGTACTAAGTTATTTGTATCATTGTTTCAACACTTACCATGATTACCCCTAACATCGAGCCATATCGTCCTCTTGACAATATTGGTTTCATCGAGAACATTTTTATAGTGCTGCCATTCTTCAATGATTTGTCTCGACCCCATTTTGTCTCTAGTCTTTGCATCGGTAAGATCACCTATGACAGAGTTGTATCTTCATCTGTAATTATCAACTTAACTCATGTTTTTAAAAAATATGCAATATTCATTAATAAATTTATCTATATACAGATTATACTTTCAAATAAAATTTATGATTTAACATGCTTTATATCAATCTTAAACATACAAGGAAATTACCTGAAGCCAGGACAACATAGGGCTGTATAGTACCAACAGTGACGTCGCAAAATTCTTTGAACTCTGTAATTCTCGATAGGTCTTGAAAAATGCTTATATGTATATCTGATATCTGTAAGAAAAAAGAAAAATTAATTAGGATGCTTTGCATAATATTTAGATCAATGGAAAGTAAGAAGTATCATGCCGAAAGCAAGAACTAAACGGTATCAGCTGCCACTGAAATTTGTATAAATATTACCGTTGCAAAACTGACCTGCAAGAACCACATAATGTTTTCAAACGAATCGTCCACATCGTACTTCTCTGGCCTCTGTCTCAAGGATTTTTCAGGGTGGAACCTTTTGGGAACCGAGGCCTGATCAAAGGCATGGGTATCAACGTCAATGAAATCAGCGACGTTAGCCACGAATATTGAGAGTACTAAAGTGAAGACTAGAAAAATCAAAGCTGACATAGATATTCTCATTTCAGATAGGTTCAGGTTATTCATCCAACCAGATTTACCACCGCGCTTAAATATAATATGTACATGCCCGCTTTTTTAAGCGAACACATAACGAGCGGTATCGATTACGCATCGCGTGACATTGAACCACGAATTTATAGGTTATCGGTAGTGCGACGGAGACTTCATACCACACATGGTGAATTTATAATCATCGTATGTTTTACTGAACTAATAACAATTACTATTGGTGCAAACAGTAACAATTAAATTACGGAGGATATCAAACATCGTTGAAAGTCTCCGGGATAAGTACGACCATATATTTAACGTTCGGCAGCGGCCATGTTGGTCGAATTTGGCCAAATTAGGCGTCAGACCATGGACTTAAGAATATATGGACGGAGCCTAAAGTCCCATTACAGACCAAGGGGGAATCCTGCGCATCGGAAAGGGAAGGTGTACCGACGGCAAATTTTTCAGCCTCTTGATTGGTAGGTCACCTACTTCCTGTTCATATTTACTGTTTGCTCTAACTTATTTCTTTTTGCCACTCTTGTACATAAAACATAATTTTTAACCTTCTTTTTGCTAAAAATGGCATATTGTACATCATTCACTGTTTATTTGATTATAGCCCGCACCATTCTTTACTCGCTACCCTTAAAGTGACAACAAAATCTCAACCGATCGATCCAATCTACTAAAACCAACTAAAACTGACTAAAACCGTCAGAAACTGACTAAAACCGTCAAAAACTGTTTAAAACCGTCTACAGTCGCCCAAAAACAGATGAGTTGGGAGACTGCTCACGGGCAGGGTAGCGCGATCGCGTCCTGTGCTGCCCCCCGGTGATGGATGCGAACGGCTAACGCACTTGCCACCTGTTACCCCTCAGTAACACATTTCTCGGGGGCTCGCGCAATTGCGCGCAATCGCAATCAATCGCAATGGCAGATACCAGCAGATACAGAGATTCAAGCTTCCGTGAGGAGTCCATATCTTTTTCAATTCGATACATGTTCGAGAGAAATTTACGAAAGATTAACCTCTCGGGTGTCCCTTTCTTGTCACCTTATTGGAATATCCATATTTTTGTGGTCATTCAATGGGAATATCAAGATCGGGGGTCGCACAGGACGCGATCGCGCGATTCTGCCTGTGAGAAATCTCCCAATTCATTTCTGCTGCTAGTCGCTCGTATTTTATCATGCATTAACAACTCAAAAAGCGAGACCAACACGACCGAGTCGTGGACCAAAAGAGGAGGGAAATTAAAATATAACTATTTCGATCGAGATAACGTAATCCATGGGGACGGTTCTTTAAGTTAAAAAGATACCAAAAGATAAGCTACATTTGGAATAACTTTACTTCTAGGCATTTCCGCTCGAATTCAAAGATGGAGGGGGACGGGAAGATGTCTCGAAATTTATATCGAAAATAATCTTATTGAGTAGCTATGGAATCTTCCTTCTAAACGCTATTCCACGTAACCTAAATCTCGATATATTTGGAAATTCACTTCAAAACTTTGCATTGCCTGGATAGTGAAAGTTAGTTGTTTATAAATAAGGTCTCACTTAATCTGATACCTTGGTATGGTATGTTTGCATCTTTCTTTTTATCTTATTATTTACTTTGATATTACGTAAAAGTACATATGAAATTGTTTTTCTTAGCTTAACGATGCTAATTGATTAACATCAATTTCATTTGGAATTGGCACAAGAATTGTCTCAAATTGTTCATCTAACTTAAAAAATGTTTGCGTATTAGGACTTCACAGGGTTAATTATGTATTAACATTTTAATACCAAAGTATGGGTGAAGACAACTAATTACCATTGAGCCTTTAACACTTTTTGAGATGATTAAATTGAGTAATAGTTTGTGATATGACAATTGGATTGTTGTACATTTTCTGAGTTTAAAGCACATAAATTAGCTATAAATCTCTTATGGACTTTCAATTAACAATCCGTTATCTGGACACAATGTGATATTATATCCTAATTCCTGCATGGAACCTAAAAACATTTCACAGTTTAACAGGCTCGATAGAATTAGTATTATAAAATTATAAATTATCTTTGGATAATTACCTTGAACGATACATTATCTCTCCCATGAGATAACTGTTCATTGTCCAATGATGAAAATGGTAAACAAAATGATACAAAAACATAAGTTTTTACCACGTAGATCTCTGCATAAATCTTTAATATTAGGTTACCAGATCATACAAGGACCTTCCTGTCCTCCGATTGAATATCCAACTCTACTGCGGAATTTTGTTGTACATTCTGTACTGGGCTTTGAGAGTACAGAACTATTGAGTAACTCACTATAGCAATTGCAATAATTGTGTTTGCGTCTAATGGAATGCCAAAAATAATCCAACACAGAACCGCTGTGAAGACAAGTTCTAAGGCACTAGCAAAGGTCTTTAAGATCGAGTTGAGGTGCCTCAAGAAGAAGCTCGTCACGATTCCTATCGCTGCATTATTAATCATGATCAAAACAACTTCAGGACGGGAAAATATGCTGGGTCCTACATTGTCAAAGCTCTGAAGAATGTCACCTTGTGCAGTTAGAACTGCCAAGTTGCAAATGACGCTATCAGTGTACATGAATGCATTCTGAAGAAGTATATTTATATTTGCTCCTTGGGCTTTTAGCAAGTATTCATTGTAAACACCAGCTAGGCACGAGCATAAAGTCTGAAATTAGAAAAATGATAACTTATTAATATTGCTTTACTTAATAAATTCAGCTCAGTTTTTCTCCATACCTGGATAAAGATGAAGAATGTATTAACATTAAATTCTAAAGCAGGCACAATAGTTGATACTTGGAAGTTTACATTAAATTGTTTCACCATGCATCCAACAGTTAATAATATCAATGAAATCCATTGACGTGTGGAGAGTGTCTTTTTAAAAACCATCTGAAATACACATGTAATAAGAAATACGTCATATAAATGGATACCATGAATTTTTGTTAGATGAAACATATTGCATCTATGATTTAAATTTAAATTCTTACATTGCCTTCATACAGTATATCGAGTCAAAAAAAATAATAGCTCGTCGATATTCGAGAAATAACGGAACGATAAAGTAAATATGTCCAGTACCTGAAAAACAATTCCTGTGATGACAACCCGGAATTGCAACAATAGGTAATAAGTGGTAGGATCGAAGACAGCCAAATTTACAAATGCCAGATTGTTATAAAGACAATACAGAAAGGATGGGATCATATATAATAAAAATACTGAAAAGAAATACAATTAATACTTTACTCAACAGATTTAAGAAAAACATAACTTACACTCGATCACCTGACTCACCTTTTTTGTATTTGACCATTTCAACAAACATGTTTTTGACATCGTTACTATAATATAAAAATGTAATTAATTCAACACTGATAAAACTTGCTACCGAGCAACAATATTTGATACGATACACTCACCCAAGGCAATATATACTTATGGAAACAACTAATTTCAAAACCTCAGTTAATAAAACCACTGTAACGGTGTTATATTCGTACGTACTTCCCTTTCCTTGCGACCACCTTACTAAAATCCCTGTAATGACAAAATGATCGTGACAATTATTTTTATTATCTAAATGAAAGATGCAATCTGTTAATCAACATTCTACAATGCTCACTGTGATAATTTAATAACAAAAAGTTTGCGCACTATTACCGAATATATAATGGTTTGTATGGAAACTGGCTGATAGTTAATCGTAATTTAATAAACTCATTGGTCACTTGAATAAAAACAGGTACTAAAATTAAAACTAAATAGAGCAGTATTAATCTCTATTGGAATAAAATTATTTCATTCAAAAAATTTAAACATTCAGGAAATTAATAAATAAACAATCACGAATCTAAAGGGAAACAAGTAAATAATACTGTACATAGTAAGGTTAGGATACCTTGATTAACAAAAAGTATCATATAGGAGACGAAAATTGCAGCGCTCCAATTTTCGGGGAATAGTTTCTTCCATTCTATAATATTCATTGTGAGTTTTTTCTTCTAAACACTGAAAATCCATGAAAATTAAACATTTATTCGATACTTCACGCTACACGAGGCAAATACAGTCTCCACCGTCGGTGTTTATTTGATACCGGCAGATACCGGATTGGACAAATCTGGACAAATCCGACTTTGAGTGCGTCTCACGAACATAGGTGACATAGGTTACATAGGTTACATAGGTTACATAGGTTACATAGGTTACATAGGTTACATAGGTTACATAGGTTACATAGGTTACATAGGTTACATAGGTTACATAGGTTACATAGGTTACATAGGTTACATAGGTTACATAGGTTACATAGGTTACATAGGTTACATAGGAATAGAGGAACTGGACATTTAGTCGAGGGGGGAATAGTGTTCAAGTGCCAAACGTTACAGAGTCAGAGTCAAATGAAGTACTAATTTAAACGTGATATGAGAGTGATACATTGAGAATTTGCAATTTTATTGTTCTCTGAAAACGATTATGTTCCGCGTGTTTCATGATTGCAAGGAAAAACCTGGGAAGGCAAAGAAAAGGAAGCAAGATGAACCCGTCATTTCGTTTCATGTGTATCTTGAGAAATTGTTTTTATATTTAGTAGAACAGTGATGTATATTAGATATCTATGAGTAGTTAACTATTATTGTTAATTGTAGAGAAAACGATTAAAAATCTAAATTAGACTACAATAGTTACAGCTTTAGGTTTAAATGTCATTGTTTCTGTTTTTTATTTTACTCTCAACGTAAAAAGTAGAAAGACCTCTTCAAATCTCGTGTTGCGTTTTGACATGGTAATGTGGCTGCCCCCCCGTCCTGTGGTTTAATTTATCATCTTATGTCCAATCCCCTATATTCCTATGTACATACATGGTTCGATATTAAATAAAATTAGATGGCGAAGACGTATCCAAAAGTCGGATTTACGCCTGATTTTTTCGTCTACGGATATATTCCCGATAAAGTTATCCGAAAGATATCTTTCAGTTCGGTTCTTTTCACTTCCAGTTAAGAGTTATCCGGTAGTTGAGCAGCAATTGGAAATGTTTTGTATAACCTAATAAATTGGTTGCGTGGTCCGCGTAGAATTACCAAATGTACGATAATTTTGCAGTCAGTATGATATACAATAATTTAATCAAAGTGTAGATGTTATCAATTTTGTAAGGTTTATTAAAGAAACTTATTCTTCAGAAAATTAGTCTTATTTATTACAAACGAAATAATGTAATTAAAGAAAAATAATTAGAAGTGAATTTTGAATATCCCGCGCAAAATGACGCCTGGCATCACTAGCACTTTGGTGATGCAGTCAGGAACTAAATTGCAATTTTTTATAGGAAGAGGAGAGTCGCCAGTCTATAGTTGTCTATAGTTGTCTATGGCCCGCTTGCGAAGCTGTTGTGAGCTGTTGTGTCATTTCGGGACTTCCGGACTGTCATTTCGGTCATTTCGTGGTCATTTCGCTTATTACGAGTAAAGGTAGCGGTGGCTTGTCCGTTTCAATGAAGACAATATTGGCAAGGCGAACAGAACCTCCTATCGGAGACACATTTATCGTTGAAATAGGTTATATTGATCCACCGAGAAGGTAATCTTAAGTTTTCCGAAGAGATGAATTTTCGATAATGCAAGAACGAGAATTTAGTGCCAACGACCAAAAATAAATGTGAGTTAATGTTGCTCACTCGGATGCGTGAGCGCATTCGACGAGGCGGAGTAGATGAATTTAATGCCCATGTAAGTCCCATGGCAGTTATCCTGCTAATTAAGTGTTATTAAATTGCCAATTTTATACATTTTACTTTATCCTCACAATGTTACTAGATTCTCTATCAAAATACTTCTGCATACTATTTCTGGAATTAATACATTTACAGTACATACTAATCAAAATATTGCAAATAACCTCATAACAGGTGTATCGAGTTGCAATACACTTTTTGAAGAGTAACTTTATGTCTTGTTAATAGCTTAGCTCATAGGTTTTTATCAGGAACTATATTACTAACGTAAGCAGGTGGCAATGGCAAATTATGTTGAACTGAATATCTGGTAAGCCTCAAAGTGAATCCAAATAAGATCTAAAATATGGTATTTAAAAGGAGCTGTGCAGGTTACAATAGGCTTGGTTATTTTTCTCATAACTGTTTTCTTTTTGAAGAAAAATAGCAATATTAAACATTAATAGAAATTTCTGTGAATAATAAGATACGAAGAATTTATATGTTCTGTAATTTAAATTTTATACAGTGCGATAAGTAAATACGTATGCGAATAACTTTTACTTTAGTATTCGAGTACTTTTGAATGCAACGCCGTTGTGGCATTTTAATGTATCTATTTTCTAATAGATCACTTTTAAACAGTAGTATGATAGATATATAGGCACTGGGTTGATAACATCTACGGTTTAATAAATGGTCATATGGCATATAAAAGATATCCTGTAGGTTTTATCCCATTGTTAGTAATCTAGTTTCTAATAGAAATCTGTTAGTTAACTAAATATAAGAACTCAATGGAAGTTTTTTTTACTTAAGTGATGTTTGTTCTTCATAAATTTCAATGTGTTAGATCGAGTGTACGTAAATTGCTAAATAGCCATTAATATCGTGGGCATATTTTTGTTTAGATTTATTGCTATCGCTTTCTACCCACCTATTAAGTTATACATGTGATAACTGATCAAATTAAGATGCAATTTATAATACAAGGTATTTAAATGAATTTTAGTGAAATTTAGGCACATTTTTAACATGGCCTGGTGCCTGTTTCTAACCTGAAAAATAGAAAAGAAACATGCATTTATCATAATAGCATTAATATTTGGAGAGAGCAAAAGCAGTCGTATGTTTTCATGAAAGTAATTTAAACTACCGGGCATCAAACAAATCCGTAATTATACAGTGAAGTCAACTTAAAGTATCAAACGTAAATAACGGTGCCTTTTGCTAAGTTTCCACTGTCGGTATTTATTCACTACCGGATTGGATAAATCCAATTTTGGATTTGACTCGACCATATGGTTTTAATACCAAAATAAGTGGTGGATATGCATGCAATGCCGGACTTATCCATTTTGGTATTGAATAAATACCACTGGTGGAGACTTAGTATTTGACTTTGTCCACATAAATTATAGATATTTAACGATACTGTGATATTGGTCTGTTTAATTTTAGAACTAAAATTTGATCTATAACGTTTTTTCTAAACATATAAAAAATTGAGCTTTATGTTTCATCACTTTCAGGGTTGCTTGGTAATGGTTCATTTGTTTCTGTATCTGCCTGCTAAACATGGAAATTTATCACACATGGAAGCAAGTACTGCAATAAGAAATGGGTCAATCGGGAAGTGTATATGTGGAACATGGCTCGTGGAGGCACAGTATTGGGCGTATTTCCTTTAGCAGTATGGGAAGACGGCGGTCGACTACTTCGAAGTACCTCTCCCATACGTTTACCTGTGGGAGTGAACCCTTAAAGGTATAGCATATGTATATCGATACACGATTTTGTGTACTTCGAGTTGAGATTAAAATAGAGATTGGTTAATCCCTTATCCTGATTTTCTGAATTAGGGTGGGACTACAAAACTTTCACCTTTGCTGATTAAGCTAAGATGGGAATAGAAAAATTTAATTTTGGCAACATTGATTTAAAATATATGGATACTAGAACACCTAAAGTTATATTACACCTAACAGAGGAGAATATCGTGATTTTTCTTAGACGAGTAATATTCAAATAATTTAAATACATCACAATCCAAATAAACGTTAACCAACATTAAATCACACGATTGCCCTCCAATTAAATTGATTAATTTCAACCAACAGGGTTGTTTTTTTCAGCATCCTTGGCTGTCCTCGTGGATATAAATGGCTGTAAACTCGAGGAAGATTCGTAGGCAACGAGTCGGTGCCAAAAGGACTGCACAATGCAGTTGGCTGATAATTGCAGCATTCCGTAAATTTCTCAAATTCGGCGTTACGCAACACGCATGCGTATTAATTTCGGTGGTTCACGTTTCTCCTCTTACTGCAACACTATTTACCGGTCCCGTCACTCTTTAATTAGCACTTGCAAGCTTTATTGGGGTTTGATATGAATAATTGAACATGTTCTAAAAGTTTGTACTTCAGACTCGGTTTTTCCGATTACGTGCTCACTTATCACTTGTTCGATAAAAACGTCAGTACGTAATCTATTAAGAACATAATTTGAAATTCTACGTAGTGACATCAAACAATGGTCTGCTATCATAAACTTTATTTTTTAAATATTTTCTCGTCTTCATTTGACACACATTGTTCCACAGAGATTTCTCTTAAAGGTCTACGATTTCAAAGTAATAACTAATTGTATGGAGTTGTTTGCGCCCAAAGAAATAATGGTTATATACCTTAATTCTCGATTTTTAATAAGGCTCCTGTTCTCCATATGAATTGCATTCATGATTAATCATTTTTTCCAAGGCAATCTGTCTCAATCTATGATTATTAAAGAATAATTTATTTCCTAGAATCGTTTGCGTACAAAAAAATAACGTTTCTCTGTTTTATGTCCCGATTTTACCGTCCTTATCTCACCCTTAAAAAGCTTTCCTTTTATCATAGATTTTTTATTCCATGATATACGCCTAATAGTTAACTTTACGCAAATGTTTGTAGGCCATGTACCAGGCAGATCAGTTGAATGTGAACACTGCCACGGAGGAGGAGCTGATGACTTTGCCGGGGATCAATCGCACGATTGCGGCCAATATCGTGAATCATCGTCGTTTGATCGGACGCTTTAATCGCGTCGAAGACCTGGCTCTTGTCTCCGGAGTGGGTGCTCGCAGGTTGGAGCAGATTAGGCCAGAGATCTACGTTCCATTCTCAAGTGGCAGCCGAGCGTCCTCAAAGGTTTCCTTGAGCTTGGATTCCTTTGGAAACAGCGGAACTCTCGTTGACGTTAATACCGCCAGTGTCTTTGCGCTTCAGGCGATTCCAGGGATAAATCAGGTTAAACAACTAGTCGAAATGACCTGTTTTGGATCGATAGATAAACGCATCGCAATTCGAAAAATATGTTAATGTTATAACCGGATTTCTTAACAATATTTTGATTCTGTGGCATTTTTGCTTTTAGCTATCTGTTGTGGAAAATAAATAAGTTTAAGGTTGTCTTGGGGGAAAATCATTGTAAAGAACTACGCATGCGATGCATAGTTGTTGTGAGAAGGTTATATGTAGAAGGTTGTACAAAGTACATTAGGTTCTCAGTTTCCAGAATTAAGGATGATTATATGCGTATAACAAGTGGCGGCCTGTTGCAAGGGACCAAGATGTCATAGTACTGCTATAATGAACCAGCCATTCCAGTTTCTTTCCACTTCTGAGAATAGCTATCATTAATCATTTGATAAATTTTGAAACCTAAAGTAAGCATAAGTGACAGTTATTTAATAATTTATGTAATGTGCATCTTATTAAGCTATAAACGTCAGTAATAAACTTAATTTGCCACGGTCTGGGCCCGTCACACGATAGCCCAAGTTTCTAACAGAACTAGGAGACTTCGACGGTATTTGGGGAGGCAGGAGAAATGACGCGGAGATTGCGCTTTTAATATTGGGTAGGAGTCGCCCGCCATGTGCATCTGCTCGACGTGCGTTTACATTGTTATAAACTGCACACTACGTTGCTGAAGCGTTTCACAAAATGAACAAGATAGATCATCTTTCAAGTTTCCCGTAGACTTATATTCTGAAATCACCTTTCTGAATAATCACGAGTTATTACAAATGATTCATCGGGTTTTCCTGTCAATTCCCATCTAAACCCGATGAATGCTTCGTGTGCGACAACTCTGTATATAAAATAATATAAGCTACACTTCACTAATTCATTAAACCTCTTCAAAATTGAGAATTAAATATATTTGATATAACTTTGTACGTATTTTTCAAAGCTACAACAATGCATCACACGTGTAGTTAGAATTTTTTTCTACGTTATTGTACATATTCAGTTGAGGGAGCCTAATTAGAAAGAGGAACTAAAGATGCGATTTGCTTTATAGGAATTGGCAGCGAGGATTGTCGAAAAGAGGACACGACGAGGTCCTTATCGTTGTCTGGACGAGTTGAAAAAAGTTCGAGGTATGGGGAAGCATCGTTTAGCCATGATAAGGCCGTATTTAACAGTAGATATCGATTCAAATGGTTCGATCACCCCAACGCCTAGTACTGCCACTTCATCCCCGCCTTGGAATAAACCTCATGCTTCCAGTACACCAATTGGCAACAGTATTGGCCGTTTATCAAGGAATTCTTATGGCAAACAGAATGGAACAGTAAAGCCTTTTAACGCGTGAGTGTGTCTTAAAATACAGTTTCAATTTTCTCTTATGATTTAGAGATTCTAGTCTATTTCTTGGGGGGAGGGAATAAAAAAAAGGCTGTTTATTGGTATTCAAGTCCAGTAATTCTGGTAACTTTTTAAAGATTTTCAGTCCCTCTACTGTTTCTAATTCGAGAAATCGTCAATCAAGATTTTTCCTCGCAGCTGTATGAAATCTCATTCTTTGTTCATCCTGATTTATGGTTTCTAAAAACACAATAAAGCCCTGTTGTTAACAATTGTAATAGGAGATTAATAGGGAAGTAAGTGAGTACTTCGATTGTTGGATGTCATATCACGTTGTTCGTTGTCTCGTTTATTTAGGCCTAGAGCGAATGGATATCGAACGAGTATAGATCTAACCTCAGGTATAACCGAGGAAGACTTCTGGGAACTTCTGAGTGTAGCAATTTCACGTCCATTGACTCCCTGTGATTTTACGGACAATCTGGATGGCAGGACTTCTATCAGGTTGGCAACATGGAATTTAGATAGCTTTTCCGCTGACAAGGCTACCAATCCCGGGGTGAGAGAAGTCATTTGTAGAACAATTCTAGAAAATCGGTAAGTCGCTTTGCTGATAATGGAACAAAAATTAATAAGAAATTTTCGGGCCGCACTACGATTTTCGTGGCGCCAAGATATGACACTTGATTCTTGTTTAATTTTGCATGAGAAAAATGACTGAAATGAAAGGTTGATATTTTAATTAGTTTTATACATTTTGACAACTTTCTTTGCTTTCAGATGTTTCAATTTTGTAATAAATCTCGAAAACTACAAGATTAAATCAAATGTCATACGTCCGTTTCTTCAGGAAATTTAACTCTCTACAAGGAAGGTCCTTTGCATTTTTGTTGTAACTTGCATAGCTTTTGAGATATAATATATTCATTTGAAAATGTTTAGACATAACGATTTCGTCAATTTTTGTTGAAGAAATGTACATGATACGGGTGAACAACATACCACCTTTTTTACAAAAAAAAATTAAATTTTGTACAAAATTGCTTCCGTGCATTTATTTTGTATTTTTGATAGGTTGTCAGATATTGCAAGTCTAAGCTCAAAGGGATGTGTGCCAGTTGCAAATTTTATAATCTTACTACTTCGTTTGAAATTGGGATCATGCCGTTTCGGTCCCGCTGTTGAATTCAATCTTAAAATTACATTTAAATTTAAGTTCGGAATTGTGGGTCACGGTTGCTTTCCGTCCCAACATTAACTAATATATGAAATATCTTTCGCACTACTGGAACAAGATACAGGCTGGTTTTAAACGCGTGGCTGGAGGCTACGTCCCTCAGGCTCCACCAAATTACTAACCTAACCTACACAGATTACTATAGTCGTCCGGCAATAATCCATGATCGTGTTTTTCATGGAAAAAATCATAAGAAATAATTGTCAAATCTCGGCGCTCCGGAACCGTAGTATTTCCAGGATCCTCGTAGTATCCGTAGTACTTTCGTTATTTGAATTTTAAGGATATTTTATATTGTCTTATTTTAGATTGTCATTGCTTAGCTTACAAGAAGTGGAAAGCCCGGAAGCTTTGGACAAGCTAACGGGAGAACTAAATTCGCCAGTCTTGAAAAGGGTTCGAGATTGGCGTGGAAACCAACGCGTTTGGAAATCTCTTCATCTAGGCGCGGGACTTGCACTTCTCTGGGATGCTGATCCCAAGTTGGACATCAGTCTTCGAGAACAACCACCTGAAACCACTGTGTTACTACCCGTGGTCGCCTCTGCTGTTTTCCATGTTCGTATTTCTGTTATTAGATTATGCAAATCACTATTATAAGTTATAGACAATTATGATTATCATTAAACTAGCGTAAAGCGTTTAAGAATGCTGGTAGCGTTTGAGAACGTCGGTGCATTTTCATGGAGGAATGCAGCAAATACGCATTGGATTTTGACGTTTGTAGTAATTTTGAAATGAAGGGAATAAGTTAACGCGGTACTAACCCGCAAAGAGCCTTATCGTTGCTATCAATTCGATGATTTTTGCGTTATTGCTCAGAACTAATGGCTAACCTTCTGATTTTCATTTTTCAGATTAATAGATTTGATGTAACGATAATTAACGTGCGAGTACACAACGTGGACGACAATAAGATAATAGAGGGTTTTTCTGAGGCCAAGAACTCTATTTTATTGGGGGATTTTACGCTCCTGGACAACTCCGTTTTCGTGAATGAAGTGTTGCACGAACGTAACACGGCTGTGGAATCAGACAAATTCTTCTATAGAGATAATATCTTATGGGGCAAGGGTTCCGAAGAATTGTTAAATACGGGAATCGCCGGAATCGTTCGACAAGGTTTGAAGCACCTTGGAATACCTCAGGGTTGGCACTGGGGTGGTTCCGCTTCCAGCCACTGTCCGGTTTGGTGTCAGATATTTACGCAGGCCTGCGAATCGTAGTTCGATATGTCTCGTACCTTTCCTCGTGAATTTTAATGAATTATTAATCGATTAAATATGCAAGTCTTAAAGCGCGTAGGAATTGAATTTCCTTTGGAAGTGGCACTGAGGTGATTTTATGTGGAGCCACTGCCGGTAGCTACTTTGGTATTAGATATTTTTCACAACTTGTGACTCGTAAGCGGATATCTTGTCTTCTTTCTTGTGAATCGTAATGAGCTCATAAATTCATTAATGCAATGTAATGTACGCGTATGAACCATGGGGAATCACTCCAATTCCCTAGACTCTCGGTTGTCTCTAGTACGTCGGATAGATGTGCGAGGGCGTACAGATTCAATTATGAAATAATGATCTAAAATTGAACAATTTTTGCAGGAATTTGCGTATAGGGTAAATGAGAGACAACTTAAAATCAGAAGCTATAGTAAATGGGAGATTATCTTTTATAAATACAACTTTAAGTCTGATATAATATCCAATACCTTACGGCCACAGTTGATACATATATCGTCCTCCTTACAGCTCATATTTAGATATGCTTTCTATTAGGACAAAAATTTCGCAACAATAATAAATTATCATTATTTAACACTTTATATCATTATAATGGTTAATTTTAAGGTGTCATGAAGCATCGAGAAACTGAATATTGTTAAATCTACACTTATTTGGCTGTGCACGGAATCGGTGTCTTGTATTGTGTAACATACTTATGAACATACTGTTATTATAATTCTATAAAGAGGTAAATATACAAAAATGTTATTGTAACGGTTAAGAGAAAGTATTTTAAGGTCACGAAGTCGTTTTCGTTATATTTAAAGTACTAATAATAATATTAAATAATTATAAAAATTACAAGAAATGATGCCACCGTTAAAGTATAAGTGCCGTAAATAGCATCGTAGAGGTCTTTTTGCGTGATGTTTCATATGATTGTAATTTAAATTATTTCCTCGGTACTCTATTATGGGAGACCTATATGCTTCTTTGGACGTTATTTTCAACGGCACTAGCGCGAGTATTGCAATGGAATACGTTGCTGCCATGTTTCTCTTGAATTTGGTAATGCCTAGCTTAAAAATGAACTTGCAAAACATTGAACGATTCAAGAGTACTATAATTTGTGAAGGTAGAAATGGATTTATTAAATCCATTCTTTTGCTGTATATTTCCGTATTGTAACAAGTATGTATTTATCCTACCCATTACGTAAGAGTTTGAATAAAAATGAAGATATAACGTAACAGCAAGTGAGCATATTTAGTTATTTCTAATCATGCAATTCATGTAAGGTTCGGTGTAACGAAGCAGTATGTAATTCAGTTCCTTGATAGACTTGTTAGTGCTATTAGTATTTTAATTCATCCACAATCACGTAGACATTTTATCATCTTTAAGACAACTGGCTTGTGCAGGTAATATCTCTTGCAGTCTACTAAGACACTTTAACGAAATGTATAAAACATACGTAATAATAACATTGAAAAATACTTTGTTAAAATGACGGGTGTAGACATTTGAAGTATTTGTACTGCGTGAAGACATCATTAATTTAAACTGTAACGAACTCATAAAATTCTGATCTATTAACACGTTGAGTGCTGCGTCAGTCCCTAGGGACTGACAGTGAACTTTCCGTTTAAGCGGCGTCAGTCCCTGGGGATTGACACGGCGTCAAGAATCCTATATATAAAAAATTGTGCCGCCTAAACGGAAAGCTCATCAAAATCGGTTCTGCGCTCTGCGTGTTAAGCCTTTATTGCTACATAGTGATTTGATAAGTAATATGAATGAGATTTTTTGTCGAATGTTGAAGTAGTCCTAATTGATGTAGTGAAAAACGGATATGGAAATTACTCGGCTGAAACGTCTTTGCTGTAGTTAATATGTATTCGTCAATAACTGCTATGTCACTTGTAAAAAAATTGAAGATGTAGTAATTTAATTGTTTTGAAACAAGGTAAATTGAAATATTGCGATAAATGTTAATGGATAGAGCAGTTCATTATTGTATTCATAGCTTAAAGCCTCGAATCGCTTTATTTAAAATATGCAATTACGGAAGGTCGAAGCATATAAAAATCCCATTGGGTAATGTTGATTATTGCAGTGAAACCGTAGTCCCGAAGTGACTTGAATAGAATCTTTTCGTTTTGAATCCAATTTGTGTCAATGTAATTACCTGAATATTCTCCTTTGTAAAAATAAATGTATAAACAAGGAGAATGTTTTTAAAGCGTTATGTTTTATACCCATTATCAACCCTGTAGTTACGAAACGCCACTACAGTGGCTTACTTATCAAAAGATTTCTATGGTAACTGTTACTTACCCAAAAATATTATCCAAGTGACACATGAATCTTATTCGAAGAACATCTTATATTAATTTTAGAAATATAAAAAGAAGGTAAGATTTACTGATCAATTTGCATAATCGAAGTTAGTTGATCACGTGTCATTTTTGTAGATGAAAATTTGAAGTTTTGTATATAATGCCATATGTATTTTTTAGTGTCATTACAGCCTGCAGGACAAAGAATAAGATTTTTGTAAAATTTTAACGCACAGGTATTCCAGTCAGGATTCCAAAACTTTAGTTGCGTTCAAGTGCCTATGTAACAACCTGTAAATTTAACCACACGCTTTGTGAACACTGTGGAGGAAAAAAGACTCGCAAATAAAGAAAAAGAGAAAATCTCCGAGAAAATTGTAACGGTTGGAAGTTATTCGGAGAGAGAAATTTTACAAATGAGGACACAAATAAATAAAGAAGAAACGACGAAGTCCAAAAGGTCTCTATATTAAAGAAACGTAAATCAATAAGTAAACGAAATTAATAAAAAATGCGCAAATTATAAATCGAACGAAAAGAGACAGAGACAAATACATAAACGAACTTAAAAGAGTAAAGAGAAAATAGTGGCGTCGTGACGCCACTATTTTCGTTTACTCTTTTAAGTTCGTTTATGTATTTGTCTCTGTCTCTTTTCGTTCGATTTATAATTTGCGCATTTTTTATTAATTTCGTTTACTTATTGATTTACGTTTCTTTAATATAGAGACCTTTTGGACTTCGTCGTTTCTTCTTTATTTATTTGTGTCCTCATTTGTAAAATTTCTCTCTCCGAATAACTTCCAACCGTTAGAAAATACATTATATGTTATTTGCAATAGTTCGTCGTTAAGTAATGTTCGTTATGCAGCAATAACTTCATCAAAAAGAAATTGTTTTCATTACTTGTAATCAGATGTTCATGTATTGAAAGCCATCGCCTGTAATGTAAAGAGCATTAATATTCCATGTCGTTTCCATAACGAGTAAGACTGAATGTTTCGTATACAACCAGGCTTACGATGCTTATGTATCATTGTGTACATGATAAAATAATAATGAAGCAATACAGTTATGTTTGTACACTAGGATATGTCATTACTGTACCATATTACCATGAATTTCTGTCCATAACCCGTTCTGAAAATCACGACAATAGCGTATTTGCAATCCTGTCTTTATTTATTTAAACTATTTATACATTCACTAACAAATAATAGATATTGTTAAGTGTATGAAAGGGATAGAAGAACGCGAGTATATCTCCAAATGAATTAACCATTTAAATAATGGCGCCACATCGTGAAAAGAGTCGAAATTGGCCGCTAGTATCGAGTCACACCGCTACGGCGCGCATCGTTCTCGCAAGTGAACTGATACGTTACAGACTATAAGTAATACGTTTAAAACAGTGTACAGTATCGCTTCTCGGCTCCCTGAGCTAAGATCAAAGTGTAGTATCTGTTCTTATCAGCTTAATTTCTGATACACCCCTCACCGAGGGGTCGGAAAATTAAACTGATTTTTGGACGAGGGCGGGGGCCCCGGTGCTCGCGCCTCCCCCGCCGCGGTCGGCCTGGCACTGCACTGCCGCCAGGCGCGGCCACCTACTCGT